>NW_028261385.1:53280474-53632974 GCF_051295495.1 Thamnophis sirtalis
AAAGGAGCAATTCACCCAGGAGTCCATGCAGCAACCTCATGGAAACAGCCATTTTTTTTGGCGTGACCAGAAAGAATCATGGGCATGCTGAAAATAGTGTTCACTTCTAGAAGGCAACCATGCAGCCTAGGGATGTGTGGCCTTCTTTTCCAACATGAAGACTGGAGATCTTCTAAAGGTAAATGTGTAGTGGTTGATGGGCATGTGGGGAATAGGCCCAAGACCTGCTGGGTCCTGGGGGTGGGTGGGATGGAGGGGATAGAGGGAGGGTTATGTTGAGGTATCCTGCAGTTGGTCCTAAGGGTAAATGAACATGGGAGAGCTGTAGCACCCATAACTTCAAAATGAGTTTGTAAATAGCATGTCTGTCATATGCTAAGTGAATAGTCATTAAGGACCACTACCTGTACTGGAGGTATAGGTAGGGAAGTACCTCAGTGGCTGGAATGCCTATTTAGTGAAAATAGCATAGCTCCATTTAGTTGGTAGAAGCAACATGGAATAAAATGCACAAAGTAATATATTATTTCCCCATTCTTTCGCTTCTGGGAGAACAATTTATATACCACAGTCTATTGCATCCGTTTGCACTATAAATTGGCAGGAATAATCTGAGTGTTTGAATAGCAGCTGTACAAAGAAAGGGACTTTCAATTCCTGGAATGTTACTTGCTTTTGAGTTAAGTCCTTCCTTTAAACTGTCATCCAGAAATTCCCTCAGGTTCAAAGTAGAGAGTAAACATTGGATACTGCCTCTTGGCTATAATTTGGACTCCTGGCTTCAAATTGATGGTACAGTCATATGTCTCACGAGGAGGCAACACAATTGAAGCCAACCCTTGCCTACTTTTTGAATTTTTTGAAGCCCACCCCTGCCTATTTCCCTAGTAAATAATTGTAAAATCAAATTTATATGTATGAAACCTAGAGTGTTCCTGTTTTAGCTTGTGAACTTGATTGTCCATTGCTCTTTTGGATAGATCATGAAATGCTTTTCAAAATCTTTGCATGAAATCCTAGCAGTTCTTTAGTATGGAATCATTGCCTTTATTGATGTTAATATTTTTTCAAGGAATTTTGGAAACAAACAATGCAAATTATAGTATATACTGTATACATTGTTGCAGAAGTCTATGGTAATGGCAGAGGAATCAATGGTATGCCCCATTTCGATCTGTGCTTTCATGAATAAAACAGACACTTTTCTGTATTCCTGAACATACTGTGGTTTATTAAAGTCTTCGATTTCTACAGCAAGCCTCTGGGCTTTTCTTCATCCTTCTCCCTGCCAGCTTTTCCTTTTAGTTAGCTACTTTATTATTTCTTAATACAGCCCAGCTCAAGAGTGTTATCTGTTTCTTTTAGAAGTGTTTTGTCAGCTTCAAGGTGAGCCACAATAGCAGAATGTTTGATATACAAGCTACTATTGTTTAATATAAACCTTCGGTAGATGATAAGCATAAATGATAAATATTCTTAACTAGAAATATGAATAATTGCAATAGCATAGCATATAACACTTGGAAACCTTCTCTAGCATAGACTTGATTCCTGGAAAAGAAAGCTGCATATATATCAGTGAATATATCATATTCATTGTCATCTTTGATAAGGGGATGCTTCTGACAGTTAAAAGAAAGAACAAACAATTCTTTTCGGTATGCATGTTTGTCAATTGAATGTTGACATTTCTTGTATTGTCGCTTTACGTGTCTGTCTGTCTGTCTGTCTGTCTGTCTGTCTGTATCTATCTATCTTTGAAGCTATATGCTGTCATTCTTCTGTTTTGCTTTGTTCAACCAATTATTACAGTACTTTCTCCATTTCTGTGTTCACGCTTTCAAATTAACAATGTTACTGCTCCATTTTGCTATAGCAAAATACCTTCTAAAAGGCACAAAGTGATAGTAAACTTTAATTATCCTGAGGCCTGTTTGGAGTTAAATTCTTTCAAGTCTCATCTTTTCAGGAAATTTCTGAGTTTCTTCCTGAAAATTTTCTCTTTTAAAAGATGAAAGAAGGCACAAGAGGATCAGCCATTCTTGACTTGATATTAATCAACAGGGAAGACTTGCTTGAGAAAATGGAAATGCAAAGAATTTTGGGAAAGCACCTGTGTAATGGAATTTTTTTGGGTTAAGAGAAAACAAATGGAACTGTAGTCAGGCAGGTATCTAATACAGTGGATCTTAATAACCTGAGCCATGCCAAATAGGATCCAATGAGGAGCAGCTAATGGGAAAAGGAGCTCAAAACAAGTGGGAATTCCTAACAATATATTCAGGGTGTATTACTCAAAAATTGATTACCACAATAGATAATGCATTTTGTAAAAAAAAAATACTGGAAAGACAATAATCAGAAAGATCATTCTTTCACACTTAGTAGCAATGTAGGGAAGCCCAACTATTCTGGAACATGATTCATTATAGAATGAAACAAATTTTAAAGTTTGACTTTTCTTTTTTGCTAGCTTTTCCCCCCTGTTAAATAGCACTAAACCTCCCACAAAGCTCCTAAACTTAGCTTCATAAATGAGAGAGAAGCCCTGGTGGTGCAGTGGTTAGAATGCAGTACTGAAATCAAATTCTGACCAGAGCCTGAAGTTCGATTCTCACAGGGCTCAAGATTGACTCAGTCTTTCATCCTCTTCCAATATTAGTAAAATGAGGAGACAGATAGTTGAGGTAATATGCTGACACTGTAAACCACCCAGAGTGCTATAAATCACTATGGAGCTGCTATATACTTCTATATAGCAAATGTTTTTATAAATATTTGAGTATCACTATTACAGATGTAAACGCTATGTTATTTAAAAATAATTACGTTAAAATATGGAATGAAATTAAAAAGGACATGCTCAGATAGGAGAAATTATAATTGTCACTGGTGGAGAAAATGTTTATGATAAAGATCAATATTTTTCTTGGAATGATGTTTCTATTTCAGATAATACCTGCTTTGACAACTGATGTACCATCTAAACAATAAGTTTATATGCCGAAGGAAAACAAATAGTTAAATATAAAGTGTTACAAGATGCAAAGGAAAGAGGAGAATTAGGTCTACCTGCTCTGAAATTGTATTTTGCAGCTTATTCTTTGGGTTTGCAGGAAAGAATGAGTATTGTTGATTAAAGGTGTTTTATTAAGAGTAAGAAGAACATGAACTGAGATTTGGATGGCAAGGATACTTGTGATATAATAAGGTTAATGTAAATTACAAAAATAATTATGGTAGATGTGCCGTTCTGAGAAAATTGAATAGATATAAACTCAGGCTGTGCATTAAGCATCTTCATGCTCTTAGCACAAGAAGCATTTTATAGACTACAAATAATATGCAAAGACAAATGGTTAACATGTTGCAAGATAGCATAATTTTGTCAAAGGTAATATAAAATAAAATCAAGAGAGCAACTGATGACAAAGGCAGATAGTTGTCCATGGTTTTTTTTATTTACAATTATCAAAAATATTTTTTTTAAAAAAATTCATGGTATTGAACAATATGACAATTTGAAACAGAATTGTAAACAAATTGTTAGCATATAACTGATAATGTGTAAACATTTATTGAAATTTGAAAAAGAACAGAATGTATAACACACAAATGGGACAATGGGAAAATATATGGTTTAAAATAATACAATTTATATTATATTATAATCTTAAAGAGATATTTTTAAGTAAAGTAATGTGCCACTAGTATATGACATAAGAAAAATAATCTAGAATGTATAAAGGTTCTTTAAATTTACGTTGGAAATGCAAGCAAGAAAGATCATTTCTTGGGCTTGGTATACAAGTAAAAAAGGTGGAAACTTTTGGGTTCATAAGTGCAATGATTCAGAGGATTTTAAATATTAATATTCAGTTAAAACCATATTTTTTTCTTTTGGGACTGATGAATAAATAATTTTTAAAAGTTGTGGAACACTGCTTTTATACAGGTGAAACTCGAAAATATAGTTCAAAAGTTCATTTATTTCAGTAATGCAACTTAAAAGGTGAAACTAATATATGAGATAACTCATTACATGCAAAACAAGATAGTTCAAGCCATGATTTGTCGATTATGGCTTATAGCTCATGAAAACCCCAAATCCACAATCTCAGAAAATTAGAATATTGTGAAAAGGTGCAATCTTCTAGGCTCAAAGTGTCCCACTCTAATCAGCTAATTAAGCCATAACACCTGCAAAAGGTTCCTGAGCCTTTAAATGGTCTTTTAGTCTGGTTCAGTAGGAATCACAATCATGGGAAAGACTGCTGACCTGATAGTTATGCAGAAAACCATCATTACCACCCTCCGTAACGAAGGAAAGCCTCAAAAGGTAATTGCAAAAGAAGTTGATGTTCCCAAAGCGCTGTATCAAAGCACATTGATAGAAAGTTATGTGGAAGGGAAAAGTGTGGAAGAAAAAGGTGCACAAGCAGCAGGGATTACCGCAGCCTGGAGAGGATTGTCAGGAAAAGACCATTCAAAAGTGTTGGGGACTTTCACAAGGAGTGGACTGAGGCTGGAGTCAGTGCATCAAGAGCCACCACACACAGACGGATCCTGGACATGGGCTTCAAATGTCGTGTTCCTCTGGTCAAGCCGCTTCTGAACAACAAACAACGTCAGAAGCATCTTACCTGGGCTAAAGAAAAACAGACCTGGTCTGTTGCTCAGTGGTCCAAAGTCCTCTTTTCTTATGAGAGCAACTTTGCAAACCAAGGACCCAGAGAATGGAGAGTCACACACTGCAAGATGCTTGAAGTCCAGTGTGAAGTTTCCACAGTCTGTGTTGGTTTGGGGAGCCATGTCATCTGCTGGTGTTGGTCCACTGTGCTTCATTAAGTCCAGGGTCAACGCAGCCGTCTACCAGGAGATTTTGGAGCACTTCATGCTTCCTTCCGCAGATGAGCTTTATGGGGATGCTGACTTCATTTTCCAGCAGGATTTGGCACCTGCCCACACTGCCAAAAGCACCAAAACCTGGTTCAATGACCGTAGGTTTACTGTGCTTGATTGGCCAACTCGCCTGACCTGAACCCCATAGAGAATCTATGGGGCTTTGCCAAGAGAAAGATGAGAGACATGAGACCGAACAATGCAGAAGAGCTGAAGGATGCTTCAGCATTGTTCAGCAGTGCCACAGGCTGATAGCTTCCATACCACGCCGCATTGAGGCAGTGATTGCTGCAAAAGGGGCCCAAACCAAGTACTGAGTACATATGCATGCTTATACTTTTCAGGGGTCCAATATTGTTCTATGTACAATCCTTTTTTTATTGATTGCATGTAATATTCTAATTTTCTGAGATTTTGGATTTAGGATTTTCATGAGCTGTAAGCCATAATCATCACAATTTTGACAAATCACAGCTTGAACTATCTTGCTTTGCATGTAATGAGTCTATCTCATATATTAGTTTCACCTTTTAAGTTGCACTACTGAAATAAATGAACTTTTGCATGATATTCTAATTTTTCATGTTTCACCTGTATATAATAACTGGAACAAGATTAATGCCTATACCAAGATGGGAGATTTAGCAATAATATACCTATAGTTGGGGAATGGAATATCTACATTTACTGATGATTGAGAATCTCTTATGGACTTTCTGCATTAAAAAGAAAGAAAGAAACTTTTGGTTTGGTAATTAGACAGGACAGAACACATAAAGAAAAGAATTGTGATATACACGAGAGAGAGGAGGGAGGGAAGGAGAGTGGGAGAGAGTGAGAGTGAGAGATAGATAGATAGAGAGAATAGGCCAAATTATTGCATACTACCAGCAAGATATGTGAGATCCAAACCAAAATCTAGAATTCACACATATTGCAATTAGATAAGTAAGTATAAGTAATTCTTGACTTGCAATCAGTTGCTTAATTGTTCAAAGTTACTACAAAGTCTGCCCTCCATCCTTCCTTAAGGTCTGTCCTTGAAATTACAACTGCTGCATCCCCCCCTTTGGTCACATGATCACATTTCAGAGGCTGGGCAATCAGCTTGTGTTCATGAAATGTGTTCATGTGTTTACACTTTGCAACATTTGTTGATGTTTTCTGTCAAAAAAATGCCCAATGGATAAGATGATTTGGGCTTATAACCATGTGATTTGCTTAATAACCTTATGATTTGCTGAATGGTCGTTGTAAAAATGGTCATAAAATTGAGTTTAACCACTGTCAATAATGTATAAAGGTATTTCAAATGAATGTTGGAAATGCAAATGTAAAGTTACCTTTTATAATTTATGATGGACATGTGCCAAAGCAAAAAAAAATATTGTAACAATATTCACTTCCTAATATAAAGGATGATATAAAGATAAAACCAGAAACTTTTCTTTTGGGTTTATTTATTTAGTGTATGGCAAATACATGGACTTATAGTAGTTCAAATGTTAATGTCTAGTCCACCCAGCCATTCTTTTGGGTTTAATGAAAAAAGACTTGAGGGAGAAAATGGAACTTTGATGTTATATATATAGAGGGCAGCAAGATTACTGGAAGGACTCTTGGATTCCCACAATGGACAAATGGCTGCAAAAGTTGATGGAGTTAGCAAAGATGGCTAAACTGAGTGCTTTGGTTAAAGAAATAAAAACACAATTACTTTTGTTTCTATTTGGAAACCGCTTCTGGACTTTGTGCTTGAGGTGGAAAAAATGAAACTTTGATTTTGGGTTTTACCGATTACATAGGTTGGTTGTTATAGAAATGGCTAGTTTACACTAGCCATTTTTTAAAGTAAAACGTTGAGATTTGAAGTTGTTTATGGAGATTCTCAGTCATGCAAGTCACGGTTGTCCCAAAGCTGCTTTTTCAACAGGTAACAGTTGCCCCTTGAAAAAGCACCTTTGGGGGGTTTGATGTTATTATCTTATACAATAGCAGAGTTGGAAGGAACCTTGGAGGTCTTCTAGTCCAACCCCTGCCTAGGCAGGAAACCCTATACTGTTTCAGACAAATGGCTATCCAACATCTTCTTAAAGACTTCTAGTGTTGGGGCATTCACAACTTCTGGAGACAAGCTGTTCCACTGATTCCTGACTGTCAGGAAATTTCTGCTCAGTTCTAAGTTGTTTCTCTCCTTGATTAGTTTCCACCCATTGCTTATTGTTCTACAATCAGGTGCCTTGGAGAATAGTTTGACCCCCTCTTCTTTGTGGCAACCCGAGATATTGGAACATTGCTACATGTCTCTCCTAGTCCTTATTTTCATTAAACTAGACATACCCAGTTTCTCCAACTGTTCCTCATACGTTTTAGTCTCCAGTCCCCTAATCATCTTTGTTGCTCTTCTCTGCACTCTTTCTAGAGTCTCCACATGTTTTCTACATCGTGGCGACCAAAACTGAATGCAGTATTCCAAATGTGGTCTTACCAAGGCATTATAAAGTGGTATCTTATTCTACTGCACCACAGGGAGTCAGAAGCCAATGCCTTTTCTTTCTTTTTCCCCTTTTTTCCCTACACTTTTCACTTCCCTTTTCCCTCCCCTATTTTCCCTACTATTTTCTTTTGTATTTTATATTATAAACTAATAGAAAATAAAATAAAATTGAATCAAGTCATGTGGTGACTTCACTTACAATTGCAATGACTTACAACCAAAATTCTAGAATCAATTTTGGTCATAAGTCAAGGACTACTTGTAAAGTAAATAAATATGTTGTTTCAAATGTAATAGTTTCACCCAGGGCAATAAACAAACAATGGAATAACAACATTTCAGGCTCATATGGAAATTATTGCATATACTATAGAAATGATCTATTGTAGAATCAAATAATAAAGTCTCCTATTTATAACAGTTCCAGCATTTAAATCTTATGTCTCTTTCTCCTGCACTTAGATGGCCATGGATTGTTTTGCTGCTTGTTTCTTAGCCTTGGGTATGGAGGTCAGCACCAATTTTGATGAAAGTCTTGTCTCATCTCAAGCTCTTTGCTCCTGACTTGATAGCTTTGGCCGTGAACATAGAAAACAAACTATAAATCATCTGTGAACTCACTTTCTTTGCTTAGATGGTATACATTTAAGTTTTGTTTTAAAAAGTATTCTTACTAGAAAAGATGATTACAAGTCTTTTTTTTAAGTCTATTTTATAAAAATAATGTTTGAAAATTAAAAATCTTATCTTCATTAACTTTATTTAAATCTTTTAAGATCAAAGAACTGGGGTGAGGGGGAGGAAAAATGCACAAATGCTGAACTTCTAAATATATTTTTCTGGAAATAAATTCCACTGAATTCAGTGACATTAAATTCAGTGCAAATGCATTGGGGATTTGCCTTAAAGGCAAGTTAAAAGCAGGTCACATATTAGCAAAAGTGATCTAATCCCCTGTTCATAATATTATGATATAATTTATGTTGTGAGAAGTGCTTATTTTCATTCTTTTTTACAGTGGTACAGAATATCTTTCTGAAATAATTTAGATCATGATTATTTACTTACTACAAGAATTTTTATACTGTTTGAGGGGGAAATGGTGAAAAAGGGGCCATTAAAAGAAAAAAAAAATCAGCATGAGTTATTGGTAAGGAAGGGCTGAAAGATGCCTAAAGCATATCAGTGTTGAGGCATGAGAGTGGAAGTAATCCCAGACTATAAGTACTACTGTGGAGATGACCCACCTCTGTTTCACTGATAATAGCAATTCACAAACTTCAAAGAGAGCCAGAGCATCTCTTCAGACCTTGGGGTTATAGGTATTTGGATAGAACATGATGAGATTTTTGTAAACAAGGGACAACAATAATGAACTTCAAGTCTTCAAAAAGAGTAGCCAAAATTATATTAACTCAGAAAGGCAGTAAAAATGAAGGCCATAATTTGAATCTTAGAACTGAAGATTTTCTGTATCCATAGATAACTTCATTGTACATATGGATTCCTATTTTTATGTAATAAAGATAGTTCAGCTGCCCTGTATGATTGAACCTAATCCTCAGACTGGTGTTTTAATATAGTCTGGACATTAATAACAGTAAACATCTGCCAACAGTGGAATTTTGGAATTTGTCTCATAAAGAAGGTTCTAAAGATCAAATCAAAAGCAACTTCTGATTGACTTTTGAATTTGTGTTCCATATACATTTGCTTGCTAAATGCAGCAGATCAGGTCCTCATTCCCCAAAGCCAGCTTCCTCAGACCTTTTAGCATAAATACCTTGGATATAATTTGCTGATTTTATTTAGAAGGCTTACAACTCTACAGCTAGTTCTTTGCCAATTTTCAGCAAAAAATACTGATTGTGAAAGCTGGGTTTATTTAACTGTAAGATTCACTTAATAATCACATGATTTCTTTAATGACACTGTTAACTTTGTTGTAAAATTGAGTCCAACTTGACTTGACTGCAATGACTGTTGAAATAAATTCTGGTCCCAATTCAGTAGTGGGATTCAAAAAAAAAATTCCTACCAGTTCTGTTGGTGCGGCTTTGTGGGCGTGGCTTTGTGGATGTGGCAGGGGAAGGATACTGCAAAATCCCCATTCCCTCCCCAGCCCACTAACCTGCTTTCCAGCTCTGTTCTTTCTTCTCCTGTTAACAGCAACAAAAGATCAGCTGGAGGCAGCAGGGGTGGGGCTAGCCTATTTGCCGGGCCTCCGAACTATTCAAATTTTCTGCTACTAGTTCTCCAGAACCTGTCAGAACTGGCTGAATATCACCTCTATCCCAATTGTGGTTATTATAATTTTATCAGTTCATCTCTGCCTTTTTTAGAAAATAAATCAGGCTTTCTAAAAGTGTGTTCCTAGGTCCCCTGAATTTCCCACAAGACCTGCTCTGGGGTCTGCGAAATCAAAATTGTTTGCAGTCAATGTTGAAAAATAATACAATATTAAAATCCATCAAACAATCATGAGTCGGGGTAATAGCAACAACTACCTTCATTTTCAGAGTTTCTTATTTGCCAAATGTAGACTCTGTTGAGGGGGAAAGATAGAAGTACAGATTCTATTCTTCATCCAGCTGATTTTGTGTCTGTATTATTTATTAATTCTTGGAGCATAGATTCCTGCATAATGCCATTGCCCTCTGTCAAATACTGAGCTGGCCTACCTAGAATCATTTATCAAAGATAACTGGATGCTTAGCTTCTGCTGTGAAGAGGACTTTTATGATGGATGTTTTGTACTTTAACTTGAATTTTGGTTTATCACTACACAAACCAATGCTAATTAAATATCAACAATAATTTATAGAAAGCCTAGATAAGAGGAAAGGGAAGTGAGCATAGGTGGGGAGGTGGTATAAGAATCCAGGTGAAACAAAAAAAAACTGTGTTATGCACAATATAAAGAACTGTTTCATAAGCAAGGGATAGATACAGCAGAAAGCTTTAAGGCTAATGAAAGAGAACTGAAAAGTCTGTAAACTCAAGAAGGTGGGATAAAAATGCCCACAATTTGGACCTTGGGGTTAAGAAGACAGAAAGAGAGACAGAAAGCACATAGTTATGAGATTTATTTATGGAATTATGATTATCTCGTAAATTAAATGAAACTGTGCATTGAACATCTTCTTTAGAACTGTAGCAATAATAACACATCATCATGAAGACAAGAAGACTTATCTATCTCGAATTGTTTCTGCAAGTTTATTACTCTAGGTTTGGAAAACAATTTTTTTCAGCGCACAAGCATTAATAGAGTATTGGATGATTTTCAATGATTAAATGGAGGCAGCAAAGTAAGTGTTTTAGCTTTATTTACATTGTAAGTAGAAGTACTTAGGTTTACTTATTTATATTGACACAAGGTCAACCAGCAATCAGACTCCTAGATGTTGAGTTGAGTGGTCTATAACTATCTCTCTTCCTTCTACGTCTAAAATTCTGTTCTATATGTAATATCATAAATAACTCCATTTAATCTATGTCAACATACAAAAAAGTTTTTGTATCAGAATTTAAAAAACAATAACATTAATGGCAATAAAGTTTATTAACATACTTAGTAATTGGTTTACTACTTCTTTAAATTTATTTCTGACTTATCTTCCATTTCATAACAAATAACAGAAAATAGAAAGTAACAGCATAGAATGATAGAAATATTTATTTTGAAAAGGATATGTCATTGCTACTTTTAGTATACACTCAAAGTATATACCGCATTTCCCCGAAAATAAGACAGGGTGTTATTTTCCTTTGACCCCTGAAGTAAGGGCTTGGCCTTAATTTCGGGGAGGTCTTATTATTTTTAAGGTGCATGAGGCACCAAGCCATCGGCCCTACCCTCTCTGTCCTACCACCTGCTTACCTGCAGCTGCAATAACCCTACTTCTTCTTGCGCCCTGGCCTTCACCTATCCTGCTTGCTGGCCTTGCTGCTGGCTGGCCGCCAAACAGCTGACTGTGCTGCTCTGGCCTCGTGGGGCTCTTTGCCCTCCTAGCAGAACTGCTTTTCTATGAGGCCTCTCAGGAAACACAATGTTCAAACAAAACAAAGCACCGCAAGTCCGGGCGTCCTTTCCGTTTGTTCCCCATTCCTCTCTCACCCCTTTCCCCCCCTGGGAAACTGTGCAGAGAATTCTGCCAGAGCCCAGAATTTTATAGCAGAAAAGGTGGGAGGGAATTTCAAAGGCCCTGGAGAAAGAGAGCAAAGCTCTTATGTTTGCTGTCTGAAGTGAGTGCCAAGGCCAACCCTGCAAGAAGCGATCTGCTCCTCCATGCAAAACCTCACAGTAGAAGGAAGGGAAAGAGAGTGAAAGATCAAACCTCCCTCCCTCTCTCTCCACACACACACACACACACACACACACACACACACACACACACCATTCTTTCCTTGGGAGCTCTGCGGACGCACGGATTGCAAAGCTGAAGGCTTCAGGTAGAGCATTTGGGGGATGTGTGTCTGCGCTGAGATCACAAGGAAAGAATGATTGCCAGGAAAAAAAGGGCCCCGTTTCGAGCCTTCAATGTGAATATGCAGGTGAGAAGTGACCTCCTATAGCCGTGGAAATCCATATACCTGGGACATCGGAAGAAGCCCTGCAAGGAGACACTGCTGCCTATGTGCAGAAATCTCCCCACTCCCTATCTGCAGATCGTCCTTTCAAAGAGGAGTTTCACCAGGACGCAAAGGTGGCTGGAGGTGGCATCTGTGCCGCCTTCATCTTGGTGAAACTCCTCTTTGAAAGGACGATCTGCAGATGGGGAGGGGGGAGATTTCCTGCACATCAGCAGTGGCGTGTCCTCGCAGGGCTTCTTCCAATGTCTAGGTGTATTGATTTCCATGCCTTCCTTTCCTGTTCTGTGGATGGAATTGCCTGCTGTGACTGTCACTGTTAGGTAAGGAGGGCGTGAGACATGTGGGTGCATTGCTTGGCCTCTGGCTTCTTTTGCAGCCGCAATTGGCTGCAAAAGCGAAACTGGCGCTTGCTGGAGGCAGAGGCCTGAGTGGCACCCACGAATCAGCTGTTTTGTGAATGGAGCAGCTCAGCTGATTCCATTAAGGGGCCAAGAAGCCCTGCGGTGACCCGGGATGGGAAGGGCTGCCTCCTGTTCTGGCTATACTCACCATTTCAATAGGGCTTATTTTGGGGGAGGGCTTATATTTTTGCCACCCCAAAAATCTAGCATGGCCTTATTTTCAGGACATGTCTTATTTTTGGGAAAACACGGTACTTAGTTTGCTACTATAATTAATGAAATTATTATATTTTGACATGTGTTTGCAGATCAAACATGCCTTTTCATTCCAGTGTTATCATTGGTGAGATTTGTGGCAGTGATCCTAGATTTTATATGATATTCTTTTGACAAACTATTTGAGAAAGAGAAATTGCTTCAATTACTTCACATTTATAGTATATACATGATGGTAGAAAATGAAAAGTTATTTAGTAAACAGGTAATTCCCTAAAGCCGTGAGAGTGAACCTATGGCACATGTGCCGTAAGTAGCACACAGAGCCATCTTTCCGGGAATGCCAGCTGTTGCCCGTTGCTCTTCCGGGTTCTGGCACACACATCGGCGCTGGCCAGCTGGTCTTCACACGTGCAGGAGTGTTGGAAACTAGAAGAACAGCTCCCTGGTGTGCATGTGTATGCGGCAGGGGTGGGTTCTGGCAGCTGCTACTGCCGGCTGAGTCGTGGTTACGCAGTGTATGTGTTTTATGCGCACTATGTGTAATACTATAAAAATGCTTCTGTGCATGCACAGAAGCCAAAAACAAGATGGCGGTGCCTACAGTCCCACTGCGAGAACCGGTTTGGAGGCATGGCAGGCCTGTGTTGCTGCCGGTTCCAACGACCCAGGCTGTCAAACCAATACCGATTCGGCTGAACTGGTCTGAACCAGTAGGAACCCACCACTGGTATGTGGGAAGCTGAGCTTCCTGTTTCCAGCACACACATGCACACTGGCCAGTTGGTCTTCATGTACACATGCATGCCAGAAACTGAAGACGAGGTGACCAGTGCGCATGCCAGAAACCGAAAGCTCAACTTCTGGGCACTTGCTGCTGAAAAGTTTTGCCAACACTGCCCTAGAGAAAATAAGAATTACCAATTATAAGGGATCTTATTATTATAAGATTAGTCAAGGACATATACAGCATGTGCATATGTGTATACATAGACATTCATAGGCAAGATAGTTGCAATAATATGAATAATTATTATAGTGCTATAATACATATTTTGTTTTAAAAGAAACAAGACGTGGAAGATGCTCTTTAAATGTATTGGCCGTTCAGACTAAAAAAAACACCAATAATTTTTACTGCCAACAGCAAATTGTTCCTTTTCATATATAAATTGTATTTTAAAAATATAAGTATTGGGAACTTAGCAAATGATTCAAATTCCTCTGTTTTCATTATTTAATGTAATTTCTAATATTTCAGCTTCAAAGTACATAATAGGGATTAAAGTAATTTATAGACAAAGAAATATGATCTATATTTGACAGTGAGGTTTTGCTGTCAATTGAAATGCTAAATTGGTACTATTTCAGGTTAAGAGATGTTGAAATAATCATGAAAGAGTTTCTTTATCAAAGAGCCAGTGGCAGAACCTTTCTGGACAATTCAAATCCTTTCTGGGCAGTTGTTTCTGATAGTATTTAAAATTCAGATTTGAGCATGAAATGCAACAAAGAAATTTGCTATTTTTCTGCATGCCAATCTTTTCAATGATTACTGCAGTCCTAACAAATCAGTTTACTTATATTAGTGGGTTATTGAACGAAAACTCAAATAAGAATGACCCAACTGCATTGTTGAAGCTACTGTTCCTGGGGCGTTGGTTCTTACCTGATACGCCCCCTGTCTAGGCAGGTGGAGACAGCGGTCATGCATGGGTTAACTCAGTCAGTAACCAATAGAACTGAGTTTACCAAAGTGATGTCATCGCCTCAAGGGAGTGTCCTCCCGCTTTTGTGACGAAAGAGATAAGTAGACTGCTGTGTGTTAGTTGACTGCTTTCAATCCTCCCAAAAAAAATTCCCCCCCTAGCTCCATAATGCCCACCGTTACTAGGCCAGGAACCAAGAGTGGGGATGACCGCTGTTTCCACCTGCCTAGAGAAGGGGCGTATCAGGTAAGAACCAACACCCTATTCTCCAACGTTGGTGGAGATAGCGGTCATGCATGAGATATACCAGAGCTGGGCTTGTCCCCGAGTGGGATTGAGACTGGGCTAGGAACTTGAAGAAGGGAGAACTTGCTGGAGGACTCGCCATCCAAATGCCCATCCGCCGATGCATATCTGTCCATCTTATAATGGCGGATAAAAGAATTAGGGGTTGCCCAGGTGGCCGCCTTGCAGATCTCTTCCGCTGAGGCCTGCCTTGTCCACACTGCTGATGTAGCCGTGCTTCGTGTGGAATGTGCCTTGATGTTGGATGGAGGGGAGAGGTGGTTTGCCACGTAAGCCCTGGTTATAGCCGATCGGATCCAGCGCCCAACCATAGATGGTGAAGTCTTTAGCTCCTTATTTGTGGGATGGAAAGAGACGAAGAGCACCTCAGTGTGTCTGAAGATGGCTGTCTTGGCAATATAGATTACAATAGCAGTTAGCAGTTAGACTTATATACCGCTTCATAGGGCTTTCAGCCCTCTCTAAGCGGTTTACAGAGTCAGCATATTGCCCCCAACAACAATCCAGGTCCTCATTTTACCCACCTCGGAAGGATGGAAGGCTGAGTCAACCCTGAGCCGGTGAGATTTGAACAGCCGAACTATAGAACTGCAGTCAGCTGAAGTAGCCTGCAGTGCTGCATTTAACCACTGCGCCACTTCGGATCTTAAGAGCCCTTCTGACGTCTAACTTGTGCCATTTGCACTCGAGACTATGAGAGGGATTAGGGCAAAAGTTTGGTAGTGTGAGGTCCAGGGAGCGATGAAAGGCCGAATTGACCTTTGGGACAAAGGTGGGATCAATCCGAAGGACCACACAGTCCAGGTGAAAGGTACACAGGTCGGAACGGATAGAAAGAGCCGCCAATTCTGAGACGCGTTGTGCCGATGTGATAGCCACCAGGAAGGTTGTCTTCAATGTGAGGTGATGCAGGGAGGCTGACCTGAAAGGCTCGAAGGGTGGTCCAGTGAGGGAGTCAAGGACCCTGGTGAGATCCCAAGAGGGGAAGCAGTGGATGACAGGAGGGCAGAGGTTAGACGTGCCCTTAATGAAGCGTCGTACATGAGGGTGCAAGGAGAGAGGCTCATTTTGGTGAAGAGAGAGAACCGAGGACAGAGCCGAAACCTGCCTCCGGTGTTAGGCATAAATCCTTTGTTTAGTCCCTGTTGTAGGAACTCCAAAACCTGGGAAACCGAAGCCTCTAGGGGAGAGACAACTTTAGAGAGGCACCATGTGCTGAAAGTCTGCCACATTGATTCGTAGATTCTATTAGTGTCTGGGTGTCAGGAAGCTTGAATGGTTTGGATTACATTCTCAGAAAGGTTAGCCACCCTCAAGACCTCCCACTCAGCCTCCAAGCATTTAGGCAGAGCCAAGAGAGGTCGGAGTGTTGGATAGAACCCTGATGAAGAAGGGACGGTATCAGGGGAAACCACCACTCTGACCCCACTGATAGCTTGATGAGGTCCGTGAACCATGGCCAGCATGGCCAATGGGGGGTGAGCAGAATGAGCTCGGCCTCCTCTATCATTTTCCGAATGACCCTCTGTATCAGGGTGTCCATCCCTTCCATGCCTGGTGTCGTGTAGCGAGACAGGTACCTGGGCAGCTGTTTGTTGGATGCCATTGCAAAGAGATCTAGGATCGGGTCCCCGTACCTGGTCGACAGCTCTTGGAAGATGTGATGGTTGAGAGTCCATTTCATGGGGTCAATTGTTGTACCGACAAGAGCCAAGGTGGCGCAGTGGTTAAATGCAGCACTGCAGGCTACTGCTAGATCAGCAGTTCAGCGGTTCAAATCTCACCGGCTCAGGGTTGACTCAGCCTTCCATCCTTCCGAGGTGGGTAAAATGAGGACCCAGATTGTTGGGGGCAATATGCTGACTCTCTGTAAACCGCTTAGAGAGGGTTGAAAGCCCTATGAAGCGGTATATAAGTCTACTGCTATTGCTATTGCTACTGCTCAACCAGTCCGCCCTGGAGTTGTTGGAGCCTGAGATGTGTTTGGTGTGAAGAGAGAGAAGGTTGGCTTCCGCCCAGATCCCTAGGTGAAAGGCGGACTCCATGAGAGAAACAGGTCTAACCCCCCCCCGGCAGTTGACATGCGCCTTGGCTGTCGTGTTGTCCATCCAAATGAGCACATGTGTGTTGCAAACCGAGAATGGAACAGAAGGAGAACTAGATGGATGGCCCTCAACTCTAGCCAATCCATACTGTGGGAAAGGTCGGAGTCGGACCAGAGACCCTGAGCTATCTGATCCTCACAGATCTTCTAACCACTCTGTCCCTCACAGGTCTGCTTCTTCCTTGGGTTCCAGACACAGGGATGGGCATCTCTCAGCTTCATTGTCGCATGAGCTCCCTGGCACTTCCAACCAGTTTTTGGCAAAGAACAATGCCCGGCAAGGGATTCAGATCTCTTGGAATACAAGGGACTTCCTCCTGACCCTCATGCATTTGTCGGCATGAGGGGGCTGCTGCTGCTGCTGGCGGCTGCTCCAGGCTGCTGGCGGTCCTTGGTGACTTTTGGCAGCAGCTAGAGCGGCTGCGGCACGAGGGGCGGTGCAAAGCCCAGCAGAGATAGCAGCACAGAGCGGGGCCTCCAATGGCCGTTGCCACAAGGCACTGTTTGCCGGAGAGCCTCTCTACCAGCAAGCTCCAGAGGCAAAAGCCTCAAAAGTCTCTTCCAATAGCCCCGGTCTAGTCGAGAGACATAGTTTTGAAGAGCTATCCTGATTCCTTCCAATTTAGATGAAATTTAGAACAAAATCCAATTAAATACGATTTAAATAACTATTAAAGTTGACGAGAAAGTTAGCACAGCCAGTTCGATCAAACTGAGTCTAGAAAAGTGGGAGGACACTCCCCCGAGGCGATGACATCACTTTGGTAGACTCAATTCTATTGGTTACTGACTGAGTTAACCCATGCATGACCGCTGTCTCCACCAACATTGGAGAATTAATATTTCTCTCATTTGTTCATTCTACAGTCTTTCTTTCAGGCATTTAAGGCAGCAAGAATACCACTCTCTTTATCCAACTTTCTCCATAACAACATTGCAGAATAACTTGGGCTGAAAGACAGTGACTAGGCCAAATCACCCAATGGACTTTTTGCTGAGGATGAAACTAAAGATGAGTCAATCATCTAACCTTGAGTGCAAACTTGAACCATCCTGTGGACAGCAACAAGGAACATAGTTCAATAACTTATTACATATTACAACTTTACTTTACTTTACTTTGCACCAGTATTTCTAACATTTAAAAAGCCTCTATACTCATTTTGGAAAGAAAGATGAATTAATTTTTTTTCAAAGACACTATGTTAACCATTCTAAAAAGAATGTTACTATAATTTCTAAGACTAATTAATTCTATTCCCTTTACTGTGTTCCTAGAAGATAAAAGTCGGCAGTTCGGTGGTTTGAATCCCTAGTGCCGCGTTAATTGACTCAGTTTCTGCCAACCTAGCAGTTTGAAAGCATGTAAAAATGCAAATAGAAAAATAGGAACCACCTTTGGTGGGAAGGTAACAGTGTTCTGTGCTCCTTCAGTGTTTAGTCATGCCAGCCACATGACAGTGCTGTCTTCGGACAGCGCTGGCTCTTCGACTTTGAAATGGAGATGAGCACCGCCCCCTAGAATCGGGAATGACTAGCACATATATGAAAGGGGAACCTTTACCTTTATCTTTAATAGAAGATAAGAATACAGGGCAAATATCTATTCTGAACTAGAAGGATTATTTGTAACTTGGATAATGATCTAATTTTTCTTAAGACTATGTGAATTAGAAGTCTTGAAGAGTCAAAATATGACTGAAGAGAAGTTAATTCATGATCCTTAAAATAATGACAATTCTTCCTCTTATGACACTCATTAATTTGAAGAACATAATGAAAATCTAAAATTGTCACATGTATCAGCCAAAATGCAATACCACAAAAATACACAATCTGGTACAACATTATTAAAAAAAGTCAAAATTAATCCTGTCACGCAATATCATTCCAATAAAGGCTCTATGCTGAAGACATTAAATTGTTATTACAATATCACAGTAGGACTACTGTCTTCGTATCAATCATGAAACACATTTACAAAAGGGCAAATTATGCTCTTTTCTAAAAGAGCAATTCAAATAGCAAAAGCGCTTGCAGCTTTCATCTGCCATCAAGTATAAAATGTGCACATCTAAACTTATAATGATCAAGACCATGGCCTTCCTTTGCCATGAAAATAAATTAGCTAGTTATATTTTTTTTCAGTTAATTGTCACCACTATTTATATGTTATTTTCATTGCTAGAGATAGGCAATGAACAAAACATCAATAAAACTTATCCTAATTCACATAAGCCAATTCAAATAATGCTTTATTGCTATCCCAGAGTGAAAAACTGCATGATCAAGCCTATGATTATATATTGATGCCTATGATATCTAAATATCATACACACTGTAAGCTTATTATGGATACAGAAACTGGTCTATAAATAGAACCAGCCCTTAGCCAATAAAAAAAGATCATTTCGGGTAAATGAGATAAAGACAGCTGATCTACCTGAGGAATGGGCAGAGGTACCCAAAATATGTATTTAAACAAACAGCTATATTCAATTTTTTTTAAAAAAATTGGAGGCAAAGCATATTAAACTGCTGTGAACTTTTAAAATGTGAGGATTTGATTTAAATCAAACATTTTTCAAAAGATAAGATACAAAGACTTTGCACGTATATATGGAAGGGGGAGGCACGTTAAATTTAAGAAAAAGTATGTATGAATACAGAATTACAAATATTTTAAATATGCAAAGAACTCTTCCAACACAGAACTTGAACTGTATTCATAAGAATTCTAAATCTTACCTGCTTGGGTATTTGAAAAAGGGGATTCTTTGAAAATATATCTTTTGCTTGACTCCATGTTCCATCAATGATTATGATCGCATAGGAATTAGTGGAACTCAAATCCATTTCTTCCAAATTTGTTGCTCCAGCTCCAGGATACAGTATTAAGGTATTTGAACTTTTGCACATGGATGCTAATTCAGGGTACCTATAAACATTTTTTAAAAAAAAATAGTTTTAATAATTTAAGGCAATTAAAAATAACTAACCTATCTTTTCGAAAATAGCTGTCCCACTAACCAAAATATCTACCTTCTAAACATGGAATATTATGCCAGTTAGGAATAATATTTTTAAAATTAAAAATAAAGATATCCACAATTTAAACTTGACTCCTGGTGACTACCTGGACATGTCTATGCAGTTTTCGTGGTAATCATTTGGAAATAATTTTTAATATTTCTAATGTATATACACTTTCTAGTGTACATACCAGTGAGGCTAACCTTTTTCTAAAGGTGTGGTGTGCCAAAACTGTGTGTGTGTGTGCACTATCGTGCGCGCATGTGTGCCCACCCACCTGCACATACGTGAGTGACCATACCCACCTGCACATGCACAAGTGACCCCCACCTACGCATGCACAAGCTTTTTCTCCCTCCCTAGGCTTCAGGAAAGCCTCCAGAGCCTAGGGAGGGCGAAAAAACAGGTGCAATGGGCCAACCAGAACCCAAACTTCCGGTTGTGCTGTTGGGCCTGTTTTTTGCCTCTCTAGGCTCCAGAGGCTTTCCTAAAGCCTCTGGAGGGAGAAAATGGCCTCCCCCGGCCCTCTGGAAATCAGCCGACTGGCACGTGTATGCGTGCCGGAACTGACGGCTTCTGAGGACTGCCGTGCTGGCAAATATGGCTCAACATGCATGCTATCACAGGTATATACCCTTCATGCCATTGTAAAGTAAACAATATAATGGAAAGCATAGAAAATGAGTAAGAAATAGTAAGTAACAAGTAAAGCCACGAGGAAAGAAAAGAAAAATAGTTAAAATTAGTTCCTAGAAACTCATTTGATATATTTCTTCATATCATTTTTTCTTCATTCTAGTCTCATTTGTTTCCTTTTCTTCTGTATCCATTTTTTCTCAAGATCCATTCAACAACTATCTCTTCCACATTCAAAATCAGTCATCCCCTCTGAAACCATGTAATCAGTCATGTGTGTTAAGACATTTCTTTGTTCATATGAATCAATGGTTGAACCCATTTATTCAAGATAAAACTTTTTCTAATGTACTCACCAAAAAGTCCAAATTCTCATTCATTTCCAAATTTCTGAGAAACCTAATACTTTCTCCATGCTCTCATCTTGTTCCCACAATTAGTTCATCAAATTAAATAGCAGGTCTGACCCTACTTACAAGCTGACCCTCTCTGAAAACTGAGACTTATATTTGCTTATCAACCCCACCCCCAAAATCATTTGTATTCTTCATTCAGTATCAAGTATTACATCTGAAGAACAAATTGGAGCTTTGCTATTATGGATTACACTGAGCAAATAGGCAAGAAGACCAAAGTAATGTGACATTTTTGGGGGGAAGTGGAGAGTTGCTGTAAACCTCAGCCACTTAAATGTTAAATGCAAGAACAGTTGACTTCACCCAAATTATTACAGATCTATACAAAATTGAGTTGTCAAGTGTTGCCAATATGTTTGTATTATATTTAATAAAGGATTGTGAATAGTTTTTGTATTTATTCAACACTCATTTAACTTTCAATGTAATTATCACAATTGTACTTTCAACACTTTTATTTTTCTCATATTTCACTGTTCACTTTTTGTTTTTCCCTACATTCATGTTTGAATACAATTGTCAATGAGAATAATTTTCCAGCATCATATGAAGCTGACTGATTTGTGTTCACAAAACTTTTATCATAAGGAATATGTTATTGTTTCAAGAGTCTCCAAGACTCACTGTAGTTTTTAGTTTTTGCTGCCATAGATTTACAGGGATATTCCTCTGTTCAAGTAGAGATTAGTATAGTTTTTTTTAAAGCAATTATAGCTGCACATTTAAAAAGGAAGTTAAATTAGGATTGAAGACATATCCTATACAGAGAGAGCTGACCAATACTACACGGACTCTTTTAGATCAATTTCTTGGAAAGCCATTTCTAAGAGAGATTGAACTGAGTACTGAGATAGTAAAACATAACAGATGTGCCAACTGCCATTTACCTAGTGACCTATTGTTATTAATTGCCTTTAAGAATCCAGCAGATGGTACTTTTCTTATTAATTTCTTCACTGAGCATGAGAGACTCTAGTCTACAACAAGCCTTCTGTTCCTCAGAGGCCATTTGACTCTGCACCTACTGCTTGCTTCTGCTTGGCCATATTTCCCCATGAGAGTCAATTACTACATGGAAACACCACACACTTTATAAGCACATTTATTCAGCAATGAGTTAAAAAGGAGGAATAATAAATAAATTAGTATTTATACTACTTTATACTGTTTGTGTGTGCGTGTGCGTGTGTGTAATACTAATTTATACTAATACAGTCCACACCAAGTCTTTTAAAAAGAAAATTTATATCCAGGAAGTGAATAAGAAAATCATACAAACAAAAAGAGTGCAAAAAAACAACAACAAGGGCACAGCACAGAAGACCCAGAGAATGAGCAGTGTTTTGTTCTAATACAAAAGTGCATTAGTTTTAATGGATCAGGCATTAATTATTCCCAAAAGAGCATTAAATACAAATGCATGTCATAGCAACAACATGTATCAGATGATGATGATGATGATGATGATAACAACAACAACAGCTGGATCAAGAAATGCCTGAAAAACTTTGGTATCAGCAGCAACATACAAAAATCAATGGAAACTTCAATGAACCTCTGGAAAACGAAGCTTATGACTAATGGAGAAGAACTGGGTGAAGTTGAAATTAAACAAGGCATTTTCCAGGGTGATTCCCTTTCACCTCTACTTTTTATACTGTCAATGCTACCACTGACAATCATTTTGAAGAAGGTGACCCATGGATACGAATTTGCAAAGAAAGGACTGAAAATTTCGCATTTGGTATACATGGATGATTTAAAGCTGTTTGGTAGAACAAAATCCGAACTGAATTTATTAATTGAAAGCGCAAAAGAATTTAGTCAAGACATTGGCATGCAATTTATGTGCAACAATGGCAATCAAAGCAGGCAAGGTCATAGATGATGATGGAATAGAACTTGAGAATGAAGAAATGATCAAGGCAGTAAAACTAGAAGGTTACAAGTACTTGAGGATTTTAGAGGCTTCTGACTTAATGCATAATAAAGTCAAGGAATCAACTTCAGCCAAGTACATTCAATGAATTCGCAAAATATTAAAGTCCAAATTGAGTGAAGGAAACGCAATAAATACCTGGGCTATTGTTGTAGCATAAGTGTAGGCATGCATAGCTATGCTGGAACACGTATACAACAGCAGTAATGATTAACCATACCATAAGGTCAGTAATACAAACTGCTGACTCTGAAGCACTAAGTAGAGCAGAAGTCACAAACTGTTAACTCTCAGCATTAAGTAGGGGTCAAAAGTTTGCATGCTAGTAAAAGATTTATTTGCTGACTATGGGCATTCTCTAGGTTCAGAGGTCTACATGGAAGTAAATGAGTTACCATATACCATAGACTTGTACAACCATGATTGGTCCACATAGACCATGTGACTCCACCCTTTCCTTGTGTATGCTCAATAAAAGAGGCCTCCGGACTCTGTTCCGGGTCGTCTCATCCCGGAGAAAGACCTGTGTCCGAGTCTTCCTTCATCATTGGCCTCATGGGCGACCCACGGAGAAATCGCAGGCTATACCTGTGAACCGATATTCTGCAGGAATAATTGACTGGACCCAGATGGAGTTGGACAATTTGGACAGAAAAACAAGGAAGCTTATGACAATGAATCATGCTTTGCACCCTAAAAGTGATGTTGACCGATTATATCTACCAAGAGTAGAAGGTGGTTGAAGACTCCTACAAGTAAAGCAGACTGTGGAAGAAGAAAGACACAGCTTGAATGGCTACATCCAGAAAAGTGAAGAACCAATGATTAAGGAAGTAAATAAAGTAGGCCTTCTGAAGACAACTAAGCCAAAAGCTGAATATAAGAAGTAATTGAGAAGTGAGCTGAAAATTGGAAAAGCAAAGCTATGCATAGCCAATACTTGAAAAGTATTGAAGGCAAAGCTGACCAAAAGCTAACTTGGAACTGGTTAAGATCAGGAGTACTGAAAAAAGAAACAGAAGGCTTTATTTTGGCAGCTCAAGAACAAGCCTTAGCCACAAATTAGATGAAGGCAAAAATTCAGCATGTTACCACCAATAGCAAATGTCACCTCTGTAATGAGAAAGATGAGACAGTCGACCATTTGATCAGTGGGTGCAGCAAAATTTCACAAACTGACTACCTACAATGCCATGACCGAGTTGCTAAGATCATTCACTGGAAATTGTGCCAGAAGTTTGAATTTGAGTACAGCAAAAACCACTGGGAACATCAGATTGAGAAGGTTCTAGAGAATGAAAAAGTAAAGATCTTGTGGGATTTCAGAATTCAGACTGACAGTCATTTGGCCTACAACACACCAGACATAACAATAGTTGAAGAGAAAAAAGTTTGGTTCATTGACATTA
Organism: Thamnophis sirtalis; assembly: GCF_051295495.1. Taxonomy (NCBI): domain Eukaryota; kingdom Metazoa; phylum Chordata; class Lepidosauria; order Squamata; family Natricidae; genus Thamnophis; species Thamnophis sirtalis. The sequence continues at coordinate 53,304,639 of NW_028261385.1, forward strand.
CAATACCTGGTGATGCGCAAATTGAAGATAAGCAGCAAGAAAAAAATCACAAAGTACCGGGATTTGCAAATTGAAGTTGAGAGACTGTGGAAAAAGAAATCGAGTGTTGTCCCGATTGTAATTGGAGCCCTTGGAGCAATACCTAAAGGGCTACCTCGCTATTTGGAAAATCTAAATTTATCGGATTTGAACATTCTGAGTCTAAAAAAACTACCCTACTTGGAACAGCTTATATCCTCTGACGTTACCTTAACAGTTCCTAGGTCCTTGGTTAGGACTTGAACTGTTGAGCTCCCAGTCAGCACCAAAGGCTGGGAATCTCACCAAAGATTAACCTAGTAATAACAACAATAATAATAATAATAATAATGTGGTAAATTAATACATCTATCTATCTATCTATCTATCTATCTATCTATCTATCTATCTATCTATCTACCTATCTATCTATCTACCTACCTATCTACCTACCTACCTACCTACCTACCTATCTTTCTATCTATCCACCCACACACCTACTTCATCCAAGCTACTTAGAAGTTATATAAATGGCAATTAAGTCCACTGTATCTTAAATAAGGCTCTATTAAATCAAAGTTTCCCTTGTATTGTTTTTCCCCCTTTTGCAGCTTCTATTCCTGATGTCACTGGACTTTGTAAGACACAGGTTTCAAACTTGATCGCATCAGGTGACATATCACAAGGTTTTTTGCCTCTACAGAGCCTGGGTGGCTGTGGCATGTGTATGATGCATCCAGCCTGTGGGGCGCCAATTTGACACCCCTGTAATGTAAGACATGTAAACTCTATCACTGTTCATTCTCTTTATATCACCTCTTCTAAGAGTGATGACTTTTTATGATGTTAATTTCTTATCTATGCACAATTACTATGCACAGTTTTAGTATTGAGATACTGGTATTTGTTAAAATGGTTGAAAAATAGAGCCTTAGTCTCAACTAAGAAAAATAGGAAAGTCCTTTTTTAAAGTGGCAACATTTTTATACTAAGCACAACAGTATTTTTGTCTGGATTATTCCACTGTAACATTTAGTTATGCCATATAAAAGAATTTATGTTGGATTCACTATATTTATGTGCAAATAATTCTACTTATTCTACGCAAAATACTATTAAGTTCTAAAACAACTGTAGTATTATCTGCCATTTCAATCAGGCTGTAACTTTTTCACTCTCAAAATTCAAGGTATCAAGACTTTTTTTAAAAAAAAATTCAAAACATGAACTCAACAGAAAAGATTGCTTTACCAAAAAGAAAATAATTTAAGAATCTCCATAAAGATAATTACTCCCTGATAAAATGACTTTTTAAAATTTGTTGATAGTATTTATTTTAGAATAAATATTACATTATCTTTTCCTCAAATGAAACAATAATTATGATGAAAGATCGGGTTGCAAAATTAATTATAAACCTAAAAGAAAACAAGTTCCCAAATAGGAGCTTTCATTATTTGAAACTGTGTTCAAAATAAATAATAGAACACACATTTACTTGGCGGTTATTAAACAAAGTTACACTTTGTTTATTTATTGCACACATTAAATTAAATATGACAGTACAAAGATAATATAGGAGAACATAGCAGTTTTTGAATCTAGTAATGTTTACTTGAATAGATTTCTGCCAAGATATATTCAGCAAAAGCATACAAGTTATTGAGCCAAAAATCTGATGTGTGGTTACATTTTATGTTGCTGAACTACCACATAGGGCTAAGGTACTTTTTATTTCCTTTTCCTGATACTTCAAAAAATACCTAATTTTATTTTTCTAGTAGCATCACATTTATTATCTCCATCCCATGCACAAATATGCCTTACCCTTAAACTTGTAATAATTCAGGAAGATGAAAAGCCAAAAATGGCAATTCTCTCTTTAGTTACTGACTAGGAAGTATTAATTGGATAAAAGTAGGATAAAGCTGGAGTATTACTGTCATTATAATGTCTAAAAATGAAATTATATATATATGTGTGTCTGTGTGTCTGTGTTGCATTTGGGCATACCAGGGGTTGTGACACAATACACACACACACACACACACACACACACACACACACACACACACACACACGAAGAGATCAGATTACCCTGAACATAGCTTTGGTAACTGGGCTGATCATCAAAAAGCCAGAAATGAGGTTTAGTGTATGCTGACTAAAAGTTAGAAAATTACATATCCTGAGCTACAAAAAGGGGGTGAGGGGAGAGGAACCAGAAAACAACAGAAAAATATCTAGTGAGAATAACTGATAGATTCTTGTGGAGGGGGCTGCTTAAGATAAATCCTGCTTAATCAGGAGACATTCCAACCTGGTCTTGAATTTAAATTCACTCAGTAGCCAACCTGAGACTCAGAAATGTCAGAAACTATAAAACACTGAACTACAAATCTAAAATAATATTGCTTTACTATTTTTCTCAAAGAAAATATAAAAAAACCTGACTTTAATAGTGATATTCACCTGTCTTCACAGAAGCGTCGTCCAATCAAGACTTTACATTTGTCTTCAGGAAGACAAGCAGTTAGAAGAGGTACTGTTCGTAACACTCTACTTTCCTGCAGTTAAAATTGAATATAATAACATATGATTTAATATTGTAATTGTTTTCCATTTAGAAACATAAGAGAATGCCTAGATAAAACATGCACATAAACAAAGCACTGGTTGTGAATGAACAATATAATTATATACTGAATTAAAAGTCTCAATGTCTTTTGATACCATCAACCATTTTGGACTCACTTGGGGAGTTTGAGATGTGTGGCAAAGTTCTATGCTGGTTTAATTCCTTTCTCTGAAGTTGGTCCCAATCTATGTTGACAGGGAACAAGAGGTCCAGCTCTCATTCCCTGCTTTGCAGGGCTCAATATTTTCCCCACTTCTTTTTAATGTCTACATAAACCACTGAGCAAGATCATCTCTTGCCATGGGATGTGGTATCACCAGGATGCTGATGACACCCAGTTATACATCTCCATCCCGGAATGCTGTGGGTGTTCTTTTACAGTGCTTGGTGGCTGTGGAGGCCCGGATTCAACCGAACTTCAATTGAACCCTGGTAAAAGAGAGGTTGTGGTAATAGGTCCCAATGGACCTGTGGAATAATCTGGGTCCTCCTAGACTCACGAAGGACATGTGGCAGTCCTGGCTAGGAGGGCCTTTTCTCAATTTGTGTTGTGCACCAGTTATGCTTTTCCTAGATAGGGAGACTCTCTACTCGGTCATCTGCTATTTGGACTACTGCAATATTCTCTACATGGAGCTTACCTTTGAAAAGTATCCAAAAGCTGGTAAAAAAATATGTGGCAGCATGGGCAATCTTGAATGCCCAAAGAATGGTGCATGTTACACCTGTGCTATATAAGGTATATTAGCTACCAGTCTGCTTCCAGATCCAATTCAAGGTGTTGGTTCTGACCTTTAAAGACTATATGGCATAGGGCCAGGTTACCTATCAAACTATCTTCATCCCATTACATCATCCTGTTGTACCAGGTCAGTGGTGGGTGCTGCATGCCATCAGCCGAAGAATTCCAACTGCTGGGATCCAACAAGAGAGCTGTCTCAGCTATTGTCTCCACCCTGTGGAAAACACTTCCTCTGGAGGTGAAGTGAGCCTCCACTCTTTTGATCTTCTGTAAAGGCATAAAAACATGGCTCTGCACCCTTGCTTGTAGGTAGACAGCTGAAAATGCAGTAAAGGGGCTGAAAGCCCTCCCTGCTTTTAATCAACTTTTAACATCTCTTGCCTCTTTTAAATTTAACACAATTTTATGCTTTTAATCTTTTATTGTACAGCACCCAGAATCCCGCTATGAGAGAGATGAGTGGTTCTTAAATATGACAAATATATGAATTAACAAACAAATTAGTAGCATGGTAGGTGGCAATGGGTACACCATTGGGAGATCTGATTGGGTATAGATCTTCCTGCAGAAAATCCAACTATATAGTAGTAAAAATTGATAGTAACCTGATGGTACATGATAATCAAATAACATCCAGTATTTGGGAAAGCTGTGTATAAAATTGGAAGTTTGATATGTACATAAATGTATTTTCTCTTGTGCATTTTTAATTTACCAAATAATGCAAACATTTGATGGAATATATCTTGTAACGTGACATAGACCAGATGTAGAGTGTTCCAGAAGTCCAGTTTTCAAAATGAGGCAAAGTAGGCCAATTCTGTCTCCGATATAGTATTGTTTTTAGCATAACAGCCTATCTATCTTTAGGTATCTTATTTATATTATTTCCAACATATGTGCCTATGATGCTTAAAAGCAAAACCTGAATGCTGGCTCATATCCTGGTTTTTTAATTGTTATAATAAAGGGACAACCAATGTAAGGAATGTTGATAATATGAACACCTGTGCCATTAAAAGAAAAGTATAACTACTTAAAACTGCTAAAATAAACCAGAATGATCAAAAACAACCTCACAGATATTTGGGGCTCTTCCAGAAAAAGAGCTTTTCCATTTCAACTAGCAGCTAATTAGCACTTGTCATTTCCAACTAATAGTTAAAGACAGAACTGTCAGCCCATCAGTACTCCATCAATAATTCATACTCTCAGGTCTATGGTTGGATACACACCCCTTCTTACTTATATACTGTACATTTGTTAGCATCTCCCCCTTCCACCGTCACGTTTCTGTGCTCAGCCAAGTGGCAAATATCTGCCACCTTCCACAAGCCTAATGTTATGCGTTGGCAATGCTGCATTTGGCTTTCTTTTTCTAATTATGCCAGTTTGCTGCTAGGAGCTGGAAGATGGGCAAGCCAAAAATCCTTTCCAGTAAGAGATCAGATTGTCCTTTCATGCACAGGCAGCTATATGTCACTATTTCTGAAACATCTTGCAGTGCCTTGAAAGCATTTCCTTGTCCTTGGATACAAAGCTAGTGACAGAGGAATACAATGGAACAGTTTGCAATTAGGATGCCATTTGATCAATGAGGGCTGTTCTCATCCTATTACTGGGACAATACCTTTGGCTCAAAGTCCCAACAGCTGCTTCAGTAAGTTAGAAAAGATTTGCTTACAAATCTTAGCACACTAATTTAGCTTGTTTAAGCTACCAGGGTCACAACAGACATCCATCCATAATATACATGATTAAGATATACATTTTCTAATAATTCTAGTAATACTAAATTATTATATTTATTCTAAGTATAATGCTTATACATTTTATTATATAAATAATTTTTGGGGGAACTGAATTAATTATTAGTAGCAAGCAAGCAAGGTCCATCATAGTCAACAGTCAAATAGATAGATAGATAGATAGATAGATAGATAGATAGATAGATAGATAGATAGATAGATAGATAGATAGATAAAATAGATAGATGATAGATAGATGATTGATAGATAGATAGATAGATAGGTAGGTAGGTAGGTAGGTAGGTAGGTAGGTAGGTAGGTTTATATGACAAAATGACTGAGCTAGATAAAATTCTGATAGGTACTGATGAAAAAGTAATTTAAAAATTATATGGACAGAAATGTCAGAAATTGTGGTCTCAAAATTATAAAATGACAATGTCAACAGCATATAAGGAAAATATAAGATGTTTTACATGTGGCATCTACCCCGATGAGAATAGCAAGAATGTTCAAGAACAAATCCGAAAAATGTTGGAAATGTCATCAGACACCGGGTTCATATTACCATTTATGGTGGACTTGCATAGAAGCTAAAAGATATTGGACTAAAAGCCACACGTGGTTGGAGAAAATGATACAAAAACACAGACTTTAAACCAGATTTTTTTATTGGGAATTATACCGGAAATATACAATAGAGGTCTGAAATATATGATTGTAAATGTCTTAATGGCAGCTAGAATTATATTTGCAAAAAATTGGAAAAATGAGAAAATACCAATGCAGGAGGAAGTTATTCAAAAAATAATGGAATGTGCTGAAATGAGTAAATTGACATTTGAAATTAGAGAACAAGATGATGAACAATTTTATAAGGTATGGGATTTGTTCTATCAATGGTTAGATAAAAAAACATAGAAATGAAAAATGTTGGATAATTTTTTATACTTTAAGAATAATAAAATGACATAGGTGATATTATAAAGGCATATTATTATTAAACAGATTAAGAACAATGCAATGGAATGTATGTATGTACACGTGTGTGTGTGTGTGTGTGTGTGTGTGTGTGTGTATAAACAAATGGCTATATATATGTTGTATTTGTGCTGATAAATAAATAAAGCAGTGAACTTCCTCCCATATTTGGGCATACCAGGGGTTGTGACTTTATATATACATACATACATACATACATGCATACACACACACAAACACAAACATAAACATAAACCCAATACCTGGAATATTCTGTTCAAAATGACGGAATAACAATTGCAGCTGAACAAATGATGTACAATGATAATAATGTACCTATGTATATCTGATGGATAATTTGTGACTTTATATACAATTGAAAGCGGTGATGCACAAAAGCCTGTAACCAAATGACACACTATATGTAATTGATATGTAACTGGTGAAGGTTTTATGTTTTATGTTTTGTTTGTCTTTGTCCAAAAATAAAATAAAAAACTTTTACAAAAATAATAATAATAATCTTAGGCTCGTCTCAAGCAATATATAAACTCTACACAGGCAAAATATAAGTCAAGGTGAGCAAACAGGCAAATAGGCTATCTCTCCAGCCTCGTGTAATAAATATGCCTAGTGTTCATATGGAGCTTGCCAGTGAATTGGGCAGGGAGCAGGGGGCTGCAGGTTTATAGGAAATAATGCTATCTATGTTGTAGTTCTCATCAATTTTGTAGGACTGGGAAAACTAAAACAGTATACCATTCGATTACACACAATACCCAAAGATTATATTCTTGCTGACTAAATAAAATATATATTTTATTGCAAAGTTCAGTCCTTTGGATGTGCAACATATATCAAATTTGCCACTTCTGCATAGAAGTGTATCAATGTGTCTCTGCAGTAATATTTATTACTACATTTCCCCCCAATTCTTGTCTTCCTGCATTGTAACAACCTCAGTTGTGTTGGAATGAGGAAATGTCACAAGATTGATAATCAGAATAAAAGAGTTGGAAGAGACCTTGGAGGTCTTGTAGTCCAACCCCCTACTCAAGCAGGAAATCATATACCATTTCAGACAAATAGTTGTCCAATCTCTTCTTAAAAACCTCCAGTATTGGAGCACCCACAATTTCTGAAGGCAAGCCTTCCACTAAATAATTACTCTAACTGTTAGGAAATCTCTCCTTAGTTCTAGATTGGTTCTCTCCTTAATTAGTTTCTATCTTTCATCTTCCATTCCTCTTCAAACATTTTTTCATCGTATGTGAGAAAGATTACGTAGGTGCCAATGCTGATGTGTTATATAAAAATGATAGCGCTGTTTGTTGGAGAAAAGAGAAAAGTAATAATAAGCTGAATGAAATGCCATAACAATACAATACTAAAAAAGAGTGTGGGATAAAACAGGAAGACATAGGTACTGAATGTAGTCTGAACATAAATGTGAGTTGAAACATGATCATATGTTGTAGAATGAATGAGGATCAGAAGAAAATAAACCTATGAAGAAAGAATGAATAGATTGAAATGAGAGAAATTAAGGTTTTTAGGAACTGACAAAATTATTAGAGAGAAAGGAGAAGTTTAAAGCATCACAGCATTATATAAAGCTACCCATTTAGGGACATAAAGACACGAAGGATGATTTGTAAGGGCAGAACAACAGACAATATGTATTGTTAAGTATTTTCCTCTAATTTTATTCACTTATTATTTCTTTATTATTACAGTTCACATTTTGCACATTATTACTAATATCCATTATGCACATTTTCAATTGATTATATGTCTTCAAGTCTGTATTGTGTATATATACCATAAATCAGAGGGTTACAAAAAATAAAAATGAAAGGAAATAAGTTAGTTTTACTGATAAAATTTGTCATGGTTTAGTTTTCACTTGCATCATCCTTTTGCTGATAAACAAATGGCTAATTGACATCAACATTACTCACCTCTGCTGGATGCTGGATAATGTACAAACAAGTAGAGACTTTCAAAGGATGAACTGGCAAGAATGGACACAGGCACACCTTTTGAGGACGACTATATTGAAGAAAGAAAGAAAGAAAGAAAGAAAGAAAGAAAGAAAGAAAGAAAGAAAGAAAGAAAGAAAGAAAGAAAGAAAGAAAGAAATACAGTTAAGAAAGTATTATGCAAGTTTATTATTTTATTATATTATAATAATTCACATTTTCCCTTAATCACAGAATATTTATTTAGGAAATGAATAGGGAAACATTCAAAAATGTTAAATAACAAAATTGGACATATGGGAATTAAATTATACAAGCAGTCCTTAAGTTACGACCACAAGTGAGCCCAAAATTTCTTTTTTTAAAATAATTTTTATTGAACATTTTTACCTTAAAAAACAGGAAAAAAACCACACACACACACACATAAAAAAACAAGACAAACATTACAATATAAAATTGTTATGCAACCTTCTGTATCGGCATTCATGTTTAGCCTTTGTAATTCTCCATTCTCCATTGCCTTCCTATTGATTTTAACTTCTGTAATAGTGTAATAACAGTTGTACTAACACTTGTAATACTATTAATTGTTCATATCACTATTTTATTTACATTGTTGTCAATAATTTAATTTTGATAGTAATTAGTAACTCTGTTAATTTTTATTCAATACTAGTTTAGAGAAAAAAACACAAAGACTTCTATTTTCTGTTTTGGCTTCTGTTTTCTAGCCACTTATAAATTCTATTCCATATTTTATAGAAATCCAATTCTTCTCTTTCTTTTAATTCCATGGTCATTTTGTCCATCTCTGCACATTCGAGTACCTTTCTAATTATTGTTTCATCTGCAGGTATATTAATTTGTTTCCAGTTTTGTCCGAAAGCGATCCTAGCTACATTGAGTATGTTTAGTATTATGTATTGAAATTTTTTGTCCATTTTTGGGTCTAATATTCCTAATAAGAATGATTATGGTTTCTGTTGCTAACTGAGTCATCTGTTAAATTAGTTTTGCTCCATTTTATGAACTTTCTTGCCACAGTTGTTAAGTGAATCACTGAAGTTGTTAAGTTAGTAACATGGTTGTTGTGTAAATCTGGCTTCTCCATTAGCATTGCTTAGTCGAAGGTCCCAAAAGATGATCACACAACCTCGGGACACTGCAGCTGTCATAAATGTGAGACAGTTGCCAAGCGCCCAGATTTTGATCATGTAGTGTGAAAAAGTTATGTCATGTTTTTTTCAGTGCTGTTGTAACTTCAAATGGTCACTAAATATACTGCACTGTGCTATTATATAGTCTGTGTAACACAGAAATAACAATGAGTTCCAAAGGTATAATAATGGATACTTAATTGCCTAAAATAGCATGTTTTAAATATCTATATACTGGTAGTCCTCTCTTGTTCAGAAGCTATGAAGTTGCTGGACAAATGGTATTTATAATGGGTCTTCAAATTTCTGTTGCAGTATCCCTACGGTTACATAATCATGATCTGATTGCTTGGCAACCAGCTTACCATAACAATGGTTGCAACATCCTAAGGTTGTTTTTTTAATCTGTTGAGATGAAGAGGGAAGTTATTTATTTTTCCTTTCTCTTTTTTCCTTTTTATTTTTCACACCTCCCTCTGCCCTCTCCTTTTTGAATTTATTTTATTTATATGTATATCTATATATATTTGGAGTTTGTGGTGGCTTTTATCCTTTATATTTTTTGCAGTTGATATTGGCTTTACCTAACCTTTTCTTAACAAAAATGTTTGAGAAAGAACAGTTTGGCTAATGGTGGCTCTTAAGTAGATCCTATGTCAGTTAGTCACTAAGACTAAGAATGCCCTTGCCAGCCAAGGAGACCTGCGGAGCATCTGTGCTCACTGTAACACATGGTATGCCCGTGGATTGACCAGATGCCCAAGCTCCTGTTCCTTATCCCCTGACAGTGAATGCAGCTGTTCCTGATTATTTCTGGCTGGATCAGCGTGCCTGAATGCCTATTACTTCCTCCGGCTGAAGTCCATCCTGCACTCCCAGGAGTGGTTCCCTCATGACAGAATCCTCTGAGGCAGAGCATTAGACATTTTACCCTTTATTACCAACAATAATAAAATCACCGTTGGGTTCTTGGTGATCTCTGAGCTTGGTTGTTTTTTATGAAGATGTTTCATTACCAGGCTAGGAAACACCATCAGTGCAAAGGAGATTGAAGATTATTGGACGTTTATATATGCAGTACCTTGCCCTCCTAGTAAGGCTGTGATTTTCTCCTTCACAGTTCCTTGATTAAAGTACTATGTCATCTAGATTTTTATCTAATGCTGATTCCTATTTATCTGGGTATTGGCTATTGGAAGAAGTGCATTCTGTTTCCTTTTTAGGCTTCCTTTAGCAGCCAGCACGAGATAATCAGGGGTCTGATCATAAAGGAGGCAACACCCCCACACACACAGAAATACGAAAGCAAAAAGACACTTTGCCTCACACCCTGATGGGCATAATTGGCATCAAGAAAGAAAGAAAGACCCCGAAGCACAAAAGCACTGCCTCAGCTTGGCTTTGCCTTCCAAATCAGCCCCTCATTCAGGCACTCAGCTATTAGTACATTGGTCTTCTATTTCTCTGATAGGAGATTACCAGATCTTCTGAATTAATGCAATTGGAATAACACAGGTCAGTACTGTAAAAATCTCAACTTGCAGGGATCTGTACAAACTCTTATTGGCAGTACCTATGAAACTGTTTTATTGTTCCTTCAAAAGAAGCGTACAGAAATAATAGAAATTACAGAAAAATAAATAACAATTAAGGCTTGAACTTCCAACATTATACTCTTGCACAAGTTCAAGAGGATGACTGATTATTGTTTTTTTCTCCAAAAGATAATAAAAGATGGGGGGGATACTCTGAGGTATTTAGCCTGGGGAAATAATAACAGGGTATTACTACCCCGAGATAGCATCACATTAAATTTTCCGAGGGCAGCAACAGTTTTTAGCCTTACTGCTGAGACGTGATAAAGATATGCCACAGACATAGCACAATTTATGCCAATGTTCCTTCCTTTTTATTCAAGGATGGGAAATAAAACACATTAGCATGAAAGCGATTTGCTTTTAAACAGACCAATTTTTTTTAACTTTTACTGCAATTTTTCCCTTGTTGACACCTAGCCTAACATCACTAATTCACTTTACATGACTTTATATATCTCCAAAACAGCTGTAACACTGCAATGATTTTCAATCCCAACAACAATCTGAATTCATGGAATAGAACATAACAATTGAATAATTCAGATTTCGGGGTGTCACTAAAGTTTAGGTAGGAAGAAATGGGTAAAGGAATACATTCATGTATAAGGGACTTAAAACAGCAATATTTCTTAACAGATTGATATTCACACTCAATGGAGGAAAGGGAAACTTTGTTTTGTTTTAGCTGTTACATTACAGCTGCAACTTACAGCCACAATTGAGCCCAATGTTTCTGTTGCTAAGCAAGGAAGCTGCTAAGTGAGTTTGCCCATTTTACAGCCATTCTTGCCACAGTTGTTAAGTGAATCCCTGCAGTTGTTAAGTTAGTAACATGGTTGTTAAGTGAATCCGTCTGCCCCACTGACTCTGCTTGTTAGAAGATGACAAAAGGTGATCCGCTGATTCCAGGACACTGCAACTATCATAAATACATGCCAGTTGCCATGCATCTGAATTTTGATCACGTGACCATGCAGATGCTGCAACAGTTGTAAGTGTGAACGATGGTCATCACTCACTTTTTTCAGTGCCGTTGTAACTTTCAAGGGTCACTAAACTAATGCTTGTAAGGCAAGGACTACCTGTAATTAGGTGACTTAATACTACGGACCCCTCTGATTCTAAGGCTGAAGGAGACAACCTAGCAGATTCCAAATCTGTAGTTCAATAATAGCAATAGCAATAGCAGTTAGACTTATATACCGCTTCATAGGGCTTTCAGCCCTCTCTAAGTGGTTTACAGAGTCAGCATATTGCCCCCAACAACAATCCGGGTCCTCATTTTACCCACCTCGGAAGGATGGAAGGCTGAGTCAACCCTGAGCCGGTGAGATTTGAACAACCGAACTGCAGAACTGTAGTCAGCTAAGTAGCCTGCAGTGCTGCATTTAACCACTGCGCCACCTCGGCTCATAAGCCTATCAGTCACCTGTAATTGATGAGCCTGGCTCCATGGCCACTGATTATGACAGTAAGGTGTCAGGGCCTGTTCTTGGAAGAGTGCCAAACCCTAAATTATACTACCATGAAAAACTATTGGCACAATTCTTCAAGCAAAGGAAGTATTCATTTATCTATTAAGCAAAGCCAAGAACTCAGATTACGTAACAGTTTGCTCTATTTCTACTCTCCAAACTGGAAATAATTCTCTTGCTTCCTGATCTGTGCTCCTGTGATAGTCTACTTTAAATTCCCCAGGTTTTTTTGCTGTGCAATTGGACCTTCAGTTTGGACTGCCTTCTGTGAAATTCTTTGGTGCTTGACCCAAGGATGATCTTGGACTTCCCTCAGCATTCCTGCCTCCAAACTTCTCAAGGCTTGCAGCACTGGCATTATTTATGAGGGCAAGCAACCTCTCTCTGAACAGTCTTTGCTACTTTCTGTCTAAATTGCTGCCCTTTAGCTCTCACTCAATTATTGGTAGAAGATTTACAGCATGCTAAAAAAAAGTTCTCAGGCTTATAATTCCCTTGCTTTCTGTTTGCAGCAATCTACGACTTTTGTAGGACATGTAATGAGTACTAGTTAGAAATGTTCTGTATAAAACATATATCCTTGAACTTGTGAAAAAAAAAGCACTAGAAACAGGCCTTGGGACTAATTTTGGGAACCTCACTGTGATTATTTACCCAGGTCCATCACTGTGAGTAACCACTAATATTAACATAATTAGAGAAGCATGGAAATAGTAGCTAAACCTATTCTATACTTATTCTGGCACACACACACACAATGTTCCCAAAGAGTTATCTCTTTATTTAAAATAATTTTAATTTTAAATAAAAATTAATTTTAAATAATTAGTTTAAATAAAATAATACATTACATAGCCTGTTTGAGAACATGTAGAATTAAACACACAAATAATTCATGTTTGAATCACATAATCAAATATCACTTTGACAATTGCCAATTAAAAACACTTTCCTGGCTTAGAATTACCACAGCTAGACTGCCATTGTGAACTGGAAGTTGCTGCAACTGGAAGTTGCTTCAGACTAGTGGTGAAAGCCAAAGTCAAAAATTTTTACTACCGGTTCATTGGGCGTGGCAGGGGAAGGATACTGCAAAATCTCCATTCCCACCCCACTCTGGGGCCAGCCAGAGGTGGTATTTGCTGGTTCTCCGACAACTCAAAATTTGTACCGATTCTCCAGAACCTGTCAAAACCTGCTGAATTTCATCCTTGCTTCAGACTGACCTGGTCTGCAATTGAATTCTCTCTCAGCTTAGGTGTGAATCTATGTTGGATAGGAATTCTGAGATTTCATGAATTACAGCTTAGTTTGGTTGGATGATTAGTCTGTCACAAGCTTTTAAGGAAAAAATTAAGACATGCTAGATGCCAACTCTATTAAACTTATCAGTTACCAAGCCAATTCTTCCATGTGAAAAAGCTGCCTTTGTTTTCTACAGATTTGATTTTTTTTTTTAAATCCTCTTTCAACCCCTGGAGATCCAGTAAATTAAGCTACAAGAAAATCAGAGGATTCATTTTGAATGTAGTTTTTATCTTTGGAAGGGGACTCTTTTCTCTTTCCCGTTTGCTGCCAAATCCCAGAAAAAGTGTGAAGAGAATCCTAATCAGCTGTTTATAATTCCTGCCAATACTATCTTAAGGGAAACACCCTGGAAACAGCTCTGCATGAATGTAATCCTATTCATATTTACTTAGAGTAAGTCCAAATGTTTCAATGGAACTTATTTCCAAATCAACATAATTGGAACTACAAAATCAGTGAGTTTTCTTTAAAAGCAATTATTAATTTATTCAAAAATATTAATTCGACAGTTCTATTTTATACTTGCATTCTTAGTATGTGAAATTAAGTAAATTCCTGTGCTATGAACAATGATTATTTGACTTCAATGACACACAAAAACACAACAGTTTGCCCATTTTATCCTTTAGAGATTTTTAACTTCTTAATATTGCAATTTCACTTCTGCTTCTAAAATGAAAGAATTTTAATCTCTTCCAAAATTACAATTATCTTGTTTCATTTATGTTTATGTACTGTAAGTGGACTGGTTAGTTTGAGAATAAGGAGGTAAGATATTTTAGATATACCTCTATTGTTTTTAGGAGAAAGATACAGAGGTACAGGTACTTTGGTCTGTTTGAGGGAAATTATATTAAAGGCCTATTGCTGGAAGCTTCTCTGAGTAAAATATCTATTTTTAATTCTTTATGGTTAGAACTCAGAGTTGAAAATATGAAAAAGTAAATTCCAGAGATGTTTTGAAGGAGACCTTGGATCTATTTACGAGAAAGAGCATTGTACAAGACTAGAAGAGATTCTTTCTTATGGGAAAAGAATAATAGGATAGAAAAGGGCATATACAACTTGGGGCAAGGGTGTGTGGACACATTAAAAAGAAAGGGTTATGGCAACTTGCGTCTGTCTTTCCACACTCAAGGATAGACCAGCCCATAGGTAACAGAGTTCTGTGTGCAGCAATGGTGGGCTGATTGGGTGTGAGTGGCTTAGTTTTATAAAGACTAAATCTGATGTACTGGCAGTCAGAAGTTCCATGGCTAGAGAAAGTCATTGCATAAACATGATGGCCTCTAGATGGGCAAAGGAAGAGGGAACAGGCAAATGAAGTAGTTATTGTCACATGGAAGATTTTAGTGGCAACTAGAGATGCTGTTCCATAGATAGCCAGGCATGAGTCTTACTCATGAAATTGGGTGCTAAGGAGAAGTGTAGACTTTTATTGCTACACTATCCCCTTGAGGCATAGCAGTATCTCTCTTCAAGCACCTCAACTGTATACCGTAACTAGCTTAGTGGAAGTTACCCAATCAATCAGTCCAGTGGGATACAATATTTGATGCTAATATAGACCAAAAAAAGAGAAACAGGATTAATACACTATCCATAACTTAAGTCAAACAGATCAATTCAAACTGTAATAAAACACAGCCCTAAAACCTGGCTTGAAACCCAGTAGAAAAGTGTGCAGTGTTTTTCAAGCTTGCCAATTTTAAGATATGTCAGCATGTTGGAAAATGGAACTGAACTGCAAATGGAAAAACTGCAAACTGAAATACTGAACTGAAAAAGGATATTTCATATGGATTTATTTTGAAAGATTTACTGCTCCGTGTAAGAACAGTCCTGGGAAAATGAGGGGCATGGTGGGAAGTGGGGAAGAATTGTAGGACATATGGTACTGAGACATTAATAGCAGAGGCTGAGGAAAAATGGAATGGAAGAAAGGAAAGCTGCTAGGAAAATCTGGAGCAGTGACGAACAAATTTGTGATGCTAGTAGCTATTGAGAAAGGCAGGCAAACCGGGGTAAGCCATGTTAGCCTTGCCTTTTTTACCTTATAAACTCACTCCAGAATACTTTCATTTTTTGTTGTGGCTGAATCCCTAAAACATTCCACATTTTCTTTCTGCCAAATTGCTCTCATTCGGAAACAGCTTATGTTAGCCCTCTAGTAAGACCAGACCAGGAAATCAACTCTACAGGAAAGATAAAACCACCTTTATTGAGATTAGCTATAATAACAGAATCTTGCAAAACTGATTGCAAAATTCTGTACCTATTCCTCTATCTTACAGTTTAGTGAATTTACTTCAGTGTTATCAGAGCCACTTCTGAATATTTTATTTATTTATTAAATTTATAAGACGTCCATCTCACTGTCTAAGCAACTCTGGGAGGCTGAACATTACTTTGCTGTTTTTCTAGACTTAAAATGTCTTCCAACCACTTTTGCCTAGCTAATGGTTCCTGCATATTTCCATCAACACCATGTTCCTTATTTTCTACAGTTTAGCAGAAATTACAATGCATGACGGTTTATTTTTGACACATTTCATGTGTCAAATTCAGCACTTGTTTTGTGCACAATCCTGCATAGACTCATTTGAAAATATTCTGATTTTTTTTTAAAAAGTACATAAAGCTCTATGTTTGGCTTTTATTGTTTATGATGCAATATTTTCAATTGCTTTATACAACACAGAATATATAAATTGCAGATCTAATGAGTTTGACTACATCAGTTGTGACAACTATAAAATAAATTAAAAAGCATTAAGAATTTTTATAAAATGTACAAATGAAAGGAAACAGAATAGTGTCTGCAAAATTTCAAAGCACAAAAATACATTACAGAAATGCGGCACTGCCCTCTGCAGTTCAGTCTAAAACTATATGCTCAATTTTCATACAAGTTTCTTTCTTTGAAAGATATTTAAAGGTTTTAATAAAAACATAAGAATTTAAAGCACAGTACAAAACAATAATTCAAAGTAAAATTCATAAATTTTGTGATCCACATATGCGGTGCAAACAGAGAGAGACAGATGGACCAGGGGAATGAAATGATCCAGCTCTTTTACATTGTCAATGAAAACTTGCAATATTCCAGTTGAAATAAATTCTAGGTTTTTTTATTTTATTTAGCACTACAAAAATATGAACAGTCACTATCTTTGCTCCCATCAAATGCTAATGTGGGTATTTGAAGCAACATTTACACATGCAAGCACGCACGCACGCACACTTTTGACCAGAAGATCTAATGCTGTTTTCTCAGGTCAAATGATAAGAGAGCAGAAATGACTAAAAACATCTTTTTTTTCTGTATGTGTCCTGAGTAATAAACACTATCCTTTTTTTATCTCAAAGTGTCTAATTCTAATCCAGATCAGGTTGCTAATGCTCAGCCAATTCATTTTTCCTTTAACCATGTTGAATTTTTGCACATTCACACTTGTGACATTCCATGTTCCAATTGTAATTCTGTCTTGGCAGTTTTCAATTTTATTTTCCTGCAACATCACATACTGTGTTTCCTTGAAAATAAGATAGGTCTTATTTTCTTTTGACCCCCGAAATAAGCACTTGGCCTTATTTTTGGGGATGTCTTATTATTTTTGAGGTGTAGGAGATAGCAAGCATGGTAAACTCATGGCTGCTGCTGTGTTGCAAAAATTTTGGGAGGGCTTATTTTTGGGGAGGGTTTATTTTAGTGCATGCGCTCAAAAGCCCCATTGGGCTTATTATCCGGGGAGGTCTTATTTTGGAAAAAACAGGGTAGGAAAGGTTTTAATTTATGTTATACAATGCCATTAATACTCTGAAAGTTCCTCAGCTCATATCCACAGCCCTGATGCAATGAGAAATGGTTTATCACACCTACTCCACACCTGATGCAAGGCTTTGTGCCACTGCCCCTCCAGAGCTGAACTAGGTGTATTTTACAATACTCTCCCAGACAACTTCAACCACAGAGGTCTGTAAGGCTCAATTTAAGCCACTGACATGTGAGTTTAGCCTTCATTGTACTTGTATATAGCACATATGGTATATTCTTTGATTCACTGTACTTGTGTATAGCACATATGGTATATTCTTTGATTCGGGTATGTCTAAATGTTAATGAAGCTACTGATGCTTGGCTTCTTGGCATAAGCCCAGCCTTGTATTTCCTGTTCATGTATTGCACTGTTATTTATCATGCCAATTGCATTTGGAATTGCCAACAGCAGACCATAGAATTCCCTGGTGTGGTTGCATCAGCACATTTATACTGTCACTGTGACAAATTTCTCCGAGTGTGACAGGATTAGCTTAGCATGACAAGATTAATACAGGTTCACCAACATCTGGGTTGGGAATCAACCTGGGGGTGGGCAGGCCCTATATAGTCAACTGCCAGGCTGTGAAGTGGTATAAGAGGAAGTGGTCCAGAAATCCGTGTGTGTCTACTAGTCATACCAGCTCAAGCTTGACTCAGCCTTTCATCTTTCCGAAGTCGGTAAAATGAGGACCCAGATTGTTGGGGCAATATGCTGATTCTGTAAATCGCTTAGAGAAGACTGTAATGCACTGTGAAACAGTATACAAGTCTAACTGCTATTGCCATTACTACTCAATAGTAGTGTTGAGTGTTATCTCACTTGAGGGGCATTCCATCTATTTCTATTAAATAATTTCAGGACTTTCAAGAATTAAACACAAACATATGGTTGCAATGATGCTAATCACAACATAGTGACAAATTACCTATTGCATTAATTATCAAGTTGACCTTTTGTTGTTTCCTTACTCTCAGGTAAATATCTGGCTCTCAATTTAAATAAGAATCACTATGAAAAGGGAAGAACAAAGTCAGCAATTCATTTTCTATTTTCAGCTAGAAACAACACAGGATCTGAAACTGGACCTTTCAGACCTCAAGCCTTCTTTCCCATCTCAATCTAAAGATATAATGAGGGAGGCTTAATAGAAGTTCCATAATATCTCCTCCTGCATACAAGAAGAAAACTTAAAAATATATTATTTTGATATAAATGTAAAAAGATGAGAAAATAGTGGATTATGGCATGCCAGTTTATATTTAGACTTATCAGAATAATCTAAAAGAGTTCTTGGTCTAATCTGTAAATTGATGAAAAATCTTAAAATAAAAATAAAATGTAATTTATTTCTGAATTTATATTTTCAAAGTGCAAATCCTGAGAACAAATTACCATGTTCAACTTTAATTCAATAATGTATTTCATTTATAATTTTTTTTCAAGAACCTTTTTGGTTCAGTGGTAAGCCACCAGGCTAGGAAACACAAAACAGCTAGTTCTAGCCCTGCCTTACGCACAAAGCCGACTGGGTGGCTTTCGGCCAGTCACTCTTTTAGTCCTAGTAAGGAAGCAATGGCAAACCACTTCTGAAATCTTGCCAAGAAAACTGCAGGGACTTGTCCAAGCAATCATCAGGAATCAAGACTGGCTCAATTTTAGAGAGCCAGTTTAGTCTAGTGGTTAAAGCACTTGGCCAGAAACCAGACCACCATGCTTTCCAGTCCTGGTTTAGGATTGAAAGCCAACTGGCTGACTCTGGGCCAATCATTCTCCCTCAGCCCATCATGTCAGAATTCAGCAATAACTGGTTGGTCAATTCCTGTCACAATCAATTGGGGACTCTGAACTTGCAGGAAAACACTAAGAAGAATATTTAAAAATGTTCATAAATGTATATTATTTAAGTACATTTATATCTTTTCAGTAATTGAAAAGTTGGCATTTCATGTATTATATTGCATATATTAGAAAGCAAAATGTTAATGGTTCATTTTTCTAAACTAGGTCATCCTTCAAATTAAAATTTTCTATCGTTAATATGGATTCTGACATTATTCTACAATATCAGCCTATATGGAAATACACCCCTTTTCTCAATTGCACATAAGATACATGCCTTGAAGCAAGATTGCAGTTAAGATAATTACAGAAGACAAAGTTGATCTGAAGGGTAGTAACATTAATTAAGAAGATTTATCAGTAATGTGGTCAAAGGCATTTGTTCTCATCAGCCAACAGATTTGGTTTTCCATTGTTTTTTAAATGCCAAAAGAGGCAACTACTCTTTGAGGCATAGTGTGAATTGTCCTGAAAAGATCACAAGACATCATGTAATAACTAATCTCTAATAATGTCTTCAAAGTAGGACAACATGCTACTTCACTAAAAATCAGGTGTAAAATGCTAGTGAAGATCCCCATGTCACAATGAAGCTGCTACAAATAATGGCATGAGTGCAAAGTTCTTCAGAAAGGTAGCTGAAGTAACAGAAGGTAACAAGAAATGCTCTAGGTTTTTAATAATCGAACAAACCTTCATAAATTGGCCAATTACTAAGCATCCTTAAAAGTCCACTGTTATCTAAAATCTATTTTTATTAACACTGATTTGCAAAGCTTCTTCTCAATATTTCCTTCAAGTTGCATTACAAAGGTTGCAATTCTAAATACAGCATCAAGGAAACAGTTCCAGTGAAGAAAGGGGAACTTATTCCTGAATAAAATGTGCATAGGATTGTAGTGTAAGAAATAGGGCCTAGGATAGGACAATGACATCAGTGGAGCAGGTAAGAACTTTATGTCACACTTAAGTAGTATATAATAACTTGTGACCCGTCAAAAGCGCGGACGACAAAAGCGCGATCGACAAAAGCGCGCCTTTGACGTCATCACAGCGCGACGAAAAAGATCGAAAAATTCAAATAAAAATTAATAAAAATTAAATTAAAACAAGCCGATTCACATAAAGGTAAGGGTTAGGTTTAGGGTTAGGGTTAGGGTTAGGTTAAGGGTTAGGGTTAGCTTTAGAGCGTTAGCGTTAGCGTTAGGGTTAGGTTAAGGGTTAGCGTTAGGTTTTTCGTTACTTTAACGGTTAGGTTTAGGGTTAGGTTTAGGGTTAGGTTAAGAGTTAGGTTTAGGGTTAGGTTTAGGGTTAGGTTTGGGGGGGTTAGGGGAAGGTTTTAGCTTTATTTTTACATTTTTTCGAACTTTTTCGTCGCGCTGTGATGACATCACAGCGCGCTTTTGTCGAGCGCGATTTTGTCCTACGCGCTTTTGTGGTGGAACCATAATAACTATATTGCCATTCAGTCTAGGAAAAATAAAGAACTACACCCTGAGATTCAGTGAAAGTAAAAATATTTGTCAGATCGTAACCTGTATTATGAACTGAGAATATAAAATTTGAAAAACCCTCTAAATAATATAAACTTTCTCTAGTATACAAACTTCTCCTGTATAGATACCATATTATTCATCTTAATGTTAAACATTTTCCTTGCATATAATATTAATAATCACGTATGTGACAAAGAAA
The DNA here is from genome assembly GCF_051295495.1 of Thamnophis sirtalis. Classification (NCBI taxonomy): domain Eukaryota; kingdom Metazoa; phylum Chordata; class Lepidosauria; order Squamata; family Natricidae; genus Thamnophis; species Thamnophis sirtalis. The sequence continues at coordinate 53,325,647 of NW_028261385.1, forward strand.
GCACAGGAAAATCAAAACTGAAAATGTGTGCCTTAAGGTTAGGAAACCAGACAGGCAGAGTTCGCTGGAATTAGTGACACGCCCTGAATGCATTCGTATTTTATGCTAAGCCATGCTGTAGTTTGTTCAACTAATGATATAAAGTTGTGTGCGAACTATTGTGGTTTGTCAATTATCATCACTAGATTAAAATATTGTATGAATCCATCAAATTGTATTTTCTTCATTAACTTATAATTGAACAAATCATTAACGCAATAGGTAAACTAAGTCCTGGATGACATGGAAATTATAAAACAATTTAATTTATATCTGCCCCATTCTGTAATTCTTGTTCATGAAATTATGAAATGAAAAATGGATTTGAACACAGTCTTTTCAATTAATGGAAAATTTCCTAATCATTTGAATATCTAAAGCATACTCCCAAAATACTAATTTCTTTTTCTTATACTTTCTACTCCTTCTTTCTATTCTCTTTTTTTTAAAAATTAGCTTGTTTTAGAATCTACTCTTAAAAACAACATTTCCCTCCCCCCACCCTCCACATACACTTTTGACCAGCAGATCTAATGCTGTTTTTTCCACCAAGGTCAAATGATAAGAGAGCAGAAATCAGTGCTAATAAAAGAACATCTCCTAGTGACAGAAAAAAAATAGCTTGTCTGTGCCCTCCATGGACTGATCAAATAGAAGATCTGCTAAAGAAGTTACAAACCTTTTGCTTAAAAACATGCTTGAAAACAATTTGTCTAAAAGCAGAGACTTCTGTTCATAAAGATGATGGCTGCAACTTAATTGCTGCCATACTCCCACAATAAGTGAATAGATGACCAGTTGTAGCTACTGAGTGAATTCGGTAGTTCTTTCAGCTATTCATTTTGATTACCCACTTCAATCTGTTTTCATAGAAGAGCTTTCAGTGAAAATACATGACTTTGTAGTGTACAATCTAACTCTTCCTGTCTCTGATTGTAATGTCCTTTCAGAAGTACTGACATGTCCACAGATAATTGCCTAACCTGCTTGACTGATATTCCCTGTGTTTACAGAACATCACCTTTATCTTGGGGAATACTGCTAGTTGATTGACTGAGAGGACTCATATACAATTTTTATTGTATGAAGCATTTTTGAAGCACCAAGGGAGCTGAATATTGTAGTTTGAACAAGTTTGAATAATGCTTTCCTTGGAAGATGTGAGGGGTATGATACCGTAAGACTGTTGGTTTCTACTGATCTTCAAGAAGAGATTATTAATATGCTCTTTCATGCTCACTGAGCATTGGTGGAACTTTGAAGCATGAATACTTTATTTTGCTACTGATTTATTTATATCTATCCCCACAATGCCTGATTTTACAGATGAAAGAATTAATGGTGTGAATTTAAGTTATACATTGCCAGCCAGATATTATATTTATTTGCATGTAGTATTATAAGGATGATCTAAATTCAAGAATGTGAATGATTTACTGATTCATCCCCACCCTTTCTAGATAATAAAGTAATGTAATGTAATATATGTATAGTGATATATAGCAATGTATTCCTTTAGATACTGGCCAGTTACCATCTGACAATGCTATCAAATTGGCAATTTTCTAAATAATGCTGTGAAGAGTAGCTAGCATTTTAGTATAGATCTAAATCTTTGATCTTCCACTATATACATTCCTTATATCCTGGTTCGCAGTCAATCAGTAGTTTTTATTATGTAACTGACAGAATTTTATTTAGTTTCATGACAAAAATTACAAGGGGCAAGGTAAAAGTTTATTTAAGTACTAAATTAAATTATACAAATTAGAACAAACCTAAATAATACAGGTGCAGATAATAAAATTGTTACATAAATATATTTATTTATAATTAAATATACTGAAATAATTAAAATTTAAATTAATCAATTATTTAAGTCATTAAAATACTGATGCTAAATCACTAAGCAACTAAAATATAAAACTTCTGAAAAATAAAAATTCCAAAATATCACGATCAATCCAATCATACAATCACAGATTGAAGATTAAAATTTCATGTGATTAAAAGAATTTTTTTTCAATTTTATTGATTTTTTTTCCTACCTAAATTTTCACTTCACCGTTTGTATTAATAAAGCATCCGCCAGGCTTCCTGATCATATTTGCCATACAATTTTTGAACAGTTTATGTAAACATCTGAAGCCTATTACTTTTTTTAATATTAGGGAAGCTATTATGAATTTCAGGTATCAGTATTAAAAAGACAAGTACAAAAATTATGGGCAAGTGTTATTAATATATTGTACTCATGGACAGAGTCTTTCAATGAGTGGATTACATATCTTGTTCTTAAGAACTGCTGTAGGAAGGGTGTGAATTGATCAGTTAACTTTCTCTTTCAAAGTATGACAGCATCCAAATTTACTTGTGTTGTTTACAAAGTATTATGATTAGTTATGAAGTTAACTTAAAAACGTTTCAAATAATGCTGTGCTCACTGAATGACTATCATCCTAGTTAAGCTATAGTGTGATGGTTCCAAATATTTTCAAATTCCATATGATGGGCTAACAGTATTAACATAGTTTAACAATCTCATATGTTTCATTGGTCAGTTTTATTCTGATAGAAATCATTTTTAACTTTTTAAATTTCTCAAAGGCTATGGGAGAGCTACTTTGCCATAATTATAACGCTTTCACAAAGAGCCTATAGAAATCTGTTATTAAAAGTAGTGACATGGCCAGTTGAGGGAGGGACATACAAACAGAGAGACAGACAGAGAGACAGACCCCCCCACACACACACAGAGAGAGAGAGAGGGAGGGAGGGAGGGAGGGAGGGAGGGAGGGAGGGAGGGAGGGAGAGAGAGAGAGAGAGAGAGAGAGAGAGAGAGAGAGAGAGAGAGATTCCGATAACTCCTCAAACACCATTCACCTGTTGACAGATATAGGGAAGGGGCAGGGTATCAATGTTTCTTGAAGGAAACAAAGAAGGCTGCTGACCAGAACTTATTAGACAGTTTATTCCAAGAAAGAGAAGGGAAACAGCCAGGTTTGAATTAATCCAGTCAAGTCAATTTACCTCAGACATGTTTTCAATGGTTTATGATATCTGTATAGTAGACTAAGAAGTTTATTTTGGGACAATATGTCACAAAGATCTTCATCGCATTACTTCATCACATAAGATTTTACTGCTGATTGGCCAACAGTTTCATCTCTAAAATTAAATAAAAGTTGATCAAGCAGGAAGGGCAAAGCCCTGGATAACATTTATATCCAGTGGTAGCTGAGAACAGGGCATCCACTTCTGGAATTGTGCTGCATGGTATATTTTCTACTCTCCCTTCCTCCCAGAATTTCGTCTCTTGCAGAGGAAAGAGATTCTAAAGCATGTTAAGCTTGCCAGCATCAAGGCATTACTTTCAATGTGTATTTGCCATTGTGTACTTGCTTACTGTATTGTAATTCCTTCCTCTCCAATGAATGTAAATGCTAACATTGATTTTCCCTTGCTAAATGTCTCAGATCTGAGATGAGGATTTGAAAGGGTGGGGGAAATGGTGCATAAGAGTTAGCCCTTTTTCCCACTTCCTTGTGAGTTGAATTCCGGAACATGAACTTCCCTATGATTATGATTCACCCAGATGACAGGGGGTCACATCCTCCTAACATAAGTATTTATGAACAATTTCTTAATAAACCTTTTTAAAGCTTTATTAAATTTCTAACCTTTCTCAAGGAATTTCTGCAAATTCTAAATTAAATGTCAAGTGTTAATGCAGATTAACAGAAACAGGGGATCCACTGGCCATTAAGTGATCAGTCCTATGGATTACCTATATATCCTGCAATTTTTAAAAAAGCTAATTTATCTGCGAAGTGTTATCTAGTTATAAGTTATCTAATAAGAAAGCTAATTCCTGAATAAGGAGTTAAGTATGTCTGATGCATGTGGCCTAATAAACATTTTTTTAATTAAGTGCATTTTTCCAAATGCTGTCTTGAAACCTGTTTTGTTTGATCTTTTTTAAAATGTAGGTTAAGACATCTCAATTTGCATTCAAGTAAGCAAGAAAATTACTGTCTAAAGTGATTTATATACTAAGAACAGTATCAATCCAAAAAGCCAGTTCTATTTGACTAGATGAAGGATTCAGATGAATTCACAAAATGATGATTTCCATGTAATTGCTTTGTGCCCAGTAGCTATGAAATGAGTGAAGTATGAGGCTTAATACACCAGAACGATATAAAGTCATACATATAAATCTGTTCATGACCTGTAAACTTCCTGTAGCAATGCTTTCTTTCTGCTTCAGATATATACTTTGTTCTTCAGATATATGCACACCAGCCATGCTATTTTTACTTCATGTCAGTCATAACCATTAGTACCAACATAATTTATTAAATTTAACTTTTGAGATTATTAGAGGAAAAATGTGGAAATCTTTGAAACAACTGATTCATAATTCATAAAGTAAATCTGCCTTGGCTTTGATTAAGGACATATTAATGTCCTGCATGTTAAGAGACATATTTTGAACCTGGCCTACTCATCATAATGCCCTTATCTGATACTGCATCTTTCAAAATTCCCTGTATATTATGATAGAAATTATCATGTCTTAAAGATGTAGGTTAGCCCTCCAAATATATTTCAGATCATCCACACTTCAGAGAATAAAGGCCCTTTTCTATAGTTTTAGCCTACACAGTGTAGAATTACAGACATCTATATTGGATAAACATTAGAGCTATGCAGTGGTCCTGATTCAAAGACAAAAAGATGTTTTGGAGTACATACACAGGGGTGTAAAATTAAAACTACTTAGCAATTCTGTAAAGAAACACTTTCTTTCTTGGAGATTGAAACACTAGGGAGAAGATGCATTTTGTTTTAGGAGTTGCTGTCAGCTGTTACATTCATGCCACCTGCACTCTTTTACCTTTGAACAGAAAACAATGAATTACTCTAATAAATGCTCTAACATTAGATCTTGGTTACTATGAAGAGCTTTTTCAATATAAGTATTTTTGTAATTCCTTCCTTGAGATACCATATTGTCTCCCATGGTAAATACATTTCCATATTTATGTAGTTACATTTTCCTATGTATGCACATATTTCCATACCCGGTGTCAATTCTATAAATAATCCATATGCTTTAAACCAAAGTGCATATTACCTGAACAGTTTACCCAGCTGAATTTGATCCCCCAACCTAATATTCTTATTAATTGCTGACCCTTGGGCTTATATACAGTGGGGCAAAAAAGTATTTAGTCAGCCACCAATTGTGCAAGTTCTCCCACTTAAAAAGATGAGAGAGGCCTGTAATTGACATCATAGGTAGATCTCAACTATGAGAGACAAAATGAGAAAACAAATCCAGACAATCACATTGTCTGATACGATAAGATTTTTTTTTGCAAATTATGGTGGAAAATAAGTATTTGGTCACCTACAAACAAGCAAGATTTCTGGGTCTCACAGACCTGTAACTTCTTCTTTAAGAGGCTCCTCTGTCCTCCACTCATTACCTGTATTAATGGCACCTGTTTGAACTTGTTAGCAGTATAAAAGACACCTGTCCACAACCTCTAACAGTCACACTCCAAACTCCACTATGGTGAAGACCAAAGAGCTGTTGAAGAACTCCAGAAACAAAATTGTAGACCTGCACCAGGCTGGGAAGACTGAATCTGCAGTAGGCAAGCAGCTTGGTGTGAAGAAATCAACTGTGGGAACAATAATTAGAAAATGGAAGACATACAAGACCACTGATAATCTCCCTCGATCTGGGGCTCCACGCAAGATCTCACCCCATGGGGTCAAAATGATCACAAGAACAGTGAGCATCCCAGAACCACACGGGGGACCTAGTGAATGACCTGCAGAGAGCTGGGACCAACGTAACAAAGGCTACCATCAGTAACACACTATGCCGCCAGGGACTCAGATCCTGCAGTGCCAGACGTGTCCCCCTACTTAAGCCAGTACATGTCTGGGCCCGTCTGAAGTTTGCTAGAGAGCATTTGGATGATCCAGAAGAGGATTGGGAGAATGTCGTATGGTCAGATGAAACCAAAGTAGAACTGTTTGGTAGAAACACAACTTGTCGTGTTTGGAGGAGAGAGAATGCTGAGTTGCATCCAAAGAACACCATACCTACTGTGAAGCACGGGGGTGGCAACATCATGCTTTGGGGCTGTTTCTCTGCAAAGGGACCAGGACGACTGATCTGTGTATAGGAAAGAATGAATGGGACCATGTATCGTGAGATTTTGAGTGCAAACCTCCCTCCATCAGCAAGGGCATTGAAGATGAAACGTGGCTGGGTCTTTCAGCATGACAATGATCCCAAACAAACCACCCGGGCAATGAAGGTGTGGCTTCGTAAGAAGCATTTCAAGGTCCTGGAGTGGCCTAGCCAGTCTCCAGATCTCAACCCCATAGAAAATCTTTGGAGAGAGTTGAAAGTCCGTGTTGCCCAGAGACAGCCCCAAAACATCACTGCTCTAGAGGAGATCTGCATGGAGGAATGGGCCAACATACCAGCAACAGCGTGTGCCAACCTTGTAAAGACTTACAGACAACGTTTGACCTCTGTCATTGCCAACAAAGGATATATAATAAAGTATTGAGATGAACTTTTGATATGGACCAAATACTTATTTTCCACCATAATTTGCAAAAAAATTCTTTCCAAATCAGACAATGTGATTGTCTGGATTTGCTTTCTCATTTTGTCTCTCATAGTTGAGGTCTACCTATGATGTCAATTACAGGCCTCTCTCATCTTTTTAAGTGGGAGAACTTGCACAATTGGTGGCTGACTAAATACTTTTTTGCCCCACTGTATTATTTAAAACTTCCTGCCAATCCTCCACAAAGTTCCTAGTGCTTCATAATAGTTTTAAAAAAAACATACAGAATTAAGACGATCAAGAAAGAATAAAACAGCAGGAGGAACAGCAACATGTAACATCAAGGCATTTTTTTTAATATTACATGTAAAAACTCAAGGTCTTCCTGAAATAAAAGGATTTCCCTTAGAAAGGAATTCTAGTTATTTGGCTGAGTTTCCAGAAAGTATTGTTCTAGTCCCATCAAAAAGTGTATCAGAGGTTATAGCCATACATGGGGGAGTTTCTGGTGATTTCAATAGATGGGTAGCTTTGCATGAGAAAAGAGAATCTTTAAAATATTGCAATCTTTAATAATTCAAAGCTTTAACATTCTTACAGTGCTCTAAATTATGCAGGAAAACAAATGGCTGTTCAATTATTTCAGTATACTATGTTCCCTAAATGCAGGCTGTGAACAATACAATACTGTGGTTTCCGAATACTGTATGATTTAAAGGTTTTTAGTCTTCTGTTGATAAAATCTTAATTTATATATACCTAATACAATGAATACAACTCAAAGACATGATTATGATATTTAAAACCCTACATGATTTAGGACTAAGTGATCTGAAATACTATTTTCCCCAGCAAGAGTTTGCCCTATTTTACTGAAATTATGCTTTTATGCTTTCTTTCACTTGAGTGTTATTGTAGGTGCATTACTGTACTATAACCTAGTTTCAGTAACATTTTTTTAAATTAAACATAAATTCTATAAAAAGCAGAATTCAACTAAGGAATAAAAATGGGGCTACTAAGAAACAAGCTGAAATGATCAATATGTGCAAAGAAACCCTGACATTTGCAAAAATATAAAGCAGCAATGGAATGCTGAGCACTGAAGTAAGGGAACACCAATTCCTGGCTAGGTGGCATCTTGAATGCCATGTACTGCAGCATTTTAAAATGAAACATGGTTGCCTCGTGGACTTCCTATAAAAGGTGAATAACTGTCTCTTTCTTCCATTTTTAATGGTAACCTCATTCTCAGAAATAGTCTTATAGATCCTTATCAAACAAGTGTTGACAAGAACATTTGCCCAGGCATTATATAAGTGGAGACAGGTGCAATTTTAGAGACAGGTGCAATTTTGATTTGATATGCACGTGTATTCATTAGTTTATGCCACCTACAAATTTGAAGTAGTTCACAAGACTGAAAAGGGTATATTAAAATATCTCAGTATTTAAATGAATTTAGCAAACACCCTTGAATTAAGATATTCCAAACATTCACTTACTAAATTGAGTAATATATACAATATAGGCAAAAGGGAGACAAGTTATTACAAAATTGTGTTCAAGTATACAACTGGTCACTAGATGGCAGTACAGGATCATCAAGGCATACCAAATACAATAGTTATTACATGTCTTTCAGTATAATATTGACTCCAGTTAAATGCAAATTTGTCTTAAACAAAAATGTAATTACCGTAGGAATAGCACTAGTGTCAAGCTAACTAAGTAAGATTATCACATTTGTTTCAAATAAGAACCAAACTGTTGTTAGACTATTAAGTTATTTGAATCTATGCAATTAACATTGCAAAATATACAAGAGCAATCTCCTTTAGCACCAGAGACAAATATAGTATAGATTACAGATAATCCTCGATTTACAACAGTTCATTTAGTGACTGTTCAAAGTTACAACAGCACTGAAAAAAGTGACTTAGCATCCCTATATCCATGTGATCAAAATTAATATGCTTGGCAACTGACTCACATTTATGACGGTTGCAGTGTCCTGGAATCATGTGAACCCTTTTTGCAACATTCTGACAAGCAGTTAATGGGGAAATTCACTTAACAGCTGTGTTACTAATTTAAGAATTGCAGTGATTCACTTAACAAATGTGGCAAGAAAAGTCATAACATGGGGCACAACTCACTTAACAAATTTATCACTTACAACATAAATTATGGTCTCAATTACGTACATTGAAGACTACTTGTATAAATAAACAAGTGGACAGAAATAATTCCATAATCCATGCTTTTCACTGATTAAACTAATGTGAAATGTGAAGTTTATATATAAAGTGTAATATTTAATGATCCATATTTATGTATAATTTTGCACATATTCATACTCAGAAATCATGTAATCTACCAATTCACTTTCCTCTAAGCTTTCAAAACACATAACACTGTTACATATTGTAAATGCCCTTATAGAATTGAAATTTGGCAAAAACTATAAAACAATTTATGATATAAATTATCATAAAGCATTTTATGAAATACAAAATGTCATTAAAATTTTTGCTCTGATGTTTGTCTATGTTATACGGCTTAATATGATATTCAAACTTTTTTTAAAAGCAATACATTACAAATTATGTCATTCTTGAGAAAACTGATTCTATCTCTGAAAGAATGTAAAGGTCCTTAAGTGCTTGGACCTCACAAAATAACATCCGATAAGTCAGTGGTGGGTCGCAGGAGGTACGCCCCGGTACAGAAGTACCGGAGCCTTTCCGGAGAACCGGGTACCACTCGGGTAGGGTGCTCTGGAGGGCCCACCCGCCCTCCTTACCTGTCTTTAAAGTCCAGCGCTTCTGCGCACGGTGCGTACAGCACCTGCGTGATGCTCCACCGAGCAGCTGGAGCATTGCAGAGACTCGCAGAGGCGTTGCTGGATGGCAAGACGCATGCACGCTGCGTGCACCCATGTGGATGACGCCAGGTCCATTCCAACCGTACCAGTGGAACAGGATCCAGAACCCACCACTTCAATAAGTCCTAAACAGGACAAAACCAGTCTCCTAATGCCAGCCTTCTGGTCACCATGTATCTGACTAACTATGTACCCCAGGTAGACTATAAAGAAGACTGGGCTTTTTAGACCCATTTCCCAACAGTAGGTCAGCCTGAGAAAGTGTGACAGCACAAATGAACAAGTAAGTGAATAGCTGAAGTGGCATCTCCCTGTTACCTATAGCTGTTCACATTCTCTCCAGAACTTCACCTTTCCATCTGGGTATTTTTCAAGAAAGTTAATTATAAACTCACTTAGTTTCAAACAAATGTGGAGATAGTAGGTTGCAGAAAAGCATATTTTGCTTTTAAGAGTTAAATACAATCATGCTTAAAATCACATGGTTTAGCATAATGTGAGAAAACATTCTCACATTATGCTACACCATATGATTTTAAGCATGACTGTCTTTACCTCCTAAAACAATCAGTGGCTTACAACATATAATGGATGAGTTTATACTAGACGGACACCAGAAATCACACTGCAGTATATTTAGAATGATGTACAGTATAGTTTTAGGCAATTATTGTGGGACATGTTTATGGAGTCTAAATAGTGCCACAAAGCTCAATATTCCTTGCCACACACACACAGGCAGATGAACTAAATAAGGAAATAAATTATCTGATTTCTCCCTTTCCCAGCAATCAAATGTTTCCATAGCTAGATAGCATGAGCTACCAGCATTTACATGACAAAGTAAACAAATGGGGTAACTATAAAACCTCCTTCAAATTGAGCTCATCCTCTGGTAACTTCACCAATTCATCCAAGTAGTTTCTGTCTTTCTATAGTTTATTTATTTTTAACATAACACCGTAGCCCACAAATATGGGATTTCCTGGTATTCTCATATCCACTCAAATACATTACCTGATCCACCTTAGCGTTTCAATATCAACCAGCTGTCATGGTTTAGGGTTTAGTGCCTCCTACAAATCTACTTCAACTTACTTCGAAAAGTTCTTCCAAAAGGAAGAAGCCAGGCAAGTAAGAGAAGGCTGACATTCCTTGGTCCGTTCAAACAACGGGAGGCGTCAAAGTCTTCCTGGGAGTGCGCTAAGGCAAGGATGCTGTATTTTGGAATAACGACCACAACGTGTGATTAAGATACTGTTCAGAGTAGGATGTGAGCAATATTATGTTACGTGGAGGACTGTGGTTAGTTTGGCCATGGTGTACACCTGAAGTGAGAACAAAGCCCTGAGAAGCGTGTTTGCAAAGGCGGGGGGGAGGGGGGAGACAAGCAGAGACCGGGCGGCAACGAGTGCATTGCGACCACTTAGCCAGCAGAGGGCGGGCAATACCGGGAGGGAGGGGGAAACACTCAGCGACACGTGACCGTTCCACGGATCAGGCGGCTTAGCTCGTCCACTCACCCGCAGCGGCCGCATTCGGGTCTCCGCGCGCTGAGCTCCACGGGCAGCTCCCAGAGACCTTCGTAGCACTCTTCGCTTCCCTCGGTTGCGTTCTCAGGTGCAGGAGCTGTAGGCTGCCGCTGCTCCTCTCCGTTCTCCGCCGCGTCAACCGACAACGGCCCCTTTTCCATGGCTGCTGCGAAGAGTGAACTCAACTGCTTTATGTGCAGAACGGGCCAGCTGTAATCCCTGGAGTCTGCAGGCAGAGCTGAGGGAGCCTGCCTTGAAATCTTCTAAGCAGCCGAAACGGCAGCCTGGTCCACCTCTGTTTCCTGATGTGCGTCTCTTAAGGACACGTGAAGAAAGACCGGCTCTGAAACCGAAGAAGCCCGAAAAGCAAAGCTTGGACACGTGGTTAGAATGTGTCCGCCTTCCCCTTTCCTGGCACCCACAACAGATGCAAAAAATTGGTCTGTCATTGGCCGCAAGAGGGCTCAGCTAGAAAGTCTTGTTAGTTTCGTGTGATGGAGAAGAGTGCGGGCGTGGTTCGGTATTGTTTAGTATGAAAAGTTTATTTGCCAATGCTCCACGTAGTTAGAAGGCTTTAGTTCCAGGGAAGCATGCCTATAAATAAGAGTCATGTTTAGAAGCAAGTATTGTAATCTGTCCCAATACAGCAGCCCTATTAAACTGATCTTCCCAGTTTACTTTCAGATCTTTGATTTTACTCAAGACTGGTTTACTGGAATCATTTGCTTTAATTTGAATAACATAAAGTGGATTGCCGAATGTTCAGTTTCACAGCATGTGGAAGTAGAATGCTGCCTGGTTTGTGGTGCCTTGGACAACTAGGACTTGCTACTACCCAAACTCTCAATCACTGGGTAGGTCCCAATAAATTCACTGTATGCCAGACTTGGGAAAGCTGTATTAATACTTTGTAATTTAAGCTTGTTTATGGGATGATAAAAAATGATTTTCCAAGTAGCATAAGATTAAACTTTAAAAAAAAATCACATATAAGTCCTGTGTCTACTGTAGTGATTATTTCAGAAATCGGCAAGGTGCAACACCTCTAAGATTCAGAGGCAAAAATTTACTTTTGATATATGAACACATAGAATCTGTATACATCTTCTTAAAGCATGTATGCTTTTTTTTAAAGTACCAGTCCCACAACTACAACACAATTCTAAGGAAAGTTGCATCTATCTGAAGGTATGGCAGGTGGATGCTAAAGTCATTTTTCTACACCCTCCAAAATGCTTTTTGTAGAACTCCAAAGCATTGAACTGTCAAATTAAAATTCTCTTAATATCTAAACTCCACAATTATGTAGAAGTCCTGAAATCTAACACAACTATGTTAAATTATGATTGCATAAGGTCATGATATACATTTCATCACTTACACTGTGCAAAATACACTATATTGCCAAAAGTATTCGCTCACCTGCATTTACTTGCATATGAACTTACTGTAAGTGACATCCCATTCCTAATCCATAGGGTTCAACATGACATCGGTTCCTACCCTTTGCAGCTATAACAGCTTCTGGGAAGGCTGTCCACAAGGTTTAAGAGTGTGTTTATGGGAATTTTTGACCATTCTTCCAGAAGCGCATTTGTGAGATCACACACTGATGTTGGACGAAAAGGCCTGGCTCTCAGTCTCCACTCTAATTCATCCCAAAGGTGTTCTATTAGGTTGAGGTCAGGACTCTGTGCAGGCCAGTCAAGTTCCTCTACACCAGACTCTGTCATCCATGCCTTTATGGACTTTGCTTTGTGCACTGGTGCACAGTCATGTTGGAAGAGGAAGGGGCCAGTTGGGAGCATGGAATTGTCCAAAATGTCTTGGTATGCTGAAGCATTCAGAGTTCCTTTCACTGGAACTAAGGGGCCAAGCCCAGCTCCTGAAAAACAACCCCATACCATAATCCCCCCTCCACCAAACGTTACACTTTGCACAATGCAGTCAGACAAGTACTGTTCTCCTGGCAACCGCCGAACCCAGACTCGTCCATCAAGTTGCCAGATGGAGAAGCGCGATTCGTCATTCCAGAGAATGCGTCTTCACTGCTTGAGATTCCAGAGGCGGCATGCTTTACACCACTGCATCCGACGCTTTGCATTGCATGTGGTGATGTATGGCCTGGATGCAGCTGCTTAGCCATGAAAACCCATTCCATGAAGCTCTCTGCACACTGTCCTTGAGCTAATCTGAAGGCCACATGATGTTTGGAGGCCCGTAGCAATTGACTCTGCAGAAAGTTGACGACCTCTTCGCACTATGCGCCTCAGCATCCGCTGACTCCACTGTCAGTTTATGTGGCCTACCACTTCGTGGCTGAGTTGCTGTCATTCCCAAACACTTCCACGTTCTTATAATACAGCTGACAGTTGACTGAAATATTTAGGAGCGAGGAAATTTCACGACTGGATTTGTTGCACAGGTGGCATCCTATCACAGTTCCACTCTGGAATTCACTGAGCTCCTGAAAGCCACTCCTTCTTTCACAAATGTTTGTACAAACAGTCTGCATGCCTAGGTACTTAATTTTATACACCTGTGGCCATGGAACACCTGATTCTGATTATTTGGATGGGTGAGCGAATACTTTTGGCAATATAGTGTATTTTCAATACTGTTCTGGGGATTAAAAAGCATAGCTTAATTTTATGTCTCCATAAATGTCCTTTGCAGAAGCTCCCTAAATAGAATGAAATATGCACAATACAAAATTTCTAGATTTACCTAATAAAATAAATTTGGAATTACAAACCTCACTAAACAAAGATGTGATTTCCTTTTTATGCCTTAGTAAGATATGGTGACCCAAACTGGCTTTTTAGCCAAGGTTTATGACTTACGACTGTTGTGAACCAAGCCAACTGGGTATATTAAGGTTAAAACCATGGGTTACATTGGTTTTAACCTTAATATACCCAGTTGGCTTGGTTCACAAGTTGTACCATGGGTTACATTGCTGTTTAAACATAACCTTGTAGTACACAACTGTGTAAATGTGAGGCAAGTTTACTATCTGGAATTGTAACCATAATTGTAATCTTATAGTGCTTTCTATTGATATGTGAATCCCACCAAGAGCTCTATGTCAATCACACTTATGATGCACAGATACTTGCAGCCTAAAAGATCAGAAACTACAAGTAGGTAGATATTCCTTCCCACATCTACCTGTTTCATCACTATATAGACCAGTTTTTATCAACTTATAGTCTCTGAATATGTCACACATCAGCTCATGTAAATTATCAGTTATAGTGGTTGGTTAGCTAGGGAAAATGGACAACCCACACACAAAACACAGTTCTAAATAAAATGAAAAAAGTATTTCAATTTTATTTTAGCATTTGCAGTACAATATTTGATTTTTACCTCACTTTTGTTTATAAACAATGCAAGGTGATGAATATATCCTTCCTCCTTTTTCCCCCAAAATAACCCTGAGATGGATTGGGTTGAAAGTCCAAAATCAATACCTAAACAGAAACTTACAACAGTGCTGTGAATCCGACAAATTCTCATCTATTTAGTTTTTCAGTAATGTAGCAAACTTAACATAACCCATCTGCCAGTCCCAACTAACGGAACACTTTATCCGCAAAAATAAGGTCCACTGAACTAAGGGGCTTATTTCTACGTAAATACCTATAGGACTTGAATATAGGAGGAAGAGAATCCAATTTGTTTTCACATTATGTCTTCCTGGGTCGTTTGCTCTGAACATTGCAACTTTATCGAAATGTAATAGTTCTCACGCTGCACGGAAGTAAACTAGCACCGCTATTGTCACATATTTTTTATCCACTTCACGCGCCTTAATCTGACATTTATCCTAGAGAAGCACAAACGTATCAACGCAGATGCAATAGAGCTTTCTTGCCACCTTCACCGGCGGCCGAGAGCTGTCGTAAAATATCGCCGCGTGTCAACACTACGCATGCTTCCGAGCCCATCTCCCCGTCTTTCAAAAGAGCGCATGCGTGTGTCCGCTGTCATCCAACCTAGTGCTGTTTATGTTAGAGAAAGGGAAAACAAAAAAAATGTTCGTCGTTTAGGGGAGAGACGTCATTGTTTCATTGATCTCGCGATGTTTCTTCGCATTATGAGCTTTCGGAGCAGGCTCTCGGATTGAGGCTGCCGGAGGAAGGCGTCTTGAGGCGGAAGGAGAGCTCGCCTGCGTGATTAGCCAGAGAGAAGCTCTCGGTCTGCCCATGGAGGGGAGGAGCCTGTGAGGAGGCCCGCCCCACACTATGTCCGCCCGTCACCTCCTCCTCCGGCTCCTGAGAGACTGATCAGCGGCCGAGCAGCTCACAGAGCATCGGCGGTGGGCTCAGAGGGCTGCGTGGCCGGCCGGCCGGTCGGTCTAGAGCGGAAAAAGGACGGTTCCGCTATGAACCTGCACCAGGTGCTAACGGGGGCTGTCAACCCCGGGGACAACTGCTTCTCCGTGGGGAACGTCGACGGCCACCCTTTCACGGTGAGTCTGCCTCACTGTCGGGGCCGGTTAACGGATTCCTCCTGCGTCCTCTCCCCGGCTCCTGGCTGGGTTTGGCCTCAGCCTCAGCGCGGAGCCGGATGGCGTCAGCGGGTGGTTCAGCAGGTGCCTTATTAACCTGCGCGCGACCTGTCCGCACAGCGTCGGTGTCGGCGCCCATGTTAGTTTTAAAAACGGGGGTGGGTGGTAGATGAATCCTGGTCCTTTCTGAACTAAGAAAAGGGGCTAGTTTGGGAAGGCTTTATTAATCCTTTGGTTTCCTTCTCCGTCTTCCTTTCTCTTGTCAGTATTTTTGTTCCTATTCATCCTGAATTCGCCTTTACCAAAGACATAATGTTAACAACTGAATTGTATTCCTCCCTCACTCCACCCCTCAGCGACTAATTTAAATATATGAAACATGAATATCAGAGTGAAGAGGAGGAAGAGGTGCTAGCATTCAAGCTTTTGTTTTTAGCTTCCTTATAGTCAGAAAGGGGAAGGCTTATTTGTTCGGACTTCATTTTCTGGGTTCACATGACTCCCTTTTGGATTATAAACAAACAACCGGCTTTGTAACCTTCTGACTGGTTATGAGAATACTAGGTTAAATTATCTGACTAGTTTGTGAATCTCTAGCTACATTCACAGTATGCTTAAGCCCCAAGCCTTGGTTAAGGAACAGTAGTAGGGTTTCATGCCTAAGCAAGGGGTTGGACTAGAAGACTTCTGAGGTCCCTACCAACTCTGTTATTCTATAATCATCTATAATGTCCAACCCAGTAAATCATATTACTGCTTAACATACTGATCTGATCTCACACAGTATGTTTCCCACTGCAATCTCTAAACCCAATTCCATTGTAATCTAGCACAGTGCATTGAATATGAGAATTCTTGCATCTTGCGAATACAATGTCTCTCTGTTGACCCCAATTATTTTATTTGTATTCAAAGACTGACTTCTGGTTCTTCATTAAGTTTGTAATTTCTATTTATTTATAACTCATATTTATAGCTCATGAAAGTCCTTGAGCTGACTCTAGGTGTTAAACAGAATTAAAAACAAATAATATCAAATGTGAAATAGAACAAATGTCTTTTAAAAGCTTTTACAAATGGAGCCTACCAGTGGTGGGTTTCTATTTTTTTTATTACCAGTGCATACGTGTGATGCTTCTGTGCATGTGCAGAAGGTTCTCTGCATGCGCAGAAGCATCCGGGCAGGTGGGTAGAACCTCCTGCTGCCACCACTACTAGTTCGCCCGAACCCGGCTGAACCGGGAGCAACCCACCTCTGGAGCCCACATCTGTCAATATTGTGAGGTGGTCCAAATGAAGCATAACCAGAGTACTAGTTCTACTGTATTGTAAGAATGCATTAACAGATTGTTGCCAATCTGAAAGTACATTTATCCCCTGTTACCTTTATAGCCTAAGAAACTATGAAAAATTATTTCTGAGATGTTTGCCATAGCCACATTCTTTTTGCTGGCTAATCCACTGCTTATCTGACCATTGGCCCTGGATATGAGTCTTCCCCCTGCCTTCCAATGTCATTACCACATGCCATTACAAATTCTACTTTAGTTCAAAGCTTGGGGAAAAACTCAGTTTCAAAATATGTTTAAGGAAAAATGTGCCATCTAAACTGGGGCAATGCTGATTCAAAGGCAAGTGTCATGACACAACCAACATCTCCCATCTTCCATAAAATGATATTATTTCTTGGATGAGAATCGAAGTATGCTGAATCTGATTTTCAGAATAGTCGGAAATAATGGGAGAATAATGTTCCCTAAGATAACTAGGCCTTAAGTTAAAGGACTTTGTATATAAGAATCAACTATTTGAATAACACCCATAAGCCTACTGGTAGCCACTGCACTTTTTGCAGGGGAGGTGTTACAAAAATGTACCATTTATTCTGAACTAATGGTCTTAAAAGGACAGCACAAAATCATGTATCATCTGTACAGTATATACTAATCTCACTGAAGAATTGTGGAATTGGAATTTATTAGGGCGTTATTTGTTCGGTGACTAATAGACATGGCTACTAAAACTATATTTTCAGTGTTTCTTACATAAGATTTCATTTAAAAGTCTTAATTTGCTGCTTTGTGAAATTATATCCATTAGTGAAATAATTCATTAGCAATGCAAGAATATTGCTTGTATAGGATATACAGCAAATATTTTGGTATGTTACATTAAACATTGGCTATGTGGAAAGAATAACTGTTGTAATTATTCCTCTTGGAGTAAAATTAGATGGTAGCAGCCATTATATGTTAATTCCCATTTATCTCTACATTTTATATATATTACTATATATAGGAATTGAAAGTGGGACCTTGTGTATTGGAAAGTGTATTAAGAATGTTTTATCAGGTTTTTATTGTGGCATCATCTTGCATTTTTCAAGCAAAGAAGAACCTGACAGACCTTGAAGAACCAGAATTTTACAAGCTAAGCATATGTATTGTTTACCAAATAATCCAAGAATATTTAATGTCAACAATGATAGTTGATGAGAATACAAGGAAGCTTTTACCTCAGAAATCACATTCTTGTTTCAAGTTCCTTGGAAGGCATTCTCTTATTGTAGATGGAGGTTCTATTGTCTCTTTCTATTTTCTTCATTCTGATAAGTTTCTAACAGTACACCCCAAAAAAGGAAATATTGCAAGGCAAGATAATAGATTTAACACTTCAATAAGATAATTAAATCAAGGAAGATGAGGAAGGTGGTAAATTCAGTATAGTCAACTATCGCCTCAACTGAGAATTACTATATGAATACTATATGTATCTTTAATGTAGAATTGGTCTAATTGCGTTATAATGCTGAAGATTTCAATATTTTTTTAAATATAATAGTTTAAGGGGGCTAAATATACTGGAGATGTTCATATATCAGCACTACAGCAGTGACCTTGGCAGAAGCCTGGATTGGTGTATGGGGGCGGCCCTGGACTAAATTGCTCCTATGCTTCTTTCTCTGTATGCTGATCTTGGGGTGGTTTATAGTTTTCTGGAGCTCCAAGAGATGAAACACTAGCAACAATGTCTAGAGCAGTGTTGCAGAAAGACAAAGAGTGAATCTGATCAAGCACAAATGAGAGCCTATATTCAGACATATATCAGCGCAATAAGGATGGCAAAACATTGCTATTTCTCTACTCTTATTGCATCTCTCTATAGCTGCCAAGCTATATAGCTTCCTCTTAAGGAAGAACCACTCCCGATTGAAGGAATAGGATCCATAGGAATATTTCCAGGACTGTGCTGAGGAATATTGCTGTCCAGCAGAGTTCCTCATATTCTCTCAAAGATTGGAATCTGATTGGTTAAGTTCTATTGAATTGCCAAGGAATAGTCTTGTAATATTAATTGGATTATGATTGTGTTATGCCCAAGAAAATGGAAAAGATACTTTGTCAGTCCAGCTACCTATTTATTAGATGTTGGCCACACCTGGGTTAGTAAAACAGCCAGAAAGTAACAACACAGTCCTTTTGACCCTGAGACAAGTGGTGATCCCACCAGACTTAAAGGAAGTGGTGGTATTCTCCCTCCTCAAGAGGTCATGATTTTCTGTTGGAGAT
The DNA here is from genome assembly GCF_051295495.1 of Thamnophis sirtalis. Classification (NCBI taxonomy): domain Eukaryota; kingdom Metazoa; phylum Chordata; class Lepidosauria; order Squamata; family Natricidae; genus Thamnophis; species Thamnophis sirtalis. The sequence continues at coordinate 53,344,792 of NW_028261385.1, forward strand.
TTATCTGTCAGTTTTCAATCTTTCTGGTGAAGGTTAGTTAAAGACCTTTGTCAGAGCTAGGATGGGGTGGGGGTGCATCTATCCTAATGTTCCTTGAACTTTTGTCAGCTTTTGATGCTGTCTGACCCCAGTAACCTTCTGACTGGTTATGGGAATCAGGAGTGCAAGGCACTATCCTTCAGTGATTCACCTCCCTTAGAAGTTAGTTCCAGTCAGAGGAGAAAGATTATGTCTACAAAGCCTTACTTGTGGGGTACCTTGTTTAGCTGCTCTTATTGCCACAATGTAATCCTTAAGTAGGGAGTTTACACCTCTGGCTGGTTTTGTTCATTATCTTCCAGTGATGATCTAGACATCTCTTTTGTAGTTTCATTTCCTAAGCCCTTCGGAAATCCAGGAAGCCCCATGGGATTGATGAATATGGTAAAGCCATATGAGTACAATCTGATTCAAGATTCCTGTCCATATCTATTCCAGGTGAAGTTTAAGCTCTCAAGTGGAACTGACCACCAGCTACCCAGGAAAAATCCCAATGTGCCTTTGAAGCCCATCAAAGGCCATTAATCACCTTGAATGGATTAAACAGGAGCATACCAATCCTAGGGCTAATGACTGTGGGGTCCCATGTCAAACTGTAGATCACATCATGGCCACTGTAAGCTGAGGGCATTTATACCAGTCCAGTATCTGAGTTTTTTAAAATATAAACAATACTCTACCTCAATGGTTAGATGAGACGTTGACATTTGAATATAGATCTTTTTGACATTTATAGTTTTTGGGATTCTACTAATGTATTTGAAATGTTAATTTGTATTGCTAGTACATGTATAATATGCCATACAGTAAATAAATAAATAAACTGAACAGGAAGTCCTACTTCCCTGCAACACCTGAGCTGATCAGCTTAGGATAAACAATTACATGGCTATAATAATAATTGTTTATTGTTTGTTGATAACTTTGAGATTGCACATGATTCTTCTAGTGGTCTGGTTTTAGCTATTATAGGCCCAAATTTTAACTGAGGCCAAATTTTAGATCCATTTCTACTACATTGTAAATGTAGAAGGAAATAGTTTGATGTTTCTTTTTCTCTTCCTTATTAAGTGATTGAATCCAATGGCCTTTTCGAGTGGCAAATAGGTATATTTAGAAAAATGTAGAACGTGTTATATGACATTTCTGACAGTTTAACATGGACTACATTTCTGAATATCTTCCTGAATTTTTAAGAACTTTTCAAATATATTATAAGCTTTGCCTTTATTGAAGGCATTTAGGAATCTTTTAAGGCTATCTCTGAAATGATGATTCAAGAGTCATTATGTTATGCAGTTTCATTTATAAGGACAAAACTAGTCATTCACTACCTCCTGATAATCATGTGATATGTAAAAGCCACAGGATGCTCAAATAGTTCCTCCCCCCTTGGTGGAGTCATAAATCTCCAAAGGCATCTCTTATAAAACAATTATATCTCAAGTTTGAGAGCTCATAAAAGGAAAGCTTATATGGTTCATAGATTGTACATTTTCCCTTTGTGATTATATCTTAATGAAATTCATGAGATAAAAATTAAAGGTATTCTGGGAGGAAACATATAAAGTGACTATCCACATAGCATCTGAAAAACTTTTTTATTTATGTTAGTAGTAGATATTAAGGTAATATTCCTTTGCATTATAAACATGATTGAAAGTACATGTGTAGACTGACTTATGGACACTAGATATTGTTCCTTTCTTTGGGCTATTAACAAAAAATAAAAAGAACAATTATTTAGTCAATTTTCCTTTTTTCCTCCTGTAGGCTTATGCATCAGGATGCGACATAGTGATATTGGGGACAGATTTTGAAAGATTACAAATAATTCCTGGAGCAAAATATGGAAATATACAAGTGGGATGTGTAGATTGTTCCATGCAGCAAGGGAAGGTAAGTAGTAATGGCATTTAAGCTTTATTCTAATTTGCTATACAATATGATTATAATAATGACATATCAAATTCTGTACTTGCTGTTGGGAGTGATTCACATGGATCTATGCTTAAATAGATAAAAAAATCCATAAATATATACTTAATTAGACTTAAATGGAAATATATACTTAATATATAACAATTTCTTGCAGTTGAGTACTCAATTATATTTCTAGATTCAAATGTATTTATTAATTATGTTGAATAAATTTACTTTCTCTCCTCTCTCTCTCTTTCTCTCTCCCTCCCCCCCCTCTCTCTCACACACACATACACATACACTTTATGCAACATATATATGCTATATCAATCTCTGTGTCTCTGTGTATGCATTGATTTTTGTTCTAGAGAAGCTAGGAATATAGATATAGCAGTATACCGTGTTTCCCTGAAAATATGACCCAAAAAGAAGGCCAACCCTGATTTTTGCGGTGGGCATAAATATACGCCCTCCCCTGAAAATAAGCACTAGTGAAGGGATGGGGTGGCCAGCAAAGGAGACAGTTTTTCCCTTCCCTAGCACTTCATGGAGGTTCAGCCGCTTAATTGCTGCCCACTGAGCCAGCTGCCGGCTTCCTCCCATTTCCTGCCGATCATTCTGTATTTGGGATTGCAGCACCAAAAACACATCTCCAAAAGGTTCAATCCGAAACCTTTAGCCTTACAATCCTAGGAGGGGCGTCTGTGCTGCGATCCCAAAGAAAGAATGGTGTGTATGTGTGTGTGTGTGTGTGTGAGAGAGAGAGAGAGAGACTTTTTTTTTTAATGAGAAGTTGGAAGGTCTGAATTTCTGGTATTTTTTTTTTAACATGGTTGCACAGACTAATTTTCTTGACCTGAATGCGCAACAGAGAACGGAGCTGGAAAGCAGTTAGTGAAGGGATGTGGCTCCCCTGGGGAGGGAGGAGGGTTTGGGATGGGTAGCCTGGCTGAAGGGCCTTCAGGTAAGCCTGTATGGGGCCTTAGGGCAGCTCTGCAGCCCCTGCCTTGCTTCATCCTCCACCCTCCCCACCACTTTGCTTCATTCTTCTTTGCAACATGCAGCCTCTCACAGTAACAAGAATTGCAGGCAATTCCCAAGATTGCCTGATTCTCAACCAGCCAGCTGCATGGTAAGAGGGAGCTTCCTGTCCACCTGAAAGAGAGGCTGGGTTGTATAAAGGGCTTTCCCCCTTTATACAAGACCCTCTCAAGCGCCAGGCTGCAGGCTTCACCCCAGAGAGCCTCAATTGGGGCCAAGCTCTTGGCATTGCGGTAAGACTGTTCTTGAAGGGGGCGCGAGGCACATGGAGCCTCCTGCTGCTTGTGCAGCCTCAAATCAGCTGTAAAAGCAGCTGCAATTCTTGCTGTCTCTTCTCCTCCTTTATGGGCACGGCAGGGCTTCCTGTCCTTCAGCCCCTTTATGGATGCAATTTGAGGGTGGCAGGTGGGGTGGGGGCATCTTGCCTGACTTCCAGCTCCATCACATTTTTCACCATTGACAGAGCTGTTGACGGAGCTGGAAGTCAGGTAAAACGTGCTTCTCGCTTCTCCCCCTCCCCACCTGCCACCCCCAAGCTGCACCCCAAAATAGTAAGGCCAATAGTTTATTTCGGGGTTCAAAAATATAAGACAGGGTCTTATTTGGGGGGAAACATGGTATTATTTGTCTTTATGTTGTATGCAACCCACAATCATACTGTTTGACTTGGACTGCCTTACAGATATTGTAAATAAATAATTATTTATTGGCTGATATTTTTTCAGTCAACAGGACATGGTTGAATAAACTTCCGTGCCTTAATAATTCTATGAAATGGAGACTACAAAAACTCTGACTTAAATTGCAATTTGTTTTAGATTGCAGCTGCTTATGGAAATATAATTTGCATCTTTGAGCCAGTCAAACATCTAAAGCAGAAGAAGAATAATTATGTAAGTGATTAATCTTTTCTGTCATATTAATTAATTATACACACAATGTGATTTGCTTTGATTATTTCTGAAATGTAATAAAGTTTAAGTGGATTATTAACAATTACACAAATTTTCCTGAAATCATAATAGAGTGCATTGTACTTAAGACATTAAGAAAAACTATATTGTTGACTTAAGTTTAAATTTTTCATGGAATTTTTGGTAAGTTTAATTCATTTGATTGATTTTATCCAGCATTTGCACTGTTAACGGTTTTTAATAGCAACAAATGGCCTTCAGACTTGAGGCTAGTTTTAGCTCCCATGTTTTAAATTTTTATCAACTATTAGACAAAGCACAAAGTATTATAGAAACTGTTGAATTAGCACCAGACTTTTGTAAAGTGTCTGAAAAAAGCCAGCTTTCTTTCCATGTACACCATAACTACCATACGGTGTACATTGCTGAGTGGCAATTTTTTTCCCTTTCTCTTCCTATAGTCCTGGAATTTCCAGAGAATTTTTCATCGAAGGATTAAGCTGCACAGATTACAAGTAGCATTCTAGGGAGTGGAAAGTTTAAGTCACATTTGGTTTAACTGCTTTATTTTTATATTAAGATGTCTGGATTTTTAGCCCTTTACTTATTCATTCCATAAAAGAATGGAAACTTTCAGGTGTCCTGAAAGTACAAATGATCTTGGAATACAAAGCACTGGAAGTTTGACTTATGCAACTGTAGTGTCTTTCATGGTACAATACTGATCACTGCTTTTCAATTACATTTCAAAATTAATTGACCACACGATGAGTTTCAGTGAATTTGCCTGAAAGACACTAAAACAAAATTCAGAGGGAGTTCTTCAGAGGGAGAAAAAAGAAATCAAAGCCACATATAAGTAACATCTAAGATCTAAAGATGAATCTTTCCCATGTTTATTCTTTAAAGCTAGATAATTGGAGGGAATGGACAAGCTAGTACTTATTTCCTGAAATGTTTTATACAAGCTTCTTATTTAAACATTTAAGGAAATAAGTACAGTTGGAATGAATAAATGACACATTGTCAAACAAAAGGAACATTGCAGCACAACCTTTCATGCTTCATACTGTAATAAAGTTTACTTAATTCAATATAACCTATTATAGTGTGTGTGTGTGTGTGTATGTATGTATATATGTATGTATGTATGTATGTGTATGTATATATATATTTATTTATTTATTTATTTATTTATTTATTTATTTATTACATTTATATGCCGCCCTTTTCCCCAAAGGGGACTCAGGGCGGCTCACAATTCAATCGGGGAAGGAGGTGTGTGTGTGTGTGTGTGTGTGTGTGTGACTCTCTCTGTGTGTGTGTGTGTGTGTGTGTGTGTGTATATATATATATATACACACACACACACACACACACACACACACACACATTACATACATATACATATATATATAGAATTATAATGATCAAACTTTGCTCCTAATACGGTTTGTTTTGTGGAATAGATTAATATGTTTGTGTGATACCTGTTACATCAATGGTCTATTGTGTTTGTCTTGTTAAACTTGGTTTTAGTGTTTTTCTTTCTATAATAACAGCTAACCAGATACATAATTTTATTTCCATTTATGCTAAATGTTGTTTTAAAAGGGTACAAATGTTTAAAAATATTTTTTGCCATATCAGTATTCTGGTTTAATAAAAAAACAATTCTGTTAGATTTATTACAAATTTTTCAGTTTCAACAGATTCCATGCTATATTTAAGGATTTCACCTTGTGTTTTATGTGATTTTAGGGATTATTTTATCAATGGCAGAATTCAGATCAGATTTGCTTGGAACATGTTGTGCATAATTTAACCTGGGATCCCACAGGTAAGGAAAGATACTTCTTTCTTAGGTTTCACCCTGATCTAGTTTTATTTTAAACATTTCTAGTCACTTTTCAGTATATTTCCAGATGCTTTAAATTATCAAAGCAAGGCAAGAATATACACTCATAATACCCACACACGTAGACATGAATATATGTATTCATAGCTTTTAATTGTTTACTTTTAGCTTACTTTCAACTTGAGATTTTCCCCCAGTTCTATAAATTAAAAAAGTTCTTCTAATATATAAAGCTATACAAAAGAAAAAGTTAAAATCTACAAGTTAAAAAATTACCAGAAGCAGTTTACTACTTTATGAAGTATGTGTTCATTTTCCATTATTCAAAGTTTTTAGTTCAGATCTATCTCACCTCTCTACATAAAGACTTTGATATTCCTTTTCTTGTCTTGTAAATTGATTGTTATATTTATTCATTTCAGCTTGGTGCTTTAATCACCAGAGTGTTATTTATTTAAATATTTTAAATGTTTATGATACTTTAGATTAGAAGATTGATTAAAGGAAAGAGAGTATTAGGAATAGTTAAATGTATAGATTGCAAAAATATATCCATAAAATAAGTTGGTGTTTAAATTATTTTAATATATATTCGCTTATAGTGCCATCTTGTATACTATATATTGGAATTTTAGTATTACTATCAGTATTTCAATTTTGTAAGCATCCTTTCATTTTTATATTCATGTAAAGTAATCTTTTACTCATTGTTACGCTGATTATAAGGCACCTAAAAAGTAAATATAATTGAATGTGGTACAGTTAAAGCAGTCAAATGTCACAGAACCAACCTATTTTTTAATTTCTTCCAAGTGGTGACCAATATAAATAGAGATTGACATTAACATTTCATGTAATTGATTACAGTCTACAATTCAAACATTTTCATGGGACAAAAAGGAATAATTTTTAAAGTGATGTTCATTTGCTAGTTTTTTTTTAATGTCTGTTTGTCTATTTAACTTTTATCTACTGTATGGTATTCTCCATGGTTTTATAGTACATACTTCAAATTTTTCATCTAAATATGTTGAATTCCATAATGGAATTTTTATCTGTTAAGCTAAACAAATCTGTGCTTTTTAATTTGAAAAATATAGGTTCTCGTCTATTGACTAGTTCCAGTTGTTTGCAGCTTTGGTCTAATGTCAGTTTTGAAAATCTGTCAGAAGATGAAAATCGTGAAAAAGCTGATACTCAGAACTGGAGAATCATCTGGCAGACCAAGTAATAAATATATAATTGCCTTACTGCCTTTAAAATATTGCCTTTAAAACATTATTATGTTTTTATATTTGATTTATAGTTTAGTACAGTGGTTCCCAAACCTTTTCAGTCCACTGCCCCCTTGGTGCTACAAACTGATCCTGAGTGCCCCCCATCCAGTCAGTGGTGGAATTCAATTTTTTTTACTACCGGTTCTGTGGGCATGGCTTGGTGGGCGTGGTTGGGGGGGTCATGTCACTGGGTGGTTTGCACGACGGAAGGAAGATAGTAACAGTAAAATTCAAAACTGTAACAATTAATTGCACATTTATTCAAAATTCAATTTAAAAACCTTTTTAGTTAATGTTAATTCAACAAAAAAATTTGAACATGATCCAGTGATACCAAGTTTTCAAAGTCTGATAGTCTTTATCAAGAACCTTGGTAACTAGTAACTTAGTAAACTCAGTAAAATTTAGTAACTACTTCACTGTTTTGTAAATTCTTAATGTGATGGATGGGCTTGATGAAGCGATACCAGTTTCCCAAGGTCTGGTTTTAAGTCACTTAGCAGGAGTCTTAAATCAGCACATTCAGGGACGTGGAGTCAATTTCTTTGCTTGGAGAGAACATTGAAGCCACGTTCCACCAAATATGATGTTGAAAACGCAACAAGGAGCTTCTTAACCACTGTCCATTGTGCAGGATAGCGATCAGAAATTTCTTTCTGTAACCAAAACTCTTGCTACGATTTCTTAAACTTTGGCTTCAGCTCAATGTCATTTTACAGCTCTATGAGTTGTTCCTCCACTACCCCATCTTCCTCAGTATCTGAAAATGGATTTATCACCCAATCTGGAATTTCCATCAAAAAAAGATCCTGATATCACTCAGACATCTAAGTCTTAGAATGTCAGAGAAACAACTTTAGCTGGATAGTCACATCCCTGCAATAATATCATTGTAATTTTCAGTTTCATTAATTTCCACAATATCAACACTAGCTTTGCTACTAACCCCTTCCAAACCCCTTCTGCATAGTCTTTAAAATTTGGTGGTCTAAATAGCAAAAACGGTTGACTCACATCACACATCTAAGCAAAACTGAAGTACAATTATTTTTCCTTTTTTAAAAAAAAATCTCAATTTTAAGATTTGTATTACTGTTTTTATCCAGTCCCCGTCCAAAAATGGCAAGAATCTCTGGTGTCATTTTTTTAAGCAACCATGAACAGATAATTGCTCTTACTTGCCTTAATATTATTGGCCAAGTTTCTTATTGGCTATGCTAACCAAGAGGTGCTCTGGTCATTGTTAACCCTGCTGCAAAATTTATGTGTGCACATATCCACACATACAAAGGCATACAATATAATCTTAGCTCCTTCAGATTGCCGATTATTTTGCACGACACAGACATTCTCTCTTTAAATGCTTACGTGGTTTCAATGGCTAAACTGCTCACCGAACCAACTATTCAAAACTAGTAATTCCGCAAGGAGAGAGGATGGGAATGAGGATATTTCAAAAACTAAACACATATCCTAAAAGAAAATCCACCTACAACCAGCATTGAATGGAGCTTTTATAAGCTTTAAATTAGAATAAATGAGCTGGAAGGGACCTTGGAGGTCTTCTGGTCCAGCCCCCCTGTTCAAGCAGGAGAACCTATACCAGAGGTCTTCAAACTTGGCAACTTTAAGACTTGTGGACTTCATCTCCCAGAATTCTCCAGACAGCTATGGACTTCAACTCCCAGCTCTGCTGGCTGGAGAATTATGTGAGTTGAAGTCCACAAGTCTTAAAGTTGCCAAGTGTGGGGACTCCTGTAGTATATGCATATAGTATACTATACCTATATCAAAGAAAGCTCCTGTGAGTTTAACACCCGTATTTCCAAGGCTAGAAATGGAAGATTGCAATGTGAGCTCCCTCCTGCTAGTAATCAAAACCTCCCTAACCAAAATCCACACCACCAAAAGGGAGCGACCGCACTTCTGCTCATCATTCCCCCCCCAGTTACTTTTACCCAGTAGCGTCTCCATGCAAAGGAAAAGGATGGCACGAAATATGTGACCGTTTTTTAAACCGGTGGTAAAGAGCTCTCTCTCAATTAGAATTCGATTGGTGGGGTTTCCCTCCCCCCCAACAATACTGTGGATGATCTCACTGCCCAACCGACCGTTTTTTAAAAAAACTTTTCATAAGCCAAGCCAGTCACTTAAGACGCCAGCAGTGTTGGGTGGGCGATTGAAGTGGTGCGCGTCCCTCTCCTGGGAGGAAGGCGGTGATTAGAGGGGAGGGTGGTGACATTGCTTAAAGGGAAACCTGCAGCTATTTCCAGGTTTGTTTGGGTAATTTCGTCCTTGTGCCTGCGCCAATGGGCTTTAAACAGTCCAACTTCTGCTCGTCAAGTTTCTTCTTTCCATCTGAGAATTAGCTAAGGGGAAGCTACCAACCTAGGGGTGACGCCCTCTGCAGCCAACAAAATACACAATCTTTTTTACGTGCCCCCCCTGCTGCCCCCCCCTTGTTTCTTAGTGTTCCCTGTCATCCATCCGCCCCCAGGGGGCAGTACCGCCCACTTTGGAACCACTGGTTTAGTGTAAGATAGTATGTGTTGCATTTTAGAAAATACAGTGAAAAACTACATTTTATCTTTTAACCTGTAATACTAATAGTTTAGCCTTTGTAATATCTCCAAATATATGTATAAAACATTTTTACAGTAATATAAACCAGTGAATTACAACAACAATAATAACAACAGCAATGATGATGATAACGATACAAAATATCCATTAGAAATTTGGGGATGGGTAAGGAAGAAAGCCCTAAGAGAATCTATTGATCCAACATACTTTACAAGAATACAAAGGACAAAATAAAAAGGTTCAACAAGTAACTCAAGATATTACAGTAGGAATCTTTAAACTTTCAAGGAAGAAGAATATTCCAGAGTATAATCTTGGCATAAGCAGGAAGACCTCACAATTTTTGCAGTTGTTTGAGTTTTGTAACAGCAGAAACAGATGATCAAAATGCAGCCTATCCCAGTCTAGATTTATAAATAAATAAACCCAAATGTCACCAGCATTTTGATAACCATTATTTGCAAAAGACCTGACATTTTGTACTGATAGCTTCACATAAATATTAAAAACCATCAGAAACTAAGTAATGTCTTCTGTCAACCCACATTATGCTATGGCTGTCAAGATACAGACATACAGTTATTCAGTATTTATATTTTCTCAGACCATACTGGAAGTAGGAGTTGGACTACTGTAACATAGCTCCAATCTTTGACAAATAGAGATGGTCCAGGAGAATATAATGGCTAAGTATCAGAATGTGCTGAGAGTTTAATACAATCACATTCCCTCTGTGTTGTTCCTGCAAGAAGTCATCTGTTATGCCAGCCAAAGCTGATTCTATTTCCAAACAATTCATGAACTGAGTCTGAAAAGACTTGAAATAATCTCTTAACTTGCAAGAACATTTGCCAGTATAGATACTGTTCTTAAGAATGTTTTCTTTAAAAGCTGCTGTTTTGTGACTGAGAGATGATTGAAATAATTGGTTACAGAGAGACGATCTTCAGCATTATACAGGTCATTACATCTCTTATAGCTGGCAGGAGGGCTTCATCACAATGTTTTCAATTCTCTCTGACTCCACCTGATTCAGATAGTGTTCATTAGTGATTGCCTGATTTAGTGACTTTTCACAGTAAAAACAATGATGAAAAAGTAATTTTCTAATCAATCCTTGCTTTTATGATTGTTACAAATCTATAAAGCAAAAGAAAGCTGTAGTAAGATGATAAGCATAATCACACTTAACAACACTTTATTTAACAACCAAGTTGCCTTTCCCAATTTTCGCTAAATAAGGACTACCTATAAACTGTCTTTGGTTAGCTAAAATAAGCAAGATGCACCCAAGATATATGGGTGGATGAAATTGATTATAGATTGATCTGTGATGGTCTCATGATGAGTCAAAAGGCCATGTGGTAGGCTAGATCATAATTCTAGTTATGTTGTCCACATATTCAGACATCAAAATATGAAAGAAATTCCTTCAAAGTTGATCAGTTTGACATTTAAGTACATCCCAATTAGAAGCAGTATTTATGCTGATGGGAAAAATGATTATATCCAAAAAGTGTCTTAACAAATTTGTCACAACAAATTATTAAGCTTTTTAAATCTCAATTATCATGCTTTCCCTTTTTATAGAACTGCTTCTCAAGTTCATCTAATGATGTTTTCACCAGATGGAGAATTTTTTGCTACTGCAGGAAAGGTATGATTTATTTTATTTTTCATTTCAATTTGTATCAACTTTTTGTGTAGGACATCAATATTTTGAAATAGCAATAATAATAATAATAATAATAATAATAATAATAATAATAATAATAATAATAATAATAATAATAATAATAATAATAATAAAAATATAGTGCAGATGAAAACCGTGCCATAATGGCCTGTTACTACAACTCAGAGCCAGAAAAAAGAGGCTATTTAAAGCGAATGTATGAATTATGGAAACAACAATATCCAGATTCAAATGTTAGTGAACAACGACTAGCAGATCAAAGGCGATTTATTATACGGAATAAAGTGTTTAGTGAAGTTGAACATGAGGAAATTCAGGCAAATTGCAAAACCCAAAAAACAATATCACAAGCGGAAATAACTGATATTCAAGACACAACTAAAGACATTATAGTAGAACTCCCAGAAGAAGCTCTCGGTGAGGAAATAACACCACCACCACTAGAACCAGTTATCACTGAACCAACTGATGAACTAACTCAAAAACAAAAAGAATTGAAGGATAAGATCATGGAGCATTTTCTGCTTAATGAGGAAAGGCAACGTTTACCATCACTAAAAACTGTGCCTAAGAAAATTTTGGCCCCTATCATGAAAATGGTTAATGCAGTGTTTTCAACAATTGAACCGGGATCCATCTTGGAAACAAACCAGTTAATGTACAGCGCTGCTGTAATAGTCACTAATGAACTAGGCATTAAAATTAAAGTACCTAGTCACACAACAGAAAAAGCATCAAAGCCAAAGTGGAAAATCCGTTTAGAACAAAAAATCAAAAAATTAAGGGCAGATGCTAGTAACTTAAAGAACATGCATGAGCAACGGCTTAAAAACAACAAAATCATAGATTGGCTAATCAGGAGATATAGATTGGATACAAGAAACATCAATGAAGCTGTAGAGATTGTAAAACAGCAGATAACAGCAACAGCTAGAAAAATTGAAAGATATGAGGCACGAATCATCCAATATAAACAAAATCAGCAATTTCGATCAGACCAACGGCGTTTTTATCAAAGTCTTAATGTAAATGGTGACACCAAAAGTGAAAAACCAGAAAAACAGGCCACAGTTGAATTCTGGAAAGAATTGTGGGAAAATGCAAAGGACTACAACAAGGAAGCAAAGTGGATACATGACTTTGAGAAAAGCATTGGCAACAAACAAATGCAAGTATTAGAAATAACAACTGAGATGGTCAAAAATCGAGTTAAAAAGGTAAAGAATTGGACATCACCTGGAAAGGACCAATTACATGGTTTCTGGCTCAAATATCTGACCAGTTTACATGCAATATTGGCCAGGCAACTGAATGAAATTTTACAAAAGGGCCAAATTGATGAATGGTTGACAACTGGAAAAACATACTTGATTCAGAAAGATGCAACTAAAGGAACAACACCTGAAAACTACAGACCAATAACATGCTTGCCAACAACCTTCAAATTACTCACAGGCATTATTGCAGATAACATGATGGATTATTTGGAAAAAAAAACAACATCTTGCCAGTAGAGCAAAAAGGCAACAAAAGAAGGAGCAGGGGCACAAAAGATCAGCTTCTAATTGATAAAATGATATTAGAAAATTGTAAGAACAGAAAAACGAACTTGAATATGGTCTGGATTGATTACAAAAAGGCATTTGACTCACTGCCACATAGTTGGATCATAAAATGCTTAGAAACAACTGGCATTAGCAAAAATATTACATCCTTTACTGAAAAGGCGATGAAACAATGGAGAACTGAGTTGGCAGTAGGGAATGAGATCTACGGAATGGTTAATATCAAGCGAGGAATTTTCCAGGGTGATTCACTTTCACCTCTTCTCTTCATCATCGCAATGATCCCACTATCAGTAATCTTAAAAAAAATGAAATTAGGCTACCAAACAGCCAAAGAAGCTGAAAAAATTTCCCATTTACTATATATGGATGATTTGAAACTCTATGGAAAGTCAGAAATAGAAATCCAATCATTGACAAACACAGTCTGAGTATTCAGCACCGATATTTCAATGCAGTTTGGCATGGAAAAATGTGCCACTGTATCCATAAAAAGGGGCAAAATCACTGCATCTGAGGGAATTGAAATGCCCAATGGCCAACTAATTAAATGCAAAGAAAATGAAGCCTACAAATACTTAGGCATTCTGCAGTTGGATAACATCAAGCATGGAGAAGTAAAAAACTATTGTCAGGCGAGAGTACACCAACAGAGTTAGGAAAATTTTGAAATCTAAATTGAATGGTGGAAATACAATCAAGGCCATAAATACCTGGGCAATACCAGTTATAAGATACACAGCTGGCATAGTTAACTGGACACAAGCTGATTTGGACCTTTTGGACCGAAAAACCAGAAAACTAATGACAATGCACTACAGTTTACATCCACGTGGTGATACTGATAGACTATATCTGCCCCGAAAATCAGGTGGCAGAGGATTATTACAAGTGAAGCAAACAGTTGAAGAAGAAAAACATGCACTGGCTGATTATTTAAAAGAAAGTCAAGAACATCTATTAATCGAAGTAAAGAACAAAAATCTACTGAAGGCCCAACAGACAAAACAAGAATACAGAAAAGATGTGATAAAATCAAGAATGGAGAGTTGGCAGAACAAAGCACTGCATGGTCAATTTCTGGAAAAAATAAAAGATAAAGTGGACAGTGAACAAACTTGGTTATGGTTAAAAACAGGTACATTAAAGAAAGAAACAGAGTCACTAATCCTGGCTGCGCAAGAACAAGCTATCCGCACAAATGCCATTAAGGCCAAAATCGAAAAATCCTCTGATGATGCCAAATGCAGACTTTGCAAAGAAGCTGATGAAACTGTTGATCACATACTCAGCTGCTGTAAAAAAATCACGCAGACTGATTATAAATTGCGGCACAATTCAGTAGCACAAATGATCCATTGGAATTTGTGCAAAAATTATAATATTAAAACAGCAACAAACTGGTGGGAACATCAGCCTGAAAAAGTCACCGAAAATCAGATGGTCAAGATCTTGTGGGATTTCCGTATACAAACGGACAAAATACTGGCGCATAATACACCAGACATCACACTGGTTGAGAAAAATAAGGTCACAATCATAGACATCGCAATACCAGGTGATAGCAGGGTCGCCGAGAAGGAACATGAAAAAATCGCAAGATACCAGGACTTAAAAATCGAAATTCAACGACTATGGCACAAACCAGCAGTGGTAATTCCAGTGGTAATTGGCACACTGGGTGCTATTCCAAAAGCACTGGAATTACATTTAAAACAGTTAAAAATTGACAAAATCACCATTAGTCAAATGCAAAAAGCCGCACTGCTTGGATCTGCACGCATATTACGAAAATACGTTACGACGTCCTAGTCCCCTGGGTGGGGCCCGACTAGTAACCAATGCCAAATCCGGCGAAACAACTGGCCGCTGTGATACAATTGTGTAATAATAATAATAATAATAATAATAATAATAATAATAATAATAATAATGACTGATTATAAATTGTGGCACAATTCAGTAGTGCAAATGATCCATTGGAATTTGTGCAAAAATTATAATATTAAAACAGCAACAAACTGGTGGGAACATCAGCCTGAAAAAGTCACCGAAAATCAGATGGTCAAGATCTTGTGGGATTTCCGTATACAAACGGACAAAATACTGGCGCATAATACACCAGACATCACATTGGTTGAGAAAAACAAGGTTACAATCATAGACATCGCAATACCAGGTGATAGCAGGATCGCTGAGAGGGAACATGAAAAAATCGCAAAATACCAGGACTTAAAAATCGAAATTCAACGACTATGGCACAAACCAGCAATGGTAATTCCAGTGGTAATTGGCACACTGGGTGCTATTCCAAAAGCACTGGAATTACATTTAAAACAGTTAAAAATTGACAAAATCACCATCAGTCAAATGCAAAAAGCCGCACTGCTTGGATCTGCACGCATATTACGAAAATATGTTACGACGTCCTAGGCCCCTGGGTGGGGTCCGACTAGTAACCAATGCCATATCCGCCGAAACAACTGGCCGCATTGAATACACTTGTACAATAATAATACACCAGACATCATACTGGTTGAGAAAAATAAGGTCACAATCATAGACATCGCAATACCAGGTGATAGCAGGGTCGCCGAGAAGGAACATGAAAAAATCGCAAAATACCAGGACTTAAAAATCGAAATTCAACGACTATGGCACAAACCAGCAATGGTAATTCCAGTGGTAATTGGCACACTGGGTGCTATTCCAAAAGCACTGGAATTACATTTAAAACAGTTAAAAATTGACAAAATCACCATCAGTCAAATGCAAAAAGCCGCACTGCTAGGATCTGCACGCATATTACGAAAATACGTTACAATGTCCTAGGCCCCCTGAGTGGGCCCCGACTAGTAACCAATGCAGAAAAAATAAGTCAATTGAGGACCACTACAGATTTTGTCCATGTGTGTGTGTATATAAATGCATAACATACATACATAATATATGCAATATGTATACATGTACACGTGCATTCACTTTGCTTGTAGGAAGTTGAAAGAAAGTTGTTTCTTAACAACCCACAATCCCTACTTA
The DNA here is from genome assembly GCF_051295495.1 of Thamnophis sirtalis. Lineage (NCBI taxonomy): Eukaryota > Metazoa > Chordata > Lepidosauria > Squamata > Natricidae > Thamnophis > Thamnophis sirtalis. Next base: position 53,360,727 of record NW_028261385.1, read on the forward strand.
ACAGCAAGGGGGATTCAGGTGTGTGATTAAATGATTTTGAATTGCTTAGCAATAGAAATTCCAGTTCCAATTACTATACTTAAATGTGGATTATTTATCTAAGTAATTCCTTGTCATTTTCCCTTCATAAATAGAAATATTACTGAATTGAACTACAGACTAATTCATGTTATAAAAAATAAGTGAATTTATGACTGTTACAATTGAAAAAAATCTCCTGTAGAAGCTACAGATGTATGCATGTATGCATGTATATGTATGAATTATTTATTCATTATTGTACAGGATGACTGTCTTGTAAAGGTGTGGTATAACACTGATTGCTGGAAATCAGTAATTGCATCACAACATACAACACCAGAAAGCAAAATGGAGGAACTCAGTTTTTCATTTATTTATCTGATTCATCCTCGATCTGTCGACGGTTTTTCATGGCGAAAAACAAGCAACTATATGCCACGGTAAGAATAGCTACAAACTAAATAACATTCAATAAATAAAAGTTGTGATGTATATGGTTTATATATTGTAATTTATATTCTGTCTAGCATATGAACCTGTGCACATGAACATTACTTATCAAACCTATGCACACAGGCACATAGAACATTAAATTATTTCCTAGTAATAATAAATTTAAGCACCATAAAACTCATGCCTCACGAGTAGTCCTATACAAGCTTGCTGCTTTGGTTTAACTGCATCAGCAAAATTGCTTGGTGTCACCTCAGTCCAGACTAAGTAGAAGCTCCTAGGCAGAAGCTCCTCAGTGCAGACTGAGTGGAAGCTTCAGTCCAGCTTCAAATATGTCAGGCACAACTCCAGAGCTTCCTATATATGAAAAAGTATCTTCCTCTAAAAAAAAAAGGTTTAATTAATTTCCATCTTCCCTCCAACAAAGGTTTAATCAACTTCTGTTGAGTTTCAGGCCACACAAGTTACACAATAGTTGTTATTTTTGTAACTTTTTTCCCCACACACAGCATATGAGAAATTAAAGGGAACATTGATTGTAACCAATGTGATTTAACTATACATTTGGGATCAATTAATGTGAAACTTATTTATAGTTTTCTTAGAATTACCAAAAATATATCCTGTTTCCCTGAAAATAACACTTTTGCAGATAATAAGCCCAATCAGACTTTTGAGCGCATGCACTAAAATAAGCCCTTCCTGAAAATATTGCAACACAGCAGCAGCCGTGAAGTGACCACACTTACCACTTCCGGCACCTCAAAAATAATAAGTCCTCCCCCAAAATAAGGCCAAGCACTTATTTCAGGGGTCAAAAGAAAACAAGACCCTGTCTTATGTTGCCTTTGACTTGCAGCTGGCCAATTAGTGACAGTTCAAAGTTACAACAGACCTCCTCAGGGCTACTTAGGATCCAGAATCAAAATTGTAACATTCCCCTGCAGTCACATGATGGCATTTTGAGAACTCGGCAATTGGCCCACATTCACAACCATTTGCAGCATCCCACGGTCACGTGACTGTGCTTTACATTTTCCCCCCAGAAAAAATGTGAACAATAGTCTTGCTTAGCAACCGCAGCATTCGCTTAACAATCCTCATGATTATTTCAGTGATGGCCACAAAAATAGTCAAATTGGGCATAGCCATGTGCTGACCCATTTAATGACTGACATGACTTATGTTTGTAAGTCATAATTGCAGATCAGTTTGGGTTGTAAGTTGAGGACTACCTATATAATTTTAATAGACAAGGTTATTGATAATATATGTAGTTAATGTGTTCACTAGTATTGGAAATATAATTTTAAATATAGAATATAACATTGGCTACAGAAGAAGCAACATAAAACTCACTTTGTGTTCTTTACAATGAAGAATTTTGTTTTAGTTACTTTCAGTTCTACTCTCTTAAAAGATATTAAGGAACAGATGGTTCCCTAGAAAATAATATATATTATTCAGTGTTGAACTGTGGAGTTCTTGGTGCTCTTTAAACTTGGTTGTTTGCTTACATACGTTTTATTACCTGACTGGGTTATATCAGCAATGCCAGTGAGTGTGAAGTTTACTCTCTGCCAATATATAGTAGATTGCCCTGCCAATTCCCGGATTAGGGTATTGCTTTCTGCCTGATTGTTTGTCTGGTGTCAATCCCTGTTCATCTGAACTTTTTCTTCTTAGCTTTTTTATTGGCATTTTTGAATGGTGTGCAAACCAGTTTATATATCCCTGTGTGTAGGTTATCTCATAATAAAACAACAACAGCAATAATAATAATTAATAGTGATACCCATTGTCATCAGGGCACTTAGTACCATGTTCAAGAATAGATTAAAAAATTGCAGCTTTCTGCAATAATGCCATCGGAACTGCAAAAAACTGTACTACTCAGAACATCGTGCATTTTAAGGAGATACTTGGTTGATACTTAGGACGCTGAAAGCAACCCGTATCAACCATCAACACCAATTAATGATATTTGTGATACATTTTTAAATGTTTGGTTTTACTGAGTTTTATGTTTAATGAATAATAGAAATAATGATGATAATAATATTTAAAAAACTGCAATCCGGTATTAAAAATGTTTCCATGAGATTTTTAAGCATCTGTTGCCCAAAATAATGTATATGAAATCAAAGTATGTGGTATTGCAATAATACTGAATAGGATTCAACAATCCTCTTTCTGAAATTTATATTTTCTTTTTGCTTTACTTGGCTTTCTTTCCTATAGTGGTGCTGTGTGTAATGTACTGCTGACCTGCTGCAAAGACAATATATGCCGTCTCTGGGCAGAAACTCTGTTGCCTAATGATAGCCTCTTATACGAAGATGGATATAACAATTGGCCTGAGCCAGTGAAATTAAATAACTTTAAGAGGAATGCTTCTAGCAAAGAAAGCATGAAAAATGCTTTAGAGGTAAGAAGTGACATCTACCAGATATTAATAATTGATAAGTTCTGATTTGAACATTTAGTTTGAAAATGACTTTTTATCTGTATTTTTAAGAAAGGTAGCTATCTAATCCTATTTAAATGTAATCAAGGGGTTTTTGTTTTCTACAGACGTGTAGAAAATGTTTTTCTTCATTTCATTATGTCATATGAACCATATATTCCTGGTCTCAACAGTTAAATCTAAAACCTTTCCGACGAGGAAGAAGAAGATCAATAGCACTTGCACATACTGGATACTTGCCCCACCAGCAAGACCCTCATGTAGTTCATCGAAACAACCCATTGCAGTCAAATGCACTTTGCCATTTCCACATTGCTGCCAGCATCAATCCAGCCACAGGTGATCAAAAATAAGCAAACTTAATTCTAGGATAAGTAGATTCAATTTAAATTTATCTCTATAAAGCATATTATACAATAATGTTTATAGATGCCAAAATTGTGCTGAAAGAGGATATAATTTTAAAATTGTAAAACCATTCAAAATGTTGCTTTGAAAATTCTTCCTACTGGTTCAGTAGTTATTAATAGTATTTATGATTGCATTTATTGTGAATTGTTTTTATTGTGATTTTATGGATGTTTTTAGTTTCATATATTGCAAGCTGCCTGAAGAGGAATTAATAAATATAAATGTGATTTGTAGCAATGATACCATAACGTTCAGTAACTTGTTATAAATTTTCATACAGTTTCATATGAAGAATACTAACAATTTGGTTTTTAAGGTAATTAGTGTTAATTAGAGTCATTATAGCAAATTCGTCTATTAAAAACCTAACCCAAAATGTGTAAATGTAAATATATCAGTATATTCTTTCTTTGCAAAATACTAAATGAAATTGTAAATTTTACATTGTTTGGCTTAATTAGATCCTTCTAAAAGCTGTCTAGAATGTTGCACCAGCAAATATGTGTAACATCATTAGTCCTATGTTTTCCCGAAAATAAGACAGGGTCTTATTTTCTTTTGACCCCCCCCCCCAAATAAGTGCTTGGCCTTATTTTCGGGGAGGGCTTATTATTTTTGAGCTGTAGGAGGGCACGAGCATGGTCATCTCATGACTGCTGCTGCATTCAAATATTTTCAGGGAGAACTTATTTTCAGGGGAAGGATTATTTTAGCGCATGCGCTCAAAAGCCTGATTGGGCTTATTATCGGGGGAGGGCTTATTTTCAAGGAAACAGGGTAATTAATTTATTTTTTAAAATAAATTATGTTTTATGTATTCTACTTCTAAAAATTCGAGGCAACTTAGTTCTGAGTATCCTGGTAAATTACTGATTAGTAATCTGCTGCTAAAGAAAATTATCTGTCCTTTAATTCTGTATATGTCCTTTCTAAAGTAGTCTGTCTAAAATGTAAAAATAATTTAAATGTGTATTTCTGAATAGAATGTATATTTTTGTTTCCAGACATTCCCTTGCTCCCTTCTATCATGTCTCTGAGTCTTAATGAAAGTGAAGAAAAAAGTGGTCCTTTTGTAGTGCACTGGCTAAATAATAAAGAATTACATTTTACGCTATCAATGGAGGTTTTTTTACAACAGTTTAAAAGAAATTTTGAGCATATTTCCTCAGAAGCCAGCACTGAAGAACCTAATCCGATGACTTTCAGATCTGATGAAGGTAAAATGCATAATGTTATCTTCTCTCATTGTTTTCAGGCTGCATGGAATAATGAATCGATTCATGTACACTGCCTATTTTAGAATGTGGAAATATTTTTTGTGTTTTACATAGTCTTATGACCTTGGGAGTATAAACATTTATGAATTATTCATTTATAGAACTTATAGGGATGCATATAAAATGAGCCTAGGCACTTTACAACAACTAATATAAACAAAACAACTCTTCCTATCAGGTGGCAGATCAAATGCCCTCCAAGCTCGACTTAGCCCATTGCTGGGGGAAAGAGCTAGATCCGTGATGGCAAATTAATGGCATGGATGCCGGAAGTGGCACATGGAGTCATTTTTCCGGGTACATCAGCCTTCGCCCATTGCTCTTCCAGCTGGTCTTCGTGCATGTGGGAGCGCCAGAAACCTGAAGACTAAGTGACTGGTGTGCATGTAAATGCCAGAAACCGGAAGCTCAGTTTCCTGGTGCACGCATGCGGCCCAGGGAGCTGCTCTTCCGGCACTCCCACACATGCTTGACGGGGAGCTACTCTTATGGTTTCCAGTGCTCCTCCATGCATATGCTCCTGTTTCGACACTTGGTGCTGAAAAGCGTGACCCGGCAAAAGCGCGGACGGCAAAAGCGCGATTGACAAAATCGCGCCTTTGACGTCATCACAGCGCAACGAAAAAGATCGAAAAATTCAAATAAAAATTAATAAAAATTAAATTAAAGCAAGCCGATTCACATAAAGGTAAGGGTTAGGTTTAGGGTTAGGGTTAGGTTAAGGGTTAGGGTTAGCTTTAGAGCGTTAGCGTTAGGGTTAGGTTAAGGGTTAGCGTTAGGTTTTTCGTTACTTTAACGGTTAGGTTTAGGGTTAGGTTTAGGGTTAGGTTAACAGTTAGGTTTAGGGTTAGGTTTGGGGGGCTTAGGGTAAGGTTTTCGCTTTATTTTTACATTTTTCGAACTTTTTCGTCGCGCTGTGATGACGTCACAGCGCGCTTTTGTCGAGCGCGATTTTGTCCTACGCGCTTTTGTGGTGGAACCCTGAAAAGGTTTGCCAACACTATGAAGCTAGATTTTCATAGCCTTCCAGAAAGTTAAAAGTATAGGAATCTTTTTCATGAATAGCCCGTAGAAAACTATTCTAAAGGGCTAGGGTAGCTACTTTGGATGTATGCATCCAGGATCCCACCAAGTGACAACATTTAATAGTCGAGACATGGAGGATACCCACAAAAAAGCTAGCTGTGTGCTGTATAGAATTAAAGGTAGAAACAAAATTATTGTAATTGGTCTATTAACAATTATATTAAAAATAATCTAGGATAGTAGTAATTTTTGCTTTGTTAAATAATGGTGGCCAAAAGAAATTTTTTGGCTCTCCTGAAAATGTTAGGATTCTGGTCATATAGTAAAAGCAAATGAGATGGTTCTTAGAAGAGGTGGAAATTGTTAACGAGTACAGTTATGAATAAATATTCAATAGAGTTCCTACATAGCATGTCTCTTTGTGCAAACAAATACTAGCCTAACAAAGGATTTTATGAATGAAATGTAACTTTTTAAATTATATAGTTATTTCTGGAGATGTCTTTCATTGGATTGTTTCAGAGAAGCTGAAAAAACCTCTTTTACCCTAAGATTTAAGTATGTTTTTATATATAGAGATCTATTCACTTTTTAAATATAATTCTACTAGAAACTGATGACAGTAAAGAAGAACAGAGAAGAAATCAAGAACAGAAAGAATTTCCTGCTGAAAAACCTGTTTTAAATTCAAGCTCCATTCCCTTGTCTTCAGCTGTTATTGATCATGAAATTGAAATACAACTAACTGAATGGAATAAAAATGCAGACATGCTATTTAGTATTCATCCAATGGATGGATCATTGCTCGTATGGCATGTCGATTGGCTAGATGAATACCAACCAGGCATGTTTCGTCAAGTACAGGTACTACAAATTTCCAGGTACTATGTATTTAAAAATGTAATTGTTTTGGAAGCTTGACTTGATTCTGAACTTTTTGTCTCTCTCCTTTTTAGGTGTCATTTGTTTCAAGGATTCCTGTTGCCTTTTCTACTGGTGATGCAAATTCACTTTGCAGAAGTATAGTGATGTATGCTTGTACAAAAAATGTTGACCTTGCTCTTCAGCAAGGCAAACAAAAACCTAATCTTGGTCGCTCCTGCTCTATGTTAATTTCTTCAGGTCATAGCAAATTGCCCAACAATGTAAAACTAAGCATCTTCACGCCAAATGTTATGATGATTTCCAAGCATGCAGATGGATCGCTAAACCAATGGCTAGTCAGCTTTGCAGAGGAATCTGCTTTTTCAAATGTTCTCAGTATTTGCCACAAATCACGATACTGTGGACATCGTTTCCACCTTAATGACTTGGCTTGCCATTCAGTACTTCCATTGCTACTCACAACCTCTCATCACAATGCAGTGAGGATACCAGTTCTTGATAGCACAGAAGAGGCATCTCCAGAACATCAAAATGAAAGTTCTGCCTGCAAATCTCAGGATCTTACTGCTGTTTACAGTGAACTTATCCTCTGGAGAGTTGATCCAGTTGGCCCACTGTCTTTTTCTGGTGGAGTTTCTGAGCTTGCAAGAATAAATTCTCTTCATGTATCTGCTTTTTCAAATGTGGCATGGTTGCCTTGCCTCATACCTAGTTACTGCTTAGGTACGTTTTTTCCTTATAATTGATATATATAGATTATAGAAAACATACTATGATTGTACAACATTTACAAAGAATTCTTGGGGATTCTTACATAATACCTCTCAGCAACTCCTTTAAACTGCCTCTCTGAAGCATGTTTAGATATGTACAAACACATAGCCTTTATTAAGCTCTTCATATCTAAAGAAAAGCATAGGATGAAGACATTGGAATTCTTTTTGTTAAGAGTTATATTTTTCCCATTGTCTTTAGGTGCGTACTGTAATTCACCAAGTGCTTGCTTTGTTGCAAGTGATGGACAACATTTAAGACTCTATCAAGCTATAATAGATGCCAAAAAGCTACTCTGTGAACTATCAAATCCAGGAATTTCTGTAAGTTAACTAGACTTGTGATATTGCCAGTTAAATTTAATTTATCTATCTCTGTTTATTTAACCAGAAGATTAAGTTTGATTTATGAGAAATATTTTCTAATCTCAGGATCATAGAACTTCTGAAGAAACTACCATATCTTTTTCTTGAGTAGTGTTAGGTAAGCTCCCCGTTGGGAGCGCTAGTACGTTCAGCGAAGCGTTGTGAGAGTTGTGTTGGAGAACACACAAACCAGCATACAGAGACACTGCAGTTTAAATAGGCTTTTACTTTCGTGGGAATAGAGGTATCAGAGTCATCAAACAGTCCAAGTCATACATGGATAAGACAGTCATCAATGTCTTTCAGTTAAGGGATAATCCAAATAACATAGTCCAGTAATCATACAAACAGTCTGGTACTCAAAATTTGCTAGCAGTTGCAAAACTTACAATAGCTCACGGCACTTTCTAACAGCCAGCTTCCAAAACACTCAGATCAGATCAGCCCAGCATTTAACAAACAGAGAGCTAACAGTCATTCTGGCTCCCTCTTATGGCCGATTGAGGAAACCGCAACCAATCACATTTTACAGTTTGATTTAAAGAAACAGGTACAGCATTGCTATATGATTTATATGTTGCCAACCTAACCATTAGACTATATTCCTAACAAGTAGGATTGGTTTAAATAAATGGAGACTTGGGCAATGTTATATGAGTATATTATTTTAGGCATCTTAACCATACTGTATTATTGCTGAACTATATAATCTATAAACACCATGTTTGAAGTATGTTCATTATCATTTCTGGACTAAGAATATCTGAAATAAATTTAATAAAAAGTACTAAGTACAAGGATAATAAATTGCTAAATCTTAAATTTTTATTTCCCACTTCCAGTATTTCACTATTAGCAGAATTAATGTCAGTGTTCTATTTTTATGTATTATGCATAGATACTCTTAATAAAGTACATTTTGATTTTTTCAAAAAGACAATTAGTAGTCTTACAATTGCTTAAACTATGAACTAAAAACTACCATATATAAATTTAATTGTAATCATTATCAACAGTTGTGTGTGTTTAATTATTATTTCCCAGATGATTTGCTGCCTTCACAAACGTTGAACATTTAGGATAAAATTAAATATGTTACATTGTACCTGAGTTAATTGCTTATTTTAATTTTAATTTCCAAACTCCATCAAAAGTGGAAGTTTAATGTAGAGAAGGGAAGATGACCTGATACCAGGTTATTAGTTAACTTGATTTTTTTTTCTCATAATACAAAAAAGGAACAAATACAAAAGGAAGCTGTTATCAACAACCAGTATCATCTTTACTTACAAGAATCTCTATGGGATCTACATGGATCTCATTGCCTCTTTAAAATTATTTGTTTCATGAATGACTGGAGCCAAGGTTTTGAAGGTTATCTACCTCCCTGCCCAAAATAATTCCATAAAGTTTTATTGAAATGTAAGCAGTTTGCCTTCTACTAAATGCATACAGGGCGGGGCATAACCTTTTCCTAGGGGGTCACAGCAACACTTGTAATAACAACACAAATAATTCATACACCATTCGAAAGCCCATCAAAAACTGAGTTTATTGACACGATTTAATAGTATGACCACCATTAGCCCTTCGAACAGCATTCAAACGAGGTGGATAAGAACACAACAAATCTTCAAACAGTTCCGTTCGATTTTCCAGATTTTCCAGAGGGCGGGGCATAACCTTTTCCTAGGGGGTCACAGCAAGATCGACAGCAGTTTACAACTTCCGCGACACCTCATTTTAAAGCCCATAAAAAACTGAATTGAATGAGCTATTAAATGTTAAATTTGTTTCGGTTGAAACTTTGAGAATGAATTTGGAAACTGTGTTGAAAAATCTGGAAAATCGAACGGAACTGTTTGAAGATTTGTTGTGTTCTTATCCACCTCGTTTGAATGCTGTTCGAAGGGCTAATGGTGGTCATACTGACTATTAAATCGTGTCAATAAACTCAGTTTTTGATGGGCTTTCGAATGGTGTATGAATTATTTGTGTTGTTATTACAAGTGTTGCTGTGACCCCCTAGGAAAAGGTTATGCCCCGCCCTGTACTTTCTGATTTGGTCAGAAATCACTTACATCTATTTTGTATTGGCATCTATCTATTTTGTACTGGCATCTATTTTATAAAATCACTGTTAAATTCCAAATATACTCACCAGCTTAAAGATACTACACATTCTCATTGAAGGCTACTTGATAAAAATCTGCTTTGAAGGTTTCTTTTTTTCCCCTTCTCTCTCCAGTTTTCTCTCTTTCTAACATTATTTCTCTCTGAGCAAGAGCCTCTTGAAGAAAGTAATTTTTTAGGAATTAAAATTTATGAACATTATCTTATTTTATATTTTCAGTTTTGCTGTTGCTCGATTCTGGGTAGTTCACAAAAATTTAAAACTAACATGAAAACAAAATACAATGGAGAAGATTGGAATATCCAACACTACCCTAATGACTATTAGAATCCATTGGAGTTCAGGGACTATAAATTTAAATAAATAAATATTTTATAGCTTTCAGATTATATTCAAGTAAAAAAAGTGAAAAATATGGTTTGTCCTTGTTTTTATAAGGTAAAATATCATTTTACCTAATCTATATTTAATTAGCTAATTAAATATTCCAAGATATGCAAAATATTTCATCCATTTTGATTCATTTAAGCATTGCATACACAACACAACAAAACAAGCAAATACATCATGAAAGTTATTTTTGTTGCTGTAAGGAATTACTGGGTTGTTGGTACAAAAAGTAGTTCCTATTAATATAGTATGGCTAATTGTATTAAATAAAGTAGTTCCAAATGAAGAAATTAATGAAATATTATAATTCCATGACAATTAATTACTGGCTTTTGTTACTAACTGCAGAAATACGTTGGCAAATTTTTTAACATCATAAGTCAGCAATCTACAGCTAGACCGGGTTGCATTGTAGAACTGAATTCTATTACAGAGCTGGTAAGATTTACTATTATTTTATCTAATTATGCTTTATTTGAACTTTTTCAGTAAAATATTGACAAATAAAAGACAGCAAAAATAATGTTATCCAATTATTTATTGTTAGCCAAGTATTTAATATTTTACATCACAAATGAATTAATTTATTTTTTATTGTTTTTAGATTGTTGCCACTCTGTTTATTATATTTATGTATAATAGATTAATGTATCTGTTTTTAATTTAGCATGGTGAGAAAATGCAGCTACTTCATGTTTTTCAAGAAGATTTCATTATGAATAATCTTGAGAATAGATTCTCTGAAAAAGAATCAATACTACTTGATCCTGGTAAAGCATATACACTTTAAATCTTAAGTAACATTTATTGTGTAATAAGCATTTTTGCTTGCAGCATTTTGTTTGTAGTAAAACCGTTAATATATTTTATAATCAGATACTGACATTTCTACACTAAAATATTAATAATTTGAAATAATACAAATAAGACTTATCTGTTTTATCTGTTCTTTGATACGGGAAGGTTTTGATATATACCATTTTATGCCTAAATTTAATTATTTTAATTATATTTATAGATTTTATAACTTGCAATTTCTCTTGTGCACTGTGGGAACAGAAAGATAGAAATTTAATAATAATAAATATCTGTCAAAGATTTCCTGTCTCCTAAGTTCATTTTTATTCAAACAGGATAGAAAGAGAATCATGTTTGGCAAATATTACTAAATGTAATACATTATTATTATATAAAACTGTAATAATTACCAACAAGAAAGAAAGATGCATAGAGCTGAGACTAACCAAATAGAAGAATAGCAATAGCAATAGCAGTTAGACTTATATACCGCTTCATAGGGCTTTCAGCTCTCTCTAAGCGGTTTACAGAGTCAGCATATCGCCCCCACAGTCTGGGTCCTCATTTCACCCACTTCGGAAGGATGGAAGGCTGAGTCAACCTTGAGCCGGTGAGATTTGAACCGCTGAACTGCAGATAGCAGTCAGCTGAAGTGGCCTGCAGTACTGCAGCCTAACCACTGTGTCACCTCGGCTCTGAAGCTGAATGAATTGCAGAGTGGATTGTATGTTTTATGATTACAAATTAAATATGTCATTGTTAAAAAAAATCTTTGAGTTTAAAAGAAAAGAATTTCGATGGGAGGACAAATTTGTCTTTCTGGGATAAATATCCATTTTTAGTTGATGCCTTGCTACCTTATTTTTATGTTTATGAACAATTTATTGTGAGGGAAACTTCTAAAGTTGCATTTTGTCTATAATCTGAAATAGTAAGTCATTTTATCACCTCCTCCCTCTTACATGTGCTATACATTAGTCAAAGCCAAAAAGTATAAATAAGAACGAACAATTGATTTTCTTCTACATGGGTTGAGTTTCAGGACGTTACCCCCGGGGATGTGGACAAGGCCATGAGGGCTGTAAGTACCTCCACCTGTGTACTGGATCCGTGTCCCTCATGGCTGGTTACTAACTGCAGTGAGGTGACACGAGGCTGGATCCAGGCGGTTGTTACCGCCTCTCTTCGGGAGGGGAACTTCCCCGCCGCACTGAAAGCGGCGGTGGTGAGACCCCTCCTGAAGAAACCATCTTTGGATCCAGCTGTTCTTAATAACTATCGTCCAGTCTCCAACCTTCCCTTCCTGGGGAAGGTTGTTGAGAAGGTGGTGGCCTTCCAGCTCCAACGGTCCTTGGAGGAAGCAAACTATCTTGACCCCTTCCAGTCAGGCTTCAGACCCGGTTACAGCACAGAAACCGCTTTGGTCGCATTGATCGATGATCTCTGGAGAGCCAGAGATGGAGGACACTCCTCCATCCTGGTCCTCCTTGACCTCTCAGCGGCTTTCGATACCATCGACCATGGTATCCTTCTGCGACGACTGCGGGAGGTGGGAGTGGGAGGCACCGTGTTGCGGTGGTTCTCCTACCTCTCGGACAGGTCGCAGTCGGTGTTAGTGGGGGGGCAGAGATCGTCCCCTAGGCCCCTAACTTATGGGGTGCCTCAGGGCTCGGTCTTATCCCCCCTACTATTCAACATCTACATGAAACCGCTGGGAGAGATCATTCGCAGGCACGGGATTAGATACCATCAATATGCGGACGATACTCAATTGTATTTGTCCGCCCCGTGCCAACTCAATGAAGCGGCAGACGTGATGAACCGAGGCCTTGAAGCCGTTATGGACTGGATGAGGGTTAACAAGCTTGTGCTCAACCCAGAAAAGACCGAGTGGCTGTTGTGTTTTCCTCCCAAAGATTCGACCAATATTCCATCACTCAGGCTGGGGGGTCAAATTCTATACCCCTCAGAGAGGGTTCGCAACTTGGGGGTCCTCCTGGATTCGCAGCTATCGTTTGACCACCACTTAATGGCTGTGACCAGGGGGGCATTCGCCCAGGTTCGCCTGGTGCGCCAGTTGCGACCCTACCTGAATCGGGAGGCTCTCACAACAGTCACCCGGGCCCTTGTGACCTCTAGGCTGGAATACTGCAATGTGCTCTACATGGGGCTGCCCTTGAAGAGCATCCGGCGACTTCAGCTAGTACAGAACGCGGCCGCGCGAGTGATTGTGGGTGCACCCCGGTTTACCCGCATAACACCTATCCTCCGCGAGCTGCGCTGGCTACCTGTCAATCTCCGGATGCGCTTCAAGGTGCTATTAGTCACCCATAAAGCCCTACATGGTAGTGGATCTGGATACTTGAGAGACCGCCTTCTGCCAATTACATCCCTGCGACCAATAAGATCACATAGATTAGGCCTCCTCCGTATCCCATCGGCCAGCCAGTGTCGGCTGGCAACCACAAGGAGGAGGGCCTTCTCGGTAGTAGCCCCGACCCTTTGGAACGAGCTCCCCGTGGAGATTCGCACCCTCTCCACCGTCCAGGCCTTCCGCACAGCCCTTAAGAACTGGCTCGCCCGTCAGGCCTGGGGATAAAGATAGTTACCCCTCCCGAATGATGAATGTATGTTGTTTACTATTTTATTATATGTTTCTATCTTAATGTCTGTATTCCCCTTCCCCGATTTTATGTGAGCCGCCCTGAGTCCCCTCAGGGAAAAGGGCGGCCTACAAATATTAATAAAATCACAAAAAAAAAAATCACAAATCACATGTAAATGCAGTCATACCCTGTGCTTCAGATTGCCACTGATTGGTCCAGCAGCTACAGCAACGCCTTTCTCAAATCACTTTGACTTCTGGACTAAATTAAACATATTCCAAAACCCTTAAAGTAGTCCATGCATAGAACATACCATAGTAATATGAATCATCTGTGAGGAGTTCATATGGTTAATGAAGGTAATCTGTTTAATAAAGTTAATCTGATAAATTTAACCTAATCTGATAAAGAACATTAAGTTCCCATTGATATCTGTAGTTGCACCACCAGTTCCAAAAAGACTTTTGAATTATAAACTGTAGAGAACTGCAGCTTCTTTAAAAAACAGTTTGCAAGACCTAGCTAAAACATAATTAATAAATAAATAAATAAATAATAAATAAATAAACAAATAAATGAATGATACACAATAATAAAAACCTGGAGATGTTTTTAATTGCTGTCTTTTACTGAAAACTTTTTTTTCTTTTTGCAGGATATCAGGAAAATGGATTTTCTGAAAAATTCTATTTAATTGTAATTGAGTATACTCAAAACTGCTCACTGTTACATATGTGGAAATTACATTTGAAATCCCTACCAGTCTCAGTGGGTATGTTCTAAATATTTGACAATATATATAAGAATGTATATATTATGTTTCTCGAAGAATGTATTCATTTGATAATTGCAGCATAAATTCATTAAATATTTATTATTGAATTTCTCAGTTCTGTGTTCTATAATTTCTTAATTCTTTTTCAAATACACATAACTCTGGTTTTTAGCTGTTCTTTGTCATTGTCTCATAATCTTTACATATTTTGACTAAAGACATAGGCAAATTATTAATAAAGTAAAATATTTCAAAACTCTTTTGTGTCTAAGACTAAATAGACAATGTATACACTAGCTTTTTGGTGGTGCACTAATCCATAAGAATTAGAAAGTAGAAGGATATTACAAGTATATAGAATCCAAAAGTGTCAATCAAACTTCCATATAGAAAGAGGTAGTAATAATGTAGTAATTTCACTTTGTTATTGCAATCAGAATTATTCTGCTTGAACCTGAATATTAATGAAGGACATGAACTAAATGCTAAGCTTAATGGAAAAGGTCAACATGTTTAATGTTTATAGTTGTAATTCCAGAGCTGGTGAAAGAGTTCTATAGAGACACTAGATCCATTCCCTAATTCCTACAGCATAGAATATTGTGCTGGATACAAAAGAATTCATGATGAAAGAGGGGTCATAGTCCATATATAGTTCAATATGTCCTGAAAAATATTTTGGATATGAAAGGCAGGCCGTGTAAATATGAAATATTGTCTTTAGCAACTGGCTAAACCTCTGATGCTGTTTATTTCTAATGACTTGTAGAAAAATAAATATGTTGATATAAACATAGAATTTAGTTATTGTAATTTCAGAATATCTTGAAACTTATTAGAACAGATTGTATTTTAAGTAAACATTAAATAAAATATCTCAATTATTGTAGATGAAAAAATAGCACCTAAGGCATCTGAAACAACATCTCAAGAAGAACTGCATTCTTCTTCTCCGGACCAAGAAAAGCTTCACAGTTCCTTTACAAAGAAATATCAAGTTTGCAGAGATAATCTTCAGAGCACCAGCCAATTAGTTCTTTCTTCAGAAATTGTCTATAGTCAAGAACTGAATTTACCAGAAGGAGTGGAGATAGTAAGCATTAAACCATCAGCAGGTTTGTAAATTAAAAAAAAATAGGGTAGGAGGAAATTATGTATTAACAGTCTTTCATCTAACTTTTCTTCAGAGTTTTTATTAAATCTTAATGGTAATTTTAAAGCAAAAGAAAATTGATATAAAACAGCTACTAAACTGCTATAAAAGTTACACCATGTTACAACAGTAAACTTGGTTTTATAAACTATAAACTAAACTTTGCTCTTAGGTTTTGAAAAAAATGCTTGAAAATTTCATGTTCAATTATTTTTTTTCTCTGGTTAGTATCCTAAGGATTTTTGTTTTTTAATCTTAGGTCACTTAAGTTCTTCTTCAATTTATCCAGTCCGCCAAGCTCCTTATCTTCTTGCAACACTTTGCTCAGATGGGAAAGTTAGGTTTTGGAGGTGTAGAATGGCACAAGAAACAGATGTGTTATCCAAACCAGAGAATACTAAGAACAGTGGTATGTATGTATGGGAAGAATGGCCATTGCTAATTGAAGATGGACATCTTAGTAGCAGTGCCCTTGAAGTGTCTGGTTTATCTCTTGAAATTAGCTGCGCTCATACAAATCGTTTAGCTGTGGCATACAAGCGAACACCACCCCAAAACAGTAATTCTCAAGATTTTTTTGTGAATGTCGGCATTTTTGAATGTGAATCTACAGGAGGCTCTTGTTGGAACTTGGAACAAACACTTCATTTAGATGAACTAAATCTAACATTGGATTCGCTGAGTGTCAATAGTAGTTCAATGGCAGTAGGAAATAAGAACTTAACATTCAGAACAAAGCATTTGGTTCATTTAGACTGGATGTCTAGGGAAGATGGCTCTCATATATTAACAGTAGGCATTGGTTCAAAGCTTTATATGTTTGGTCAGTTGGCTGGGAAAATACAGGAACAAAGTGCTAAGGAAATGCTTGTACTGCCAGTATGGGATAATGCTAAAACCTCTTGTACATCTAGATTTATACTGTTACGATGTGTCGATTTGGTCTCATCAGTAGAAGGGTCGCCTCCTTTACCAGTTTCTTTGTCTTGGGTTCGTGATGGCATCCTTGTGGTTGGGATGGATTGTGAAATGCATGTGTATTCTCAATGGCAGCCATTTTCAAAGCAAGATCCCATTACTGCAGACTCTTTCAGTGTTAGTACACCATCTATAACAAGTTTAGTTAAACAAAGCCAGTCGTCTGGTGTTCCCCCATCAAAGCGAACATTAACCCGATCCATGGCTAGCTTTGCTCAAAAACTTGGTGGGAAACGATCTGTATTTGATCTGTCACTGGAGATGGAAGATTCTGGTCTTTTTGAAGCAGCTCATTCATTATGTCCTACTTTACCTCAGTATCATCCTGTGCAACTTTTGGAACTCATGGATCTAGGGAAAGTACGTAGAGCAAAGGCCATTTTATCTCATCTAGTCAAATGCATTGCTGGAGAAGTTATTGCTTTAAGTGACCCCTGCCATGAGAAAAGGTATCGGTCTCTCTCAATCTGTGCTAGTGGGAGTAGTACAAGAGACCCTATGACATTTAACAGATGTGTAATAACAGACTATACAGAAATAGATTCTGTTCCACCGCTTCCTTTGTATGCATTGCTTGCTGCTGATGAAGAATGTTCCTATGCTTGTACTGAAAAGTCAAATACTCCAAAGAACCTTAACAAACATGTGACTGATGAAAATTATGAGGATCTATTTCAAAATTCCAGCCTGTATACAGATGAACTGACTACAATTGAAGTAGATGAAGATGACAAAAAGCCAAAAGTTATTGATCTTTCTCAGTATAATCCAACTTACTTTGGACAAGAGCATGCCCAAGTTCTTTCTCGTCACTTGCTTCATTCTAGCTTACCAGGACTTACCAGGATGGAACAGATGCTATTGATGGCATTAGCTGATACAATTGCCATTACCAGTACTGATATAGGAGAAAGCAGAGACAGAAACAAAGGTAAGTTTTGTAATGACTAATCCAGGTTTTCTTTTTAACAGTCCTGCCTATACTTACTTAACTGAATTAATCAGTCAGTCATTCAATTGCAAACACTTCTAAACATTAGATTCCACTGTTAATACAAGAATATATCAATTAATTATGAAGACTACTAGCTTATATGAAATTTGATATGCAATAGATTAAATTTGGTAATTAGAACTGTAAGCCACTCAAAGTCACTGGTTGAAATGGGTGGGTATAGAAATTCCGTAAATAAATAAAATAGTTTGAGTTGGGAAGTACCCAAGGAAAATTAATACTATACTTTATTTAAACACTAAATATGATTCTCTAAATACCTTTTCTGTGTTCCATAGTTACTATTATTATTTTAGCATTAGGTTTACTACTTCTAGGAAAGTATTTTACCCAGTGTACAAATAGAAACATTTTGCTTAAAGGTTTGAAGTTTAAAAGTTAGAAGAATTGCCTCTCTTTCTATATGGACTGGCTAATTTCCATATACTGCAATAGTTATGGTGAAATCATTGGTAATATTGATATCAGATAAAAAATAAACATTGTAGGGCTCTATTTTTCTGCTATAATTATGTTACTTCATATTAATTAATTAATTATTGATTGCTTTAAAATCCATTGTAGCACATATTTTTTTTACCCATTCCGTACATTGTGAAACTATGCTTACCTAACAAGTAAGACTTACATGTATAAAAATAATGGAAAATGTGGCAAATAGTCATAGTTTTGTTTAAAGAGCTTCATTTTATAGATTAAACCTTCATTCATAGGAGGAGAAACACTTGACGAATGTGGTTTGAAGTTTCTTTTGGCAGTTCGTCTTCACACTTTTATGACAACTTCTGTACCACCTGCTCACAGACCTCAGCTATTATATCAAGGTAAATATTTTCTTTGGTCTTTGTGAGGCACTAATGCAAAATAGAACAATATTTTAGATATAATTAGGATTGTTTCTGAGGAAATATTACCTTTGGAGATGGAGAAACTTTGGCATAGTGCTGATAATCAAGATAATACACTGAACAGTTGAATACTACAGGTTTTTCTAACTGTTTTTGGCTCTAGGGTAGTCTCATCAAGTCTCTGGATATACATGTATTTTTAAACAGTTAAGTACAGGGATCTAAGTTTTTGTTTTATTTGTGGCATACAGACTTAATTAATTGTTCTGTCCCCCCTTCTCCGCTTGTTAAACAGACGACAGGCAAACAACTTAAAAGGAACTCTCTTTATCAGTTCTCGGCTCCGACTGGCTGCGAGCCCAAAAATAACATAAATAAAGTCTCTAACACGATAACAAAATACCAAACAAAAACTCTTTCACGCAATGCACTTCTCCAAGTGTAGCCTGGAATCAGGGTTACAGGAAAACAAAGCACTTCTCCAAGTGTATCTTACATAAACCACGACCGATGATCAATCAATGTTGAACGAACCAAGGAACGTTGACTCCTGCAACCAGGGCGTGGCACCATCCGTCCTTTTATCCCCAGAACATGCCACTCACGAGCCCCAGCTGCAGTGTTAATCTTGCATCCTGAAAAGACTCACAGAAGACATCTGCTGACTTACAACAATTAATATTTTGTGTTTTACAACTTTTTAAGTGTAGCTATTTGCAAGTCATTAATTACTCACACAAATTATGACAACATGATTTTGTTTTTGCATATTACTTCATGTTTCCAACTTTAAAAAAAAGTATCAGAAAAATAATCACTAAATATTTTAAGGTAATATAGTTATCAATTATAAAGTAAATTAAATAACTATAAAGTAATTATTTGTGATTATTTCAGGTTTGTCTTCGAGTCATTTTGCCTGGGCGTTTCACTCTATTGCAGAAGAAGAACTTCTTAACATGCTTCCTGCAGTACAGAAAGGTGATCCAACATGGTCAGAGCTTAGAGCTATGGGAATAGGATGGTGGGTTCGAAATACCCATAATTTGCGCAGATGCATTGAGAAGGTAAAGGCAATTTATAACAAATTAGCTTGTATCTTGCTGTAAGTTTCATTCAAATAATAGAGTGCATGATATTTTTTTCAGATTTTTTTTTAAGCAGAACGTTATTGTTTTTAAACATAGGTTAGAAAGAAGATTGAAAAGGAATGCTGCCATGAAAAGCATTTTTTCTACTTTTGTTACTATTGGCTTGTATATAGTTCATCTTCTGTAGTCACATATTATAATTCTCATATAATCATTCGGTATGGCTTCAGATAACAGCAATAGGCTGTTTTTGTCTGCCTGATTTACATCAGTTGATTAATATTAAAGTAATCAATGTGACAAATACTTTGCCTTGAACAGAACTGAAGTTTGCACTTGAAATTATTGATATAACTGTATCTGGCTTTATTTTTATAAAGAGGGATAGAATAAGTAGAAACATAAATTTTAATTATTTTAAATAGATATACTTTTAAGAAATGGCAGTGAACAGCCAGATGAACTAAAGAGGACTTACTATTTTTACTCTTAAAGTGAAAACCTCTTCTATATTTATTTAACTGCTGAGTCATGCAATGAATAATTTTGTAAAGTAAAAGTAAAGTCTTTACGTTAAGCTTGATTCCTGATAACTACATGGACACAGCCATATCATTTCCTTGATATCAGTAGAGGAAAAATTATAATGTTTGTTACAAAATTCCAATCTACAACTCTACAAATGTTTTCCTTTACAAGTAAAACAAAGACTCACCTGCTTTTAATCAAAACCAACCAAGGTAGACAAAGTAGTGCCACCTGCTGAGATTTCTTACTAGAATATCTCACCTAGATAGTTGAAGGAAAGACACTTCTTTTGAACTAGCCCATTCATGATATGTTTTCATTTATATGGATATCATGTCTGCAATGTTTACTTTGCTTTATTTGTTTTAAGTGGCAGAAATGTTAATTGAATTTACTTTAGTAAGTTGTTCAACTATCCTAGATTCCTTCAGGTGAGTTAGAACTCCCAATGACCGGATATGGGGTCCTCAGTCATTTAAGTACAAGATGAAAATGATCATAACTCTGTGATCTGGTTATAAGTTTCAAAATTACCAGGCATGAATGCAATCAAGACAAGCTTTTGCTTTTCTCATATTTTATCAGCTCTTTATATAAGCATTAGGAGGGTAGCTATGAGCTATCAGAAACTGCATTCCCAGGAGTTTATGAGATTTCATGCAAGCAGTTGATCAAAGGAGAGAAAGTGTTTTCTTTTTCTTTCTTTTTTATATTTTTATTTATTTACAAACATACAAAATCCACACACAGCATACACTATGTTTACACAATACAGTACAAACAGGAAATTCCTGTTTTATGTTTTCTAATTCTACACTAAGCATGAAATACAAGAGGTTTGCTGGAAGGTAAATTTTTTTTTTAATAAAAACTTTTTTTATTACACAAACAATACATACAGACAACAATTTAAAAAACAGAAAAAAAACAAAAAAAATACACACAAAAAAAAGCATCATCACATACAACATGTCGTTTGGTTATAGGTGTTTTAACATCCATATTCTCAAATAACATTTACCATCACAGATTTTTCCTCTAGTATAACTAAATACCTCCCTTTCATTGTACAGTATACATTCAATTACAAAGTATTATTTTTTTCCAATAAATCATAGTTCCCTTACATTCTTGATTATCTATTTAATAACAGTATATCTTTATATTATCCCCATGTGGGAAAAAAAAAGATTTTTTTTTTTACCAACCATTTATATTTATATATCACTATTTTCCATTATACATAATTCCACCAATCAACTATCAGGTATGCTTATGTTCATTGTTATCCTTGTACCTCATACCTTCAAATGGAGATCTTATTCCTTCATTTTTCAACAAAATATTCTAAGTGGTCGCTACATATATATACCAATTTTTTAATTATTCCCTTATTAAAATTATTTATCAACAACAAGATAACATTGTAATATGTTCTTAAGGTTATACATTATATCACCAAACCTCTATCAAATATACATAAAATCGTTGTTATCCTTATCCTTTTTAAAGCAAAAAGTTCTAAAATATTCAATTCATAGATATATCAGTTTTTCATTGTATCGTTGTTAATGTATTTCACAGCATGGTTGTGTTATCATTTAACTCCTTCAGTTAAAACATAAGTAAGACATTTTTCATTTCCAGGTTTTTTCTCCCAGCCACTGATAAAACAAGTCCCATATTTTATAAAATTGCTCGTCCTCTTGTTCTCTAATTTCAAGTGTCAATTTACTCATTTCAGCACAGTCCATTATTTTTCAAATAACTTCTTCCTGTTTTGGTATTGTTTCATTTTTCCAGTTTTTTGCAAATACGATTCTGGCTGCTCTTAACACATTTACAATAAGATATTTTAAGTCTTTGTTATAGATTTCTGGTATGATTCCCAATAAAAAGACCTCTGGTTTGAAGTCTATTTGTTTGTGTGTCATTTTCTCCAACCACATGTGGATTTTAGTCCAGTATCTTTTAGCTTCAATGCAAATCCACCACATGTGGTAATATGAGCCCGGTATCTGATGACATTTCCAACACTTTTCTGATTTATTCTTGGACATTCTTGCAATTCCAAATTGGAATTGGCTACGATTATAAGGCGGTTGTAAACATTTTTAACAAAGAGGTGTAGTGTAGATGCCACCTGTAAAACATCTTATACAAATTTTCTCTATATGCAGTAGACATTGTCATTTTATAATTTTGAGACCACAGTTTCTGCCATTTCTCTAAATCAATCACATACCCAAAGTTTTTCCCCCAAGCTATCATAGTTTCTTTAACTTGTCCTTCTTGTAATTTAACCTCCAATAAATATCCGTATAGTTTTTAAATTACTTTTTCATCAGTACCTGTTAAAATTTTATCTAACTCAGTCATTTTATTGTAAAAACCTTTGGATTTTCTATCCTCATTATATCTAGATTGTATCTGTACATATGAATACCAATTCATTTCTATCCCTTCTTGTTTCAGCTCTTGGATAGATTTGAGTTCACCCTCTGCATTCAATATTTCAACATATCTAACTATTTGTTCCTTTTTATATATTATTGGATATGAAAATGCTTCAATCGTTGATATCCAGATTGGAATTTTTAAGTAGTGTAAATCTTTTTACCTTTTCCCAGTTTAATAACAAAGCCTCCCTTATATAGTATCTTCTAAAATAGCCATGTGTTTTAGTTCCCTTATACCATAAGAAAGCATGCCATCCCAACAGTAAATCATGACCTTCTACATTCAATAGTCTAGAATTTTTTAGTGATATCCATTCCTTAATCCACATCAAGTTTGTTGCTTGGAAGTATAATTCCCAATCAGGTAGGCCCAATCCTCCTCTGGGGAAGGTAAATTTCTTATCCACATACAACATAAACTTTACTTTTTATAAGTAATGATTTCATCTCTAAAGAAAAATCATGTATGCTTTATAAATAAGAGTTGGTTTAGCTTTTTCTGTGTATTAAACAATACAAATAAATTATTTCTTTCATTGCTCAAAATTTCTCTGAACAGAACTATGACAAAATACTACATTTGTAACCACAAAATTTACTATTATCCTTTTAGGTCGCTAAAGCAGCCTTTCAAAGAAACAATGACCCTCTGGATGCAGCCATTTTCTATCTTGCAATGAAAAAGAAGACTGTAATTTGGGGACTATACAGGTACAATTTTATAGCAGAATTTAATTCAATATATATTGCAACTAGTTTTCTTGAGGCTGTACTTTTGTGGCCATCTAATAGAAAAATAGAATAATAAAAGGAAACAACTGGATATAGAGCACAACTAAAGCACAGGCTATCTGCTATCTAGCCAGATATGAGTCACCAGATACAAAACAGAAACAGAATAATCCTCAGTGATATGAAAGTGATTTCTGTTCAGGAAATCACTGTTACATGAGATGGGGTGCATAAAACAATTCAAGTAATAAATAAATAAATAAATAAATAAATAAATAAATAAATAAATAAATAAATAAATAAATAAATAAATAAATACATTTGGATTAAAATGTTGGACTCAAAATTTGGTTTAAAACAGTGGTTCTCAACCTTCCTAATGCCGCAACCCTTTAATACAGTTCCTAATGTTGTGACCCCCAACCATAAAATTATTTTCATTGCTATGTAACACCGGGAACCACAAAACCTGGGTGGGTGTGGCCAACTCAACATCACTCCCACCCAGCCACATGACATCCCTCCCCCCGACATGCCTACCAAGGTTTCATGGCTCAGTGTTTTCTGTGGGAATAGGGTCTCTCTCTCTCTTCTCTCCCCCTCCCTCTCATTTCTGTTTTTCTCTATTTTCCTCTCCCTTTCTCTTCTTTCTTTCTTTCCTTCCCTTTCCCTCTTTCTTTTTCTTTCTTTTGTCATTGAATATGATAGCAAATCCAAAATAAAGTTATTAATTGTAGGAAATTGCTTCTCTGTAATCTTTTCATAGTGAACTCTAAGGATAGAAGCGGACAAGATTGTAGTAACAGATGTGTGTGTGTGTGTGTGTGTGTGTGTGTTATAAATGTAACAAAGACAACAGTAAAAATATTGGGTTTCTGTCTGGATCGTCTCTTGTGACGAGCCAAAGGACAGAGAATGGAAGTAGTAATCTTCCTCCCATATTTGGGCATACCAGGGGTTGTAACTCTCTCCCCCCCTCTCTCTCTACATACACACACACACACACACACACATACATATATATTTCTTTTGAGTTTGAGAATATAATACGTTATCCAAAATTATAAATAATCTTATCTTCAGATGCATTTTCTTTTTGCCATCTCTGTTATTTTCTTTTTTAAAAAATCAGACTTGCTTCCAATTTTTGCCTTCTGGCAAACTGCAGTTTTCTCAGCAAAAGATCTAGCTTGCCATTGCTTTCATCATAGGTCTGAGAAAGTTAGTTTCTGTCTTTCTTTTCTCTTCCTTTCTTTCCCCCTGATTTGTTTCCCTCTCTTTTTCATCTCTGTCATTCTCGCCATTCAGCTCTCTTTCATTTCTTTCTCCCTCCCCCCCTTCTCCCTCTAATTTGTTTCCCTCTATTTTCCCTCTCTTCCATTCTCTCCTTCCAGCTCTCTTTCATTTCTCTCTCTCTCTCTCTTTCTCCCCTTTTCGCTTTCATCTCTTTCTTGTGCGTGCAAGCAAGCAAAATACCCTCCTGGGCCAGGATCATGGCGGCGGGGATAACGACTCCTTCCCCTGCCACCACTGAGAAATGAGTAGCTGGCTGCGCTGCGCAGGAGACTCCTCAGCGCCAGACTCAGGTCGCTCCCCTTCGTGTTGACTCAGGAAAGAGCCAGAGCAGCCGTCTCTGGATGCAGAGAGGGAAGAGTTCCAGAGCCCTGTGCAAGGAGAGTCCTGTGCAGCACAGGAGAACTGGAGGTCTTCCCTCCCTGCACCCAACCAGCTGCTGCTGCTGCTGCTGCTGCTGCTCCCCATTCTCCTTCCTGAGCCAACATGAAGGGGACCGCGGCTCATGCTGACCTGAGTCTGGCGCTGAGGAGTCTCCTGCGCTGCATACCCAGTTACTCACCTCATTGCGCAATGGCAACAGCGGGAGGAGAGTTGTCCCCTCCACCTTGATCCTGGCCCAAGAGTGTATTTTGCTTGCACGCACGAAAAGGGCTGGAGCTCTTCCCGACACTGAGTTGCCCGTGAAGGACACACCCCTTCCACCGCACGGGGAACCCGAGCCGCTCCTTCCCTTTGGGACGGCTTCTCGCCAGCCTGTCCACGGGAGGCTCCTTGGTGACCCCGGTCACGACCCACAGGTTGAGAACTGTTGGTTTAAAACAATATAAATGAAGGGAATGCAAAGACATAATTGAATGTGAATTCTCATGCTCTTAAAGACCAGAACATAGGACCTTAATTTAACTGGGCAATCCTCCCAGCTTTAAAATCTTTATCAAGCAGTTTATAATTACTGAAAGTTTTTGAAACATTATTTTATGTGCCTTATTTCAATATCTTCTGAAGACTTATTTTAGCCATGGCATTTCATTTGAGCACTTTTATTCTATCATAAGCATAGAACCCAAGTTAAATATTGACCATTTCTAATTGCACATGGGGAATTTTAGAAGCAACTTGATTTTTAAAATATGCCATTTGGAATCTGAGAGCATGTATTTCATTGTTTGATAAACATAAATTATTCAGCTTTTTTATACATTGTGACTTAATTGTTATAAATGGTTACATTGGCAGGTCCCTAAAAGATACTAAAATGACACAGTTCTTTGGAAACAATTTTACTGAGGACAGATGGCGTAAAGCAGCACTGAAGAATGCTTTTTCATTGCTAGGCAAGCAACGTTTTGAACATTCTACAGCATTTTTTTTATTGGCTGGTCACTTAAAAGATGCCATTGAGGTAACTAAAATGTTTTCTTCAGATTATTGAAAGAGATTACAATGCATTTAATAATGTATTTACAAACACCCAATGTTTTAATAGTACAAGCAGATTTGAATGTTATGTTGAAGTCCAGCTATATGCTTAATAGCTTCATTTAAATATGGCTCGGTCAGATATGAATATAAATATGGTAGTACACTTAAAACTGATTGAAAATAGGAATAGCCTTGTTCAATGTCGAAACAAAACAAAAGAAGTATAGAATGCTAAAATATGTTTTAATACAGAATGGAGAAATTTTCAGTCTAAAGAACCCTGGTGGCTCAGTAATTAAAATGCAGTATTGCCGGCTAACTCTGCCCACAGCCTGAAGTTTGATCGAGGTTAACTCAGTCTTCCATCCCTCCAAAGTTGGTAAAATAAGGATCCAGGTTGTTGGGGACAGTATGCTAACATTGTAAACCACTCAGAGTGCAGTATAAGTGCTATTGCTATATGCCAGTGATGGCTACCCTTTTTCTAAAGGTGTGCCAAAACTTTGTGCGCTCGCATGTATGCCCACCCATCTGCCCAAAAATCAGCTGGCCGGTGCATGCGTGCCAGCCAGAGCTGAGAGCTGCCATGCCAGCAAATATGGCTCTACGTGCTACCTGTGGCACACGTGCCATAGGTTGGCCAAACTGGTTATAGGCTGAGTATAATCATGGTGCCATCAAATCAAGCATGAGCCATCCTCCTTATGTAAGCCCCATGTACTCTTTTCACTGCTATATATGAAAAAGCTGAAAACCAAATATAGGAAAGTAATCAAATGATATAGGGGTCTTGAACATTTTCCCTATGAGAAAAGGCAAGACTATATGGGACTCTAGTTTGGGAAAAGGGGGTAGGAGAAATTTGTGAAGGACAGATTTATCAAAGGGTATTGGTCTTGAAGATGCAACATTATCTCTAGGTTGTAGGCATCATGCCCCAAAAACCAGTTTTAAAGGAACAATAGCAGCAGAAGGTTAAGCCTCCATATTATCTGTAAATACACCAGAGGTATCTGGATGGCTGCATACATAATCCTGGACTAAAACAGCTCTGTATTACTTATTTCTGATTGGATCTTTTTTTAAAAAAAATCACTCCTTTGTTTATTTTAATTAGGTCTGCCTAGAGAAATTAAATGACATTCAGCTAGCTCTTGTAATTGCAAGACTGTATGAATCAGAATTTGAAACATCTGGTACTTACAAATCAATTCTTCAGAAGAGAATTCTGGGAAGTAAGCCTCATTCCACTGAAAGTCCATCAACGCCACATTTTGATCCTTTTCTCCGAAGTATGGCTTACTGGATTTTGGAAGAGTATGGTCATGCTCTTGATACTCTTTTAAGCCATCCCACTTTGAATGATGAAGGTAAGCCTTTGGTATGTGTGCATGTTATATTTAGCCTTAAAATATTAAACAAACTCTTCTGGTAATAAGTAATATTCTACATATTATCCTCGGTGGTTCTCATGAATGATGAAGAACTGTGGCCTCCAAACCAACTAACGGTGATTTTGAAATGATCAAATGTTATCTAAATGAAGCATGCTACCAGAAGCACAAAACACTGTAGGTGCTGATTTGTTTTTACTATGTCACAATGTTATTCCAAAGCATCATCTTGAAGCTTTCTGTGATTATTACAACAATGAATGTTAAGGAACCATACTGTGATGGAATAAAATATATAGCGGAAATAGAGGGAAAAGGCTTAAACATTTCATGATAAATCATTTTGCCATGTTAAGAAGCGGAATAGACATACTGAACAACATGATCAAAGGTTAGACTTTTTTGCGTGTTCCTAAAATACATGGGGTATCTATGTTTCTTTAGGGTATAAATGTGTCATAATATTGACAGCAAGACAATATCGGAATTATTTCTTTTAGAAAATAAATTCTTCATTATTTTTTCATATGATATCTTTCTAGATGAAGGAAGCTTCTCAAACTGTAGCCCTTCGGTATTTAATTTTTATAATTATCTAAGGACGCATCCTCTCTTGCTGAGACGCCATTTTGGATCTTCTGATTTATCTTCCACAAGGATATGTGTAACAGGAGAAAAGGGGCTGGCAGATGAAATCAATTTAGAGGAAAGAAAATTATTCTTTACTGCAGCATATACTCATTTGAAGTCTGGCTGTCCCATGTTGGCTTTAGAAGTATTATTGAAGATGCCTAAAGTGGTCAAAAAGTCAGAGGGTTTAAGAAGAACATTTAGTTTAAGGAACACTAGTAAAGAATGTTCACCCTCTTCTCCAATGCCAGTAGAATCGAAAGATGACCAGTTTTTCAGGACTGACAGGTCAGAACCAGTGCTTAATGGTTTAGGGCCATTATCAGATGCTTCACCAGACAAACATTCAGTTTCTGATGCTTTGCTTGATTGGAGTCAGCCAGCTGCAGTCTTCCAAGATGACCCGTTGGAATTAAAATGGGACAGTGACAAAGATGAGGAAAGTGAGGATTCTTGCCTTGTAATGAAACCTTTGCAGAAGATAACAGGTGAAAAAACAAATGAAGTTAACTCTAGCTGCACGGAAACCTACAGTTCAGGAGGTGAGAATGATGTCTTAGCTTCATCAGAAGACATAATTTTTGTTCAGCTGAAATTTAGGGCATGCCTGAAGATTCTTACAGAGGAACTTCGAACATTATCCACTGGCTATGAAGTAGATGGTGGAAAATTAAGATACCAGCTGTATAATTGGCTTGAAAGGGAGGTGGTAGCCCTTCAGAAGACATGTGAATACAATATTGAAGCAGATGATTCTCAGAGGGAAATTATCCCAGTAATGGGTGAAAATTCTTTAAATGAGAAAACTGAAGACCTATCAGATATACAACTAAAGGAAAATATTCAAAGAAGACACTGGCTTATAAAATACCAATCACTTTTGCGAATGTTTCTTAGTTATTGCATCCTCCATGGGTCTCATGGTGGAGGCTTGGCATCTGTACGAATGGAACTGATTTTGCTTCTGCAAGAATCTCAACAGGTAAATGGAGTGGATTTTTTTCCCTGATTGATTGGGCTTGGGCTTGGGTTTAAATATTAATACATAATGATTTAAATAAAGTACTAGCAAACTATTTTTAACTTTTGCGCATATACCAATTTGATCAAATATTTCTGGCCCCACATCTAGAATGCTAGATTGTTTTGAACTATATATTTATAATTTTGTTTTCAGATAAAAACCAGGAAAATTCTAGATTACCTTTTTTCAATAAAAAGTTTCTAAATTCATGCTTCCAGTATTTGAACTTTCAGTTTCTTGAAAATGAAAATTTAACTGGAAGTTTTAAAAATAAGCTTAGTAAAGCAACTATAGATTTAAACCTGGGCCTAGAAAATTCAACGTTATGCTGCCTGTTAGTCACTGGGCCAATACTATTGTTCCTAGATTTTATTGCAACCTAAACAAACATTTTCCCACCCCCAAAAAAACCTCTAGATTCCTTGTTTTGTCCACCTTTAGTGGCCTTTTTGGGTTAGAAAGGAGAATAATTATTCCAATTAACATTGTATCAATATGCATGTGTAGGTAGAGAAGAAAATTCATCTTTGTAGGAAATTTGAAAGTCAAATTATACTCTTTATTTTTCATCCTATTTATAAAGGAATTTTCGGAGCAATTGTATAGCAATATTGTATCTGAGCCGAGCACAATACCTCTTCTTTTTGCCTGTACTGCAAGTGCCAAAACAGTGGTAGCCAACCCATTATTGCATTTGAGTAACTTGACACACGATATACTACATGCTATTATTTCTCTTGACTCTCCACCCCACCCAGATGTACAGAATAATAAGGCAAGTATCTATAATTTGACAGTATTTTACTAAACTTTTAAAAAAGATTTTATTACATTAATTGCTGTAATTATATAGCCATATTAATATTTATATGTATATTGGGAGTTGTTTATTTTATGTTTAAATGCATAGCCATCTAGTACCTTGAACAAGAAAATGAAAACAAGGGATTCAAGATCATACAAATAATTTTTTCTGAAATATATGTTTCTTTCAGATACATGTAATGCACACATTAGCAGCATCTTTATCAGCTTGCATATACCAGTCTCTCTGCGGGGGTCATAACTACAGGTATCTTTTTTTTTACAAAAATAAGTTTTGGGGCACAATGGGAACAACATTTTTATTTTTCCCTTCTGTGAGGTAGAATCTAAATTTGGTATAAAATGCACAAAATGTTGCCTCTTATATATCTTTTCTTGTACAGGTAGTACTCAACTTACAACAGTTCATTTAGTGACCGTTCAAAGTTACAATAGCAAAAATTGTAAATGAAACAAGTAGCTATGACCATGTTTCATACTTACAAGCATTGCTGCATCCCCAAGTTCATGCAGATGCTTGGCAATTGGTTCATATTTATCACCGCTGTTGTGTCTCAGGGTCATATAATCACCTTTTGCAATCTTCTGACAAGCAAAGTCAATGCGGAAGCCAGATTCACTTAATAACTGGGTTACTAAATTAAGAATCTAAATGATTCACTTAACAACTGTGGCAAGAAAACTTGTAAATTGGGACAAAACTCATTTACACACTTAGCAACATAAATTTTGGGTTCAATTGTGATCGTAAATTGAGGACTACCTGCATTCTTCAAAAATAGGGTTAATTTTTCTCTGATAATCTAAAGTACTAGGACCTCAATATAAGAAAAGCTATAATTCATTAGTACCACGGTTAATTTATGATATGATATTCACTAAAGATTATTACCATTATTATTGCTATATCTTCATCTCCAGATTACATTTCTATAGTTTGGGAATCCATACTTTTTGACATAAATTCGTATTTAACCAACTATAATACTGACAAATACATTTATTTTAGATTGTTAGCTTAATCAGAGTCTACTCAGCTAATGTTAAATTGGCTAACTTAGTTAAATTAGAAATATAAGAAAGGCTACAAATTCTTAGAGCAGACATAACAAACAATTTATTAAAACAATAGCTTTTACTGAGGTAGTTGTGGCTTACAGATATCCAAAACTGATTTGTTTTCTCATAATTATACTTTGCTATTTCCTGATCATCTTTGCTAACATCATATTACTTGTATTAGAAAACATTATGTATCTGAGAATTGGGAAACATGTAGAAGTCTCTTTATTCTATTCCTATTTTCTCGTGATAAAGCTTTAAAATTGTCTGAAAGATGAAATAATTATATTGACAGTAAAGGGTTAGGTGTACT
The DNA here is from genome assembly GCF_051295495.1 of Thamnophis sirtalis. Taxonomy (NCBI): domain Eukaryota; kingdom Metazoa; phylum Chordata; class Lepidosauria; order Squamata; family Natricidae; genus Thamnophis; species Thamnophis sirtalis. The sequence goes on from NW_028261385.1 coordinate 53,391,879, forward strand.
GGTTCATTCAAACATAGTTTGAATCTGCTTGTAATTTGCTTTTGCAGTAACAAGGTTTAGAATTCATACATTTCAAGCAAACATATGAGCAGGAGGACATTTTTTTTTCTTTTTGTTGCATGTTTCACAAAGCAGTATGGGCCATCTTATTAAATATTTCCTTTAAATCTGCTTTTTTCAGTGTGATCACTCATTACAGAGTTAAGATTCTATGCCATAACTATGAATAACATGAACAAATATTAAAACAATTTTGAATTATTTTATGTCTAATATTTTGATACTTTCACAAGAGATTTAGTATTTTGAAGGTCATTTAGGCTATAATGTGAGGGCACATTTGATGCAGTGAATAAGGAATAAGGTTAGAAACCATATACTGGTTAGAGACCATGATTTTGGATCCTATCTTAGGCACAAAGCTAGGTGGCTAACTTGGGTCACTTTCTCTCACCCCTAGGAAGGAGACAATAACAAACCACCTTGTTGTGTAAATTGCAAGGACTTTTCCAGGCAGTCTCTAAAAACAATTGAACAAAAAACAACAGCTGCATGTAACTAGGAGTATTTTAAGGCTATGCAAAATAAATGTGTGTACTTTAGTACCGTCTTATTTCTACATGCCATTTCCAGTGCTATGTAATTATCTTTTTCTATAAAGATTAGGAAGAAGCAAGGAAGTCCAAAAATTAAGTGATATACTTTGTTTCTGAATGTGAAGTTTACCTGATAGTATTAAATATGAAGTTTACCTGATAGTATTAAATACTATCAATATTAGTATTAGTAATAGTATTAAATCACTAATATATTCCTAATCAATCTCAGTTTGAAGCTGACTTCAAATAGCAGGTCTTATAATAACAGATCACAATGCAAAATTTTGTAGCTTTTCAGCAGCTAATGTTATTAACACTCTTGATTAGAATATGTATAAAATAGTTAAGCTAAGTAAATTATGATCAACCACTATATTCAAACAAAATACCATAATTAACACTGATTTTTACAATTTTGTTTTTTGTATAGTTTATTGCAAGCAAACCAATTCACTGGAATGATTTATCAGACATTGTTGCTTTCCCATCGGCATTCTCTAAGAACAGCAAGTTCAGATGAAACAGTAACACCAAATACTACACCAGCTCAATGGCCAGGTAATCAAGATTTATTGAGTTTTGAACTGTCTGGCTTCTTTGAAGTAGAGTATATTGTTCTGTGTTACAACAGGGAGTTTAAAATATTTTCTTGCCTGTTTCTTCTTATATGACTTTCTGGCTACTAGTTGTTTTTTCTTCCACTTTAGATTAAATACAATATTAGGTAACCTCATAGTGTTTAATTGTCTTTAAAAATTAAGGCCAATTCATGAGGCATAATTTGATTGTTGTTAACTGGCTTGTTTGGTTATTTTGGGCTCTATAGTTAACTTTGATTTCATTCAGATTAATATACCTAAATCAGGCCTGCTCTCATGTAGCTTAACCAGATTCACCAAGTCAACCAGATTCATTCTGTCTTGGTAAATGAATAATTATGAAATAAACCCCTTTTGACTTGAGTACAGAGTTCCTAGCCTTTTTGGTTGACGACACGGATGGAGGGAGGGGCAAGTACCTTTACACACACATGTGCATGTGCAAGTGGGGCTGCTTGTGCATGAATGAGGTCATGAGTATGCTTACGGCAGCACTAGTGTTTACACAATAGTTATGGCCCGGTAGTGGACTGCAGGTTGGAGACCCCTGGTTTAGTATTCACGATTGAATTCAGCCCATAACTATCATGCATTCTTCAGAACCAGAAGCATGGTCAAGATGAATTCTTGTGAAAAGCTTTTAATATGAACTTGTAATCATAATTTTCTTGGTTAAGCAATAGTATTTTGCAACTTTTTGTATTATCCAAATCCATGAAATTTCATTTTTGTTATTTTATCCATTTCCTTTGACATTGCTGCAATGAGTATATCAGGTTGCCTTTTTGATTGTAAATACACTTTAAAAAGTCAAGGTAAGGCAACTAATTTAAAAAAGAAAGCATGATATAGAATTTTGTAGTTCAAAAATAAAGAATAAGAAGGCCATTGCAATAAAATAAAATGATTAATAAATGAAAATAGCTAAATCATAATAGTATAAATCAGAAACAAAAACAAAAATGCCAAAGGCATATAAATTTAAATCAAGTAATCTGTTATCTGTATAAAAAACCAATAACCCAAGGAAGCATTGGATGCTTCTCTGCTTAGGAAAGAGTATAAAGAATGCATAGAGAGTTTTTAATATACCTTGTAACCTCCAGGGAATCCTTTCTTTTCCCACTCAGCCATTGATTCTTCAATCTTGGTAACTTTTAGATTTGTGGATTTTGACTTCCAGAATTCTCAGTAACCGTCATACTGTTTGGGAGTTCTGGATGTTGATTCAGGCATCTGCAGTTGCCCCTTATAGTATTATACACCTTATAGTATTATAGTGTTTGTGGAGATAATTGCAACTGGCTTCTTTTGTCTTTCTTTGTATTATCACTAAATGGTACTCCCTGTCTATTCAGGAATAATGGATTTAATACAATTGCTGAATCAAGCTGGGGAAGAAGCTCAGTCTGGGATCACAGTTTTGCTCTGTGAAATTCTTACGGCAATCTACCTTAGTCTCTTCATTCATGGTCTAGCAACTCATTCCAGCAATGAATTATTCAGGATTGTGGCCCATCCCCTTAATGACAAAATGTGGTTTGCTGTCTTTGGTGGTGGTGCAAAGATTCCCAAGAAAGGACCAATTCAAGAAACAACCAAGATGGGTTAGTACATTCCTTATTTTTTCCTGTATATAAATATTTACTGAACTCTGTTTCTTTCTAGTTTTTATATTGTGTATGTTATCAGAGTGGTGTGGTGGCTCAGCAATTAAGACACTGGGCTTGGTGGCTGGAAAGCAGGCAGCCCAGGTTAAAGATCCTTGCTCCAGCTCCTGCCAAACTAGCAGTTCAAAAGCACGCCAATGCTAGTAGATCAATATATACCTCTTCATTGGGAAAATAACAGCACTCCGTGACATCATGCTGACGATACGACTGGAAATGTCTTCGGACAGCGCTAGCTCAATGGCCTTAAAACGGAGATGGGCCCTACCCAATATGATTGGCAATGACTGGTGGAGTAAAATCTGCAGGGACACATTTTTTTATATTATTCTACAATGATACTAAACCTTAATTATCATTACGTACATGAGCAGAAATATCATTACATAAAAATGAACTTTGATATTTTGTGTATCCATCTCTTCCTTCCATTTTAAGGAAAGAAAAAAACTAGAATTTGGTTTTAAACTAGAAGTGTTGATAGATTCCTTTTGAACAAGAAAATAAATGTGGAAAAAAATCCTGAGTAAAGAAGTTGGGAGAAAGATATATTATCTCTTGCTAGCTTGTTTAACAATGATAGTATTAGAATTTTGTGTGGGGGAGAGAAACATCATAGAAGTAAAAGAAAAAACAGGCTCCAATATAGGAGGATTTCTATTAGTGCACATAACTTAATATTGTATATAATATGCCTATTGTCAAAAAATAATATACCTTTCCATTCATACCTATTTAGGGTAATACACTTCCCTATATTCAGGAATTTAGTGCAGCAGTAAATATTATATTCATAATTTTAATATAAGTAAAATTGTTGCCTTATGAATGTATAATGCATACATAAAGAATCCTAAATAGATTTGAAAAAAGTTCTGTTTGGAAAATTAAAATCATTTTCGGTTTGTAACTGTAATGTTAATAACATACTGGTTGAACATTTTTTTAAAAATGTTGAAACATTTGTTTTCTATTATGTATGACAGCAATATTCTATCTAAGGGTAGTCTTATGTTTTCTCTCTTTGGCAGGTAGGCACTTCTCTATGCCTAGCCCACATCAGGTAGTAGTATTTTCTATGGAATGTGTGGGGTTTACCAAATCTCTAACAACCATCAGTACTCATAGCCCTACCAAACTTGCAGGCAAGATGCTAGCTTCAGTTCTAGGCATTTGAATATAGTGTTGATATGTGATGTGATCTTGCATAAAAAAATAATAAAGCAAAAACAGTCTCTTTGTAAGTCATGATCTCTGATTTGTGGTTTATTATGTCAGAAAAATTAACCAAAATTTCAATTATTACAAATCACAGTTGGTTATTTTCATGCTAAATTAGTTTTAATAATGAAGGAAGACCATGACTTGCAATTATCAGAAATATTTCAATATATTTGTGTCCATCAAGCTGCTTGTTTGTGTCACATGACTGTATGCATGTGGCTTTGAATTTTTATTAGTTTAGCATAAAAATATTTTTAATAAAAAATCATTTATTAATTGAAGATTAGTGTAGGCTAGCAAATAATAAAAACATAATGGCATTTACAAATGATAGGCTTATACAAATGATTTTATTTTGATTATAATATGTAATTAGCAAGTCTAACACCAAAAGATCTTAGTAGAGATCTCTAATCTACAATCTTGTATTGAATATTTTTAGTAAAGTAAAAATAATATTGTGAAATATGTACAGTTTCAACACTAAATGTATACATTTTAAATAGAAACTGATGTCAATTTTCTTTATGGGTTTAGATGAAGAAGTCAGGATGAAGGGAATAAAATTGATTTCAGTGTAATTCAGATAAAAGAAATTAATTGGTTAACAGATGTTTTGGACTGTTTTGGAGGAGGAGGCATAATTGATTTAAACATTTAATCTGGATTTGAAGTTTTGGTAGAATCTTTTTCAGGGTTTGTGTTTGGATATAGACAAATAGAAAATTATATAACTTTTCAGAATAAACTGATATTACAAAAATGTATATTGATAGTACTCAAATTATGACTACTATTGAGCCCAAAATTACTGTTGTTAAGTGAGATAGTTCTTAAGTGAGTTTTGCCCCATTTTACAACCTTCTCTGCCACTGTTGTTAAATGAATCACAGGAGTTGTTAAATTAATAAAATGATTGTTAAGTGAATCTGGCTTTCCCATTGACTTTGCTTGTTTTGCAAAAAGTGGTCATATACTCCTGAGACATGCAACCATTATAAATAAGAGCTAGCATCCAAATTTTAATCATATGAATGCTGCAATGGTCATAAGTGGGAAAAACGATAGTCACTTTTTTCAGTGCCATTGTAATTTCGAATGATTACTAAACAAATGGTTGTAAGTCAAGCCCTACCTGTATATAGTTTCATTATCTGGTTCGTTCAATGATTAAACATTCTAAAATTGAGAATAAAAAGTATTCCTTTTAAGTGAGTTTATTATTTTGGGTTGCAAGATTGGTTAAGATGCATAGATGTAAGGACTGTGAATTCTAGGCCTGACTTAATTGTGAAAGCCAGCTAGATAATTTTGAGTCAATCACACTGTGCCTTGTGCCGTGTCCTGGGTCATCGCACTCTCTTAGCCAACCCCACCTCACAGGATTGTGACAGGAGTATTAAGTATGTTTGCCATTTTGAGTGAGTGAGTGTGTGTGTGTGTGTGTGTGTGTGTGTGTGTGTGTATAGATGGATGGGTTGTTGGATGGATGGATGGATGGATGGATGGATGGATGGATGGATGGACGGAAATAAATATTTTTCTATTAGTTACTTAAATTATTTGTAGTTAGCTATTATGTTTATGAAATATTTATGTAGTTAAAATATAGCTATGGTAGGTAAAATATAGCTATGGTATGGTAAAAGATAGACTTTTTAACGATTCCCAAGACATAAGTGTTGACTTTTAGTGTGCTAAAGAGAAGAAATCACCAAATTAAAATGTACTATCTTATCCAAAATTTCAGCTTTGGAGAAAGTTGATATTACTATAGAGTTTATTTGATATGAAACCTAATCCTAATTATTTAGGAATATTATCTGGATTGTTAATGAAATAGCATTCTGGTTGTGTAGAATAACACAACCATGCTTAAGTTGAAATTGAGAATTTGTTGCTTTCATAGAATACTGGCCTAAATCTGCCAAAAGCAACCAGTCACTAGTACTATCTTTACTAGTAGCACAGAATGCTGATGTGACACATGTTTGACTAAGGCTGGTAATCTAATGTACACCATTGCTGCTCCATATTGCTAAAAGGCGTTATATGAAAACTTCAGTCAACTAAAAGCATGATGGGCCCTGGGTATCAGTGCTGATGGACCTATCTAATGATGATCAGAGCATGTAGAAGATCTACTTGGAGCATTCATTCATTAATGAATAAAATGAAAAGTATGCAATTGTGTATACAAGAAATGAGAAAGATTCAATAATCTAAACAAAAGTTGCCTCATCTTTAGGAGTGGATTTGATGAATGCATGTGAAAGTGTAAGTTTTATTCTTAAAATAAAGAGTTAAGATATATCTCAGAAAGTTTAAATTAGCATTATCTTGATTTGTGGACGCATGTGAAAATAGGAATTCAGAGGTTGGTGACAGTTGACTATTGAATAATACTAACGAAAGATCTCAGGATCAGAGTTATAATAGGTAATTAGATAAAAGTTAATAAAAAAAAATTCATGGTGTGGCCTTGGTCTTATTTTATGTATGTGTGAACACCACACCTATGCCTGATGACTAGAAAAAATGCCCTTTTCCATTATATAAAAGGAAAAGTAGCAAGAATGAATGCAAAAATTTTGGAAGTGTGCCTGAAAGGTGTTTGTTTGACAGAATTTTGTTTGAAAAGATACAGATGGTGACCATGAGCAATATTTTGGGAGTGAAATGAGGCTTTATTTTGTGGAGAGGATGCATAGATCATTTTTTTTGTCCTTCAGCAATAATTGAAAAATATGTTACTTGATTCAAAGAAAGTATGTGAATAAACTTGAAGATTTATGAGAATATGGACTGAAGATTGCTTGCTCAACTTGATAAGAATAATATGTGAAAAAAGTAAAGCATGCATAAGAATCATAGGAATGCTGAGTGAATGGTTCATTATTGTGGAAGGAAAGAAACAAGGATATGTGATGTCTCCCTGGTTGCATAATGCAATTGTGGATGAATAAATAAGGAATGTAGAAGCTTGTGCGCATATCAGAAGTGTATTGGGTGGAGTACGAATGTGTTTGTATTTTAGTATGTAATTTATGCCATGTTGTTGGCTGTAAACCCAAATAATTTGCAATACATGTTAGAATGTACAATGCAAGGAGGAACATGACTCTGAAAATTAATGTGTCAAACACCAAAGTAACTATGTTCGAAATAAAAATGGAATTAACAGTTGAAACAGTTGTAAATTTAATAAAAGAGAATCTGGAGAAAGAAAATTAGTTTGTATAACCTACAAAAATGTTTCCCCCTTATTAAGGCCATTTCCCTGCTATAGGCTTAAGCATTTTCATACTACCGGTCAGATGTTGCCAAAGGAATATACAGTGTCTTATTTCATGGAAACAATTATTGGGTGATTCTATGTAGATATTGTAGAGAAGTAGTGGTGAAACAAAATCAATATTCAGAATTCATTCAGGCAGTCTATATGACAAATAAATATTATACCAGTAATTAATTATAATGATTTATTACAAAGTGTATATTCATTATGGGTCAGTAGCTGTTCTCTGATTAGTTTAGCTATTATATTAATTCTTCAATTTATTTGATTGAAGTGCTAAAAAACAGACCTCTTTTGTACCCAGAAAACCTGTTTAAGTGCTAAAAGCTTTAAACAATTCAATAAAGTTTCAGGGAGGTCAGGTTTGAAATTTAAAAACATATAAAAATAGGCCATTGAATAGTTTAAATGTAAGAATAACACCTTTAAATGATAGCATCCTCTTTGAAAACCTATATAAAATAATTTCCTGAGAATTAAATTGTAGTAAGAAAGAAAATATCATGGTAAAAATCTTTGTTTTATGTAAATGAAAAATTTTAAATACGTTATTACCAAATAAATTAGCATGGATTCTGTATGAGTTGCATACCTTACTATTTTGTGAAATAAATAGGACATTTGTAAAAAGATGATAGATTACAGAAGGATACAGTATATTCAGATTTACAAATTATATTGCAAGCAAATATTTCAGTAATAATGCTACCTTTTAACTGGAAATATATATCCATTTAAAATATTGCATATATACCATTCTTTCAAGTAAAAACAGTTTACAGAATAAATTTGTAGATCACTATATTTTTTGGAGTATAAAACACACCTTTCCCCCCGCCCTAAAGAGCGTGGAAATATTGCTGCGTCTTATACACTGAATATAGCCATTTTTTGGCCTCCCGAAGTCTGGCCCCTGCATCTCATTTTTGCCTTTTCTCAGCCCTGCTGAAGCCTGCAGAGTGCTCCTGGGGCGAGGGACAACAAAAACTTTTTTTTCTTACTTACCTTTTCGAAATCTTGGTGCGTCTTATACACCAGTGTGTCTTATAGTCCGAAAAATACAGTACTTTTTTAAAAATCCACATTTTAATGTAATTCTATTTCTTCCCAATATATTAAAAAAGTCATGCCATACCAAAATAATTCTGTGACATCATTCAATTAAAATTAGGTCAACCTGTTTGGAATTTCAAATGGCTAAATGGAATGCATATTGTGATGACTGTTGCAACTTTCCATTGCAAGCTGTGGAATGCTCAAAATGTTGCTGCTTGTGCAAAACATGATACAGTTTATGGGTTTTGATACTAAGGGAGTGTCATTTCAGAATGCTTTTTAAATTATTTATATTTTAGTATTTGGAATAGTATTTGACTGAATTGCTTTGTGCAATCTCTGTAGGCTTGGGACCATAACTCGGAAGTTTTTTCATCATCTGTTTTGTCTTTCTTTTAGAAAGACAAAACATTTTGATTTCACACATCCTTAATTCTTCCTCTCAAAATGACAGAGTCAAAGATCATGTCAAGTAAATATAGCACTGATCTGCAAGTACTTAAACCAAATTGTCATTTCAGGTGGTCATATGATTGTTATGGAAAGCTATTAACAGAATTCTTGGAAAGAAACATTTGCTTTAAGATAGATAGGTGTTACATTTGTACCCCACACATTTTAAAAAACATTTTTGTCTTTGACAAAGATAAACCGTTCCACACCTTTATACCGCAAGAGTTCTTATAACTTCAAAATAAAATGGTAAACCATGTTTAAAGTGCATTTCTTAAAAAATAAAGTGGTATTTTCATTTTTTAATAATATGTTTAAAGTTGTTTGATAATTTTATAATTTATGGGTTAATAATATTGCCCGCTTAAATAGCAAATTTATTTCCTAATAGGGAAGATTGAATGGGAATTAGAGATAAACAGATTTTTTTTCAGTCTCTGTATCATGTAACATTTTGTTCAGCTTATTATTTTGTGCCTCCATTTCAATATAAGAGTAAGTTTTATTTTATTTAGTTGAAAAACTAATGTTCCATAGTAAGCAATGCATGTGCATGCTTGTTCTGGCTAAAAGACTTTGAACTGTAATATGTAATATTTGATATATCTTTAGCATTAAGGTAAGTGAGATTTTCATCTTTATATATTAAATAGTTTGATGACAACTATTTTGAAATAACATTTATTTTCAGTAGAAATGCTTATACATAGACCTAATAGAGATCAGTGAAAACGGACAAAACTTATATACTCCTTATATGTTTATATTTTCTATTATAATGCATTTTTATAAAATTTAATATATATTTGTAGTATGAGCATTGAATATTTCCATTCTCAAGATTTATGCAAAAATAATCATTCAAATTTTGTTGCAAACGTAACCAAAAAGTTACAAGTGGGAATAAAAGTTAGCCATGCTGTTTAATTGCAATAATGAAACATAACAGGCATTGATTGATAGTTTTTGTTTGTTTTTGTTATAATTAAGCAAGTAGGTTATAATTGATAGGAAAGGTGAAGATGATATTATTTATTTGATAAGTTTCATTTCCTATAAAAATGAATGTAATTTTTTGTAGCCTCTTCTCCTATAGATGATGGTGAGAAGCAAAATAAGCGGTTTAGACTGACATCAAAATCATCATCAAAAGAAAATTCACCTACTAATTTACCTGGAAAAGAACAAGATACTTCAATTTACAAAGAGAAATTTATTCCTCCTGAACTTAGTATTTGGGACTACTTTATAGCAAAGGTATTTTTTATGTTGTTGGAAATAAAACTTGTCCTACTGTTCCTTCACAAATCTATCTCTGTCAGCTCCTTCTTCAAACTTGTGCACCTACAAATGATAATCTTTTCAAATAATATCCTACTCTCTGCTGAGATATATAAGGATTAATCTTGCATTCTTACATGTATATATCCTATAAATTTAATAAATAAATACAATAATACCACCTTAGAAATGCATAAAATGCCAATTCAGTATAAAGGTAAGATAAAGGCTAGCATTTTTCTTATTCTGATAAGCAAAATAGTAACACTTCAACAATTTTTTCTTAATCTGTTTTCTTCTTTTAGCCATATCTTGCAGCATCCCAAACTAGATTTGAATATGATTCAGAAGAAAGTCAGGACAGCAGTGATGAAGATGAAGATGGAGCATTCTTATCAGATTCAAAACTTCAGGAACATTCTAACTCAAATTCATTTAGGTATAAATTATTACTGACTTGTATCTATAGTTTTTTCTTTACACAATTCAACATGTAGGCATGTTTTCATTCATCTTACATTAAGTCATGTATTGTATGATGCTACTAATTTAGAGTTTTCCCTGTCTTTTGGTTTTGACAGCAGACTAGTCAGAAGAAATCCTTCTAAAGCATTTGATAATTCACCAATGCATTGTATATTTTCCTTGAATCCTGCAAATGAAACACATTACAGTGTTCGCTAAAGAAAACTAGGGTGCAAAACTCAGGTTCTAGTTTAGCATAGGCATAAATTGCAATATATAATTGCAGAAGAAATTATATAATTCTTTACCAAAGCTATGATTTCTTAAAATTATTAATATATTGGTGTGACTTCCATCCCCTATTCCATGGATCAGACTAATGATTTTATTAGAGTTAGGATTGGGCAAGAATTAAATAGACACTTTCAATAATTATACTTTAATGTATATTTTTAAATATATATATATATTAAAACTTTATAAAATAAAATCATTTCATTTGAAATAAAATTCAAAACAAATTTAAAACCACATTTTAAATGGGAAGGACAGAATGTCTTACATTTGCAGAATTCCTGAAATCTAGATTTAAATTTACATTTATTTTGGATTAATATTTATTCTATGCAGCAGGAACTATAAAAAATCTAGTCTTTACTGTCAGGTTTTCCAGAAAGAGCAAGTGTGAATAACTGACAGCAATCCAACTTTGTATGTTCAAATAATAATAGAAAAAATACCTGGGTCCTTCCTAAAATTTGCATGTAAACTCATTTTTAGAGTAGTAACTAAAAGTATATGGTGTGAATTAGATAGTCATTGTTCAAATCTTATCTCAGGAGTAACCTTGCTTAATTATAATGTTTTATCCAAAGAACGTTTGAACAGCTACTTTAAGTATATATGGGGAAGAAGATTGCAAAAGCATTATAATTAGGGTTAAATTTAAAATAAAATATTAATTATTTGTATCCTTTTTTTCTCTTAAAATGATTTTAGAATGCCTTGTAATAAATATGTTTAAGTAATAAGAGAAAAAGGAAAACAAGTATTAGCTAAATAGTTAAATACAAAATATTTTCGGTCCTCAGCAACATGCAAATTCCTGGAAAAACAATAACATATTTTTTGTTATTTAGTTGGTCATTGATGCGCTTGGCCATGGTTCAGCTTGTTCTCCGTAACTTGAAAAGTTTCTACCCATTGGCTGGACATGATCTTACAGGTAATTAATATATTTTTGACCATTGTTGGACATTGTCTGTTTTTATATGTGCATATCTCTGCATTCATTTAAACTAGATGTACTGTATGCCAGATATTTTGAGTAAATGGGAAGTCTTTTATTAGTTGTGTCATTTGAAATGATCCAGTTTTGATTTGAAATATAATACCAAATTTGTAATGCATGTTTTTCATCTGGGGATCTTTCAGAACGATAACAGCCAAAATGGAACTTTGTCAGTAAAATTCAGAACATCTGATATCTGATATATGTATATGATAATAGATTGTAAGAATATATTAACTGCAGTCATTTAAATTCAAATGTGCTGCCTATTTATTCTCTTATCAATTTCAGCAGACACTTTTCAGACACAACTGCCAATTCACAAACAGTTTCACAATTCATGCAGTGTGGGATGGGGTGGGTGAGATGAGGTGAGAAATAAGCATTTCTCCCTTTCTCTTGGCAATACTGCTGCAGATGGCGATGTTTCTAGTTCAAGAGCTGCTAGGAATTGGGTAAATTTATTTTTCTTTAGGACATTCTATTAATAGCTGATGCAGACAACCTGTGCATACTTAATGAGAAACTAGGTCCTATTTTAACTCAGTAAAGTGTTTCTGTTTAGTCTGAAGAATTCTTACATTGTTTTTCATTCAATAATATGTTTGCTAACTTCAATTTTGGATATTTACTTCTGAAGTTCTAAAGTTCACCTTAATGAGAAAACATGTCTAGTGTTATTAATGTTCTGACAACAGCAACAGTTGTAAAAATTATGTAGTATAAAACATTCAGAGAATATACTTTAAAGAAAATACTGAATAAAAAAATATCTGTCCTTAGAACTTCCAGTTTGTTCGCCGTTATGCCATGCAGTTCTAAAGGCTCTTCAGCGGTGGGAGCAGGTTCTTCTCAGACGACTTGAAATGCATGGAGGTCCACCAGAAAACTTTATTTCTATTCACATTTTACAAGATGCCTCATCTTCAGGCCCTGCATTACTTCGCCACAAAGCTTTGCTAGAGCCAACAAACACTCCTTTCAAGTAAGGTTATACCTTGAACAGAATAAATTTTGTTACATTTCTTATCTACTATTTAGTGAAGTATATGGAATCACTTGGAAATGCTTATTTTTCATTCACAAATTCACAATTTAGCTCTGCCATTTGTACATTTTTTAACTTTTCATTGTCACAAATAATGCAACTTATTAAGCTTTGATTAAGTAACTAAAAGAAAACATAAGAGATATATCAAACTAGGGCCTTGAAAATGATAAGCAAGTTTTCCATCAAGAACAACCATGGGTACAGTTAAGAGGGAAAAATTGGCTTTGAGTTTCCATGACAAAACCTCCAAAAGGTTAATATGCTTTGAGTGATTCCCACAAGAAAAAAAAATAGATATTTTGGTGCAATTACTTTGGCTTACCAATATGCTCTCTCTCAGAATTTATAAATAAAATGTAGGACTTAATGTTTGCCAAGATTTATCAAGTTCTCTATTATTTCCTATTGTTTGCTCTGTGTTTGTGTATGAAAACACACACACACACACACAGAGCCTGGAAACCAAAAATTGGCGAGGGTGGACGGGGCACATGTACAGGGGACGCACATGCATGCAAGAAGGGAAAATGCATTGCGTTTTGGGGTTTCACGTGCACACTTTGGGCACTCGGCACCAAAAAGGTTACCCATCACTGGTCTAGATATTCTCCGCCCCCCCCCCCCAAATCCAGGTATCTTTCCAGGTTTTAGTTTCTTTTATAATTCCACAAACTTCCCTTATTATCATATGTCAGTTCAAAAGCTGTGTTTCTCTGTAATCTTTAATAAATGTTACTTTGTTAACTATTTATCCATTTTCTCCAGGGAAATTACTTGTCCTTTATATAAATTAGAATCATTGATAAATTATTTTTTCATTTATGTTCACCTTATTATAACTTTTATTTTTCTTGTAATTTTAATATCATTTTATTTCCTTTTTCCTTTCATAATTGGTATTTTAGCATTTTCTTGATTTCTTGCAAACTCAGTTTTTTTGAGTTTGTCTCATTCATTTTTATTTCTTCTTCTCTTACTGACAACATAGACAATTTTCTTTGTAAAACTTTAAATTTGTTGGGTAATATCTTGTGTTCTCTAGAAGCTTCTTTAATTCTTGGAAACTTCTTTAATTCTTGTGAATCTTTTTAAATTATGTACAGCAAAATAGATTACATCATGCTTTGGGTAACTTTTATATAGAAATATCAAGAAAAATATATAAAACAGCAGTAGCCATGTAAAGAAGGATGAGTTAAGAGCTAAAGAGATTAGTTCAGAATCTCTCAGTGAGCTTTCAACCATGGTGGCACAATGGTTAGAATGCAGTGTTGCCAGCTAATTCTGCTGCCTGCAAGTAATTTGATTCTCACCTGCTCAAGGTTGACTCAGCCTTCCATCTTTCTGAGGTCGGTAAAATGAGGACCCAGATTGTTGAGGGCAATATGCTGACTCTGTAAACCACTTATAGAGGGCTGTAAAGTATTGTGAAGCAGTACATAAGTTTAAGTGCTATTGCTATTTTAAGGATTAAATATGAGTTTTGTGGGTAACATTCTTTAACCACACTAATATTCTAAATATACTAATTTGAAACCTGAGTCATGCTTTCAACCTCAGCCATTAGCAATAGCAATAGCAATAGCAGTAGACTTATATACCGCTTCATAGGGCTTTCAGCCCTCTCTAAGCGGTTTACAGAGAGTCAGCATATTGCCCCCAACAATCTGGGTCCTCATTTTACCCACCTCGGAAGGATGGAAGGCTGAGTCAACCCTGAGCCGGTGAGATTTGAACCGCTGAACTGCTGATCTAGCAGTAGCCTGCAGTGCTGCATTTAACCACTGCGCCACCTTGGCTCATTAATCAATAGCTATCAGTAAAAAACAGCTGCTTGGGAAAACCAAGTTTTAATTATTTCTTCCCAAATATTCTGTGACCATTTACTTCTAAAATTGTCCAATAATTGCTATTAATGCGAGCTGAACAGAAAAGATGAAGATTATGTATGTTGCCTTATAAAATATATTATTTGAGTAACTTTCTTCAGTCTTGCAACCATCCTCATCTTCCATGTTATAAATTCATCATATCACATATGCAAACCTTTTTGCAGTTCCTCAGTAAAATGATTCAGTATGATTAGCAAACTCTACCTATGTTCTACTTATTACAACTATAGAAATTATTTTTTAGAATAATAAAATAGATGATGTACTGTATAATATCAGATATGTTTTACTTATACTTATGCCATTTTCTTACTATGCCTGAGGAATATTTGCAATAGGTATCTTCAACCTAAATGTCATCGCTCTCTAAAATGCTAACGATTTTATTAAAGAAGCATGTACATAGCAAAATGCCTGTTAGAATGAAGCAGTTATTGTTTCTCATTAAACTTGCTGATTTTACCATTTTCTGCTTTGTCAATATGTATACTAATGTATATCAAATTCATCACTTGTATTTGTTTGAAATTATATCACATGTTAAAAATGATTCTCATTTTTAGATCCAAAAGTCATTATGCATTATCCGTAAAAAGACTTTGGCAGTACCTTGTTAAACAAGAAATGGTCCAAGAAACCTTCATCAGTAACATATTTGCCAAAAGAAAGTGTTTAAATGAGGTTAGTGTTTATGTTTATGTAGAAATTTAAATCCATTAATTTCAATTTAATTAAGCTAATATTTCTTTTCAAATTTAAAATTTTACTACTATTCTATAGAAATAAATTCCAAAACATTTCCCCTAGGATTCTAGTAATGGAAAAGGCGAAGGTATTGCACATAACTATTTGCATTCCTCTATGGTTTATTGAATCATTGAATTGTATTACTAAATATTAAAAAGAAATATTTATCACTTTAGCTATCTCTATAACATGATATAAAATAATATATGGTTGATTACTTTGCTGTTCTCATGCATTATCTTCTAGGCTTATTCCAAGTAAACTAATTAATCTTCAGAAAACACCAATAATTTTGTCAGCTCGGCCCCTTACCTTTTTTCATAGCTACTGTACATACAAAACTATGATTAATAGTTTAATCTTGACTCTTTAGGTGTAATATTTGAGCTTTTCAAAAAAAAGGATTCTACTATATATGCTCACCTTGTATATTGTTTCATATTATTAACCTATAAATTTTTCATGTAGTTCTTTTTGTTGTTATTGTTTTTCTTTTTGGATTTAGTCATTAGAAGACCAGTCTGAATTTACCAAAACTAGTTCAGGAGAAGAATCAGGAGTCAATAAGGTATGTATCATAATAATAAGAGATGTATACTAATTATCCTAAAACATTTTCTAGACAATATTTTATTTCCTCATATGTAAGATATTAACCAAACCAAATTTGTTAAAATCTACAATCAACTGGCTTTTTAATCTAAGCAGTATACTAGTGTACAGGTACTCCTTGACGTACCATTCATTTAGTGACCTTTCAAAGTTACAATGGCACTAAAAAAAGTGACTTTTGACCAGTTATCACATTTATGACCATTGCAGCATTCCCATCATCATATAGCAGTTAGCAGTTAGACTTATATACTGCTTCATAGGGCTTTCAGCCCTCTCTAAGCGGTTTACAGAGTCAGCAAATTGCCCCCACAGTCTGGGTCCTCATTTCACCCACCTCGGAAGGATGGAAGGCTGAGTCAACCTTGAGCCGGTGAGATTAGAACCGCTGAACTGCAGATAACAGTCAGCTGAAGTGGCCTGCAGTACTGCATCCTAACCACTGCGCCACCTCGGCTCCATATGATGAAAATCCAGGTGCTTGGCAACTAGCATGTATTTATGACAGTTGCACTGTCATGTGATCATTATTTGTAACCTCCTCAGCTGGCTTCCTACAAGCTAAGTCAATGGAAAAAGCTACATTTGCTTAACAACCATTTGATTCACAGTGATTCACTTTACAAAAATGGCAAAAAAGTTTGTAAAATGGGGTACAATTCACTTAACTGTCTTGCTTAGTATTGCTTAATTTGGGGCTCAATTGTTGTAAGTTGAGGAATACCTTGACAGAATTGTACAATATTCTGTAAGGCCATAAAGACCTAATTATAGAATTAGAATGTATTTAGAGTCCCATATGTTGGCTTATCATTATGTGTAGCAATAGTTTTATTCAGTGATCATGTACATTTATTCTGCATTGCTTTTTATTACTTCATATTTTTATAATATATGCCACCTAGAATCACTTGTTGAGATGAGTGGCTAGAGAAATGAAATAAATAAATATTGCACTTAACAATGTTCTGGTTTGAAGTTGCTGGTTTTTTGAAATAACATGTAATAAATATCAAATAATTTTCAAATTCCAAGCAATTACATGATCAGTGCTGAGTTAAAAATGAGATATTTCTTCACTTCAGCTTCTTTTAGAAATTTTCACTACCATTTTTAGAGGGTTTTTTTTAGATGAATGAACTGAATTTAATCTGAATGAATGATTATATAGAGATAGGATCCCACCAAAATGTTTTTATTAGGCTAGCTTGAATTTATAATTATATTTAATTAGGCTAGACATATTTCTGATTAATAATTATCATATGTTTTAGCATGATCTAAAAGATGAAAAGCCTTACCATTGTGCTATATTGTGTATGTTGCCTTTTGTCTTTTCTTTTTAACACAGATAGAGCATGATGCAGGATCTCCTGGAAGTAAAGCAAGAATCATCCATAAAGAGTCTGACATTATTACTGCCTTTGCTGTCAATAAGGTATAGACAAATGGAATGGTCAGGGGAATATTCCTTAAATATTTTGAAATGTTGTAACTTGCATCCGTATGAAGTAACTTCTATTGTACTTCCAACTAGAGGATCTACACTAAATTATTACTTTGTAATAAAGATTTTTGGTTCTATAAGGGTACTGAAATCTTTCTTGAAGTATAGTTTTTATTTTTATTGTTTACATTTAGAAACCATCCACCTTCCTCACAGAGGGACCTTGTGTGATGTACAAGTAGAACATTAAAAACATATAAAATATAATAAACATAAAAATTAAATATAAAAATTTAAAACATTGCAAACATATATCCACAAAATTAAAGAATAGCATCAGGACAAACAGATTAATGTGGTCAAACTATATGGAAAATTTTAAGTGGGAAGTAATTTATGTTAAAATGATTATAAAACTGATAATTTTTTTAAATAATTTTTTTTATTTTTATTATTCAACACAGACACAACACAAAGAATCCTTCTTTATATACTGTAGAAAGTGTATCAGTTGGTTACAAAGACTTTCATGCATATCTTCCACAGTCATCAATCGTAATTCATATTAACTCAGTATTTTAACTCAGATATATTTATACATAGTACCATCATCATACCTCCATTTTCATTTGACTATAATTGTTTAAAAATCCATCATAAAATATATCAAGATTTAAAACTTAACCACATACTGGCATTTCATTTGCTATTTCTAATATCCTCCAATAACACTGAATCCTTATGGCCTATTCTGGCTAAAGATCCATAATATTTAGTAACAAAAATTTCTAATCCTCCTTTCCAAATCACTGTTTACAATTTGCATCTACTTTCCTTATGTTGTACCCATGCATATATATACATTGTTATCATTATCCCTCCTTCATTTGACTGTGTCCTTTATCATAACATTTTTCCTCCTAATAAACAAAACTTAACTAAATTTAACTTAGTTCTTTTTTTATTAACGTTTATATATAACCAAAAAAAATTCTAATCTTCCTTTCATAGGTACCATTCAATATTCATATCCAATTATTACCTATCATAGCAATACACATATATACATTATTATCATTATCAATTATTTATTTAACTATATTGTCACTAAATTTCACTAAGTTTAACCAGTTTTAGATTATACCCTTTCATTTATCAACCTGTATCTTTCCAGTAGCAAAACAATCTCATGTCTTCTGCCATTTGTGGTATCAGTCCTCTAATCATCTCCTTAATCAAACTTGTATGGACTCCTCTTTGCAACTCATTGCTTATTAAGTCTCTCATGTAGTTTCGATGCCCTTCTTCTGTTTCCTTAATCAGCTTATCTTTAATTGTCAGTGGTGTTTTCAACAATGTTGCTAACAAAATTTCTCTCTTTATATCCTTAAATTCTTTTATTTTTTCTTCTTCTGTATCTTGCCATCTGAAGTAGAGTTCCCCTCCATTTAATTCCTCTTTCCATATTCCACTCTTTCCATTTCCAGACACAAACCAATCACCATAGATATCAGCAGATTTAATTTCTTTGTAGTCATTTTTCTCTTCGGTTTTTAGGATTCTAACTTCCACTTTTTCTACTTGATAAACATCTCCAACTTCTTTATCATATTTTACTGTTAGATGCTCTAGATTTTCCAACTTCTTCTCCGTCCTGTCAAATGTGTTTGATAATTTCTGAATTTCTAACAATATCTTTTGCAAACAAAGTTTCTTTCTGCTATTGAGATTGTGCCATTATCTGAAGCTGACAAACACTGCTGTTCTGGCTTGGAAGGCTTTTACAAGATTAGGCATAAATTCATAATAAGTCTTATTTTCACTTTTCTCTGGTTAAAGATATACTTCAAAGGAACATCTGTATGCTTTTCTTCTTATCACTCTCTATAGAGAAAACAGTGAGACCTTGGAGTGCCAAGCCAAAATAATCAGTGAGGAAAGTAATAGTGTTTTGTTTCCAATACACAAACTTCCAGCCTCCGAGTAGCAGTGTCGTCTTTCCCTCTGTTGTTACAATTTTCTTTGTAACTCATATCCATATCTCATGTCGCCTTGGAGACAGTTCAGAAACCTCAGCTATGCAGTCTTATTTTAATTTCAGATTATTATGTATGTTAAATATTATATTTATAATGTATTATATTATAAAAAAACTGCTGATGTGACAATCTCACCATTACAGAATAATGTCAATTTAAAGTTGCATAGGTTGATAATAGTCTTGTGTGTCTCTTCAAATTGCTGGTAGTTACTTAAAAGCCCTATATAGTACAGGAATAAGCATATATCGGGACTTGTCTTGTTGAAATTTAATCTGCCATTCTTGCTGAGCCCATTCTCTCTTTAATGTTAGGTGATAGGCCTTTTCAGGAGTAGAAAAGATAATGTGTTTCTCCAATGTATTTGGTTCCATCCTTTGCAACATTTTGTAAGACTGTTTAAAATGTTCAAATGTGCCTTTAGACAAAGTTGATTGTGTTCCTGTTGTAGCTTTGTATAATTCTGCTTTGAATATACCTTAGTTGATTCTCTGGTTTCTCTTCATATCGTATAAATATTTGTCCTTTTACCTTAGTTGATTCTTGATTTTATGCCTTGTTCATTGCCTAGAGTCTGGGTATACATATTGGGGCAATAGACAGATGATGTGAAATAAACATGTATTTATGCATTTTAGGCCAATAGGAATTGTATTGCAATAGCCTCAAGCCATGAAATTCAAGAACTGGATGTTTCTGGAATTTTAGCAACTCAGATCTACACTTGGGTTGATGATGATATAGAAGTGGAAGCTAAAGGGTATTTCTTTTTATTTTATTTTTTTGCCAATATTCTTAACATTGACTTAACATTGAACATTTAATGATATCCTGTTGAAATACTTATAAATAACGATCGATCTTCTAGTTTTTTGTAAAACTTTTTAAGTCTTATGTCCTTTTCTTTAGTAAACTTCAGCTTATACATCTTTCTCTTTGTCTTACTAAACCTAACTTCCTGATAACTAGATTTGACTTACTGTGCTATTAAAAACATTTCTTTTGACTGACAGACAGCATTTCTTTTCTCTTCAACTGGCTATGACTTGAACCATCCATTGATTGGCTATATAGGTATTACAGCTTATAAGAAAGTCTGAAGTACAAATGCGCCACCAATCAGATAACTTAGTGCCAATAACTCATGTGATATCAAGTGAGAATTCATGGATATAGGTAGCTAAACATCTTTAAATTAGAATAGAATATGATATTTGTAGGTAGTAATTCATGACCAATATTCAGTCATTTGAACATTTTGTTTTATAGAGCTGATGACTTCTTAGTTATACATACTCGTGATGACTTGGGAAACATTCAAGGAACTACTCCTTATACACACAGCACTCCTGGAACACCAATCAATATGCCATGGCTTGGCAGCACTCAGACTGGCAGGGGTGCTGCTATGGTGAGTCACTTATTATCAAATAATAATGACCATAAACATATTTCAATGGCTTTTATTTTATTTATGATATATACTTCTAAATAATCTATTAGGATTTAACAAATACTTTGAATTTTAATTTAAATCAATCTTAACGTGGTTTATTTGAACAATTTTGTTTGTGAGGTTACATGTTAAAACTACTTTTTAGAACTTCTGTGTATAAGTGAAACCTAGGAGAGGGTTTTCCTATCTTTTTTAGTATTTTCTTCTCAGGCAATATACAAACTAAGTGAAAAAAGGAAGCAAAACAAATAAATTCTCATGCTTTCCTTGATACTTGATTTATAAGAAACCCTTCTGGAATTGACCCTTTCTTTGCTTTCTTTCAATGCACCTTTACACTATTTTTCAGTGTTATTGTCACTATCTTTTGATTTGGATGAGACTTATTTCTTTCTTTTGGTTACATTTGTCAATGCTTCAAGCTTTAATAACTCTTATCTTTGGAATTTTTGAAGTGACAGGTTGATTTTATGCTGGTATTTTATAATAAGATATTGTTTCTGATGCACTGTTAGATAATGTATTGATTTATGAAATGCAATATAGAATATTTTTTAAATTAGAACATAAAGCTCTCTTACATTTTTATTTTTTACATTTTTGTCCTGCAGCAATGACAAAGTATTCTTCAACCTAAGTTACAATAAATGCATGAGTTTTAATAGAAACAATTAAATTGCAACATGTGTCTATAGTCACAATTTTATTGACCACCTTCTATTAAGTCTCTGCCAATTATTATGTTTTTAGCTTGCTCTGCATTTCACAGCTTAATCATCCCCGTTTATACTCAAAACTACTGTTGTATATTTCATTGCTTAACAGATTTTATGTAATATAGTTTTTTTTTACTTCTTTTAGTAAGACAATATAATCAGTATTTATATACTACCATGTAGAGTGTTCAAAGTAAATCACAACTAACTGTAATTCTTACTGTAAACTGGCATAATAAATAGATGTTACACCCATTTTGGAGACAGGTGGAAGGGATCTGACAAAAGTGTACCAGACAACAGTCAACATCTTATTTGATTCTTCTTGCTTTTCAATATTTCCTCAGTCAAGTGATTCTACCAACTAACTTTAAACTTCTCCCCCTCCTGAGCTCTATTTTGTTTTTAATTGTACTATGTTCCTTTTCTCACTAGGAACTCATGTGAATTTTTCATTTAGGTCTTATCATTTTCTCATATAAGTATTCCTGAAAACCTTTGTTTGTTTTCACTAACCAGCACTTAAAATCAGAGGCATGATAGCTCAATCGCTAAAACGTAGCTTCAGTGTCATCTTAATCTGTTATAACATCAAAGAAAAAAAGACAGACATAATTAAATTGCTGACATACATTTAAAAAATTTATCAGATGAACCTTACTTTAAACAGATGGACTGCTATTTATTTATTTCTATTTACATCTTTCACATATCATTTTAGAAAAAATAATTTTACAATACAGACTGATTAAAAAAATCCAATTATGAATTAAATTACTATATCTTAGTGTTTGCTACAATTTGTGCTTTGTCATCTAAGATTCATTACATAAATATTTTTATCAAACCAATATATTTCACACCTAAATCTTCTGTGGGTGATTAAATGCAAAAAACATAGTTTCTTCACTCCTGCTTATTTTTTTGTAAAAGTTTGCTTAACTCTCTCTTACATGCCTCTGCTTCTGCCTTTGTCTTACTTACCTTACAATATACAGGAATATTCCAATAAATTTAATGGAATCAGAAAGGAATTGGCAAGAAAAGAGGTAAGATTGAAATCTAGTGTATGTGTTTAGCAAACCTTAGATGTATGGACCAAAAGCTCCCAAGAACCTGGATGTAGATTCTGTTGATATGAACTTTGGATAAACACTGTAGGAAGCGTTTCATTTTCATTGATTGCCATCCATTACTCAAACCCCAAATCATGAAGGGAAGTGAACATAGTAGTGTCTGCATTTTACCCTACTAATAACGTTACATGAATATATTTCTGAATAATTCTAAATGGATCTTTTAATCTTGGACATTTAATAGATGATCAAGAAGAATCTCAATAATGTCAGAAGAATGGCTTCCCACCCAACACTACCATATTGTAAGTTTTATTTCTAATTTGTAACTTTGTTGTAATTCATAAGATAGAAAATTCTAGATGAAATCTAGAAAAGTCTAAATATCTTTGAAATTATAGACAACTTCAGTTAGTTATTTGAAATTGTATTTTTTTGCAATAGTATTTGATTTGGCTGGGCTTGAATGAGTTAAAAACTCCTTAATGTAATACAATTCAAAGTATGCCCTCAATAGTAAAGAGCCAAATATTATTATTTCTAGAAGTATAACCAAAAGGACAAATTGAAGAATGTTTATTTTAATAACTTAGGAGTATACTTCTAAATGATTATAATTCCTAATCTGTCTTGAAAATAATTCTTCAATTCTTTGGGGGGTTTGTTGTAAGTTCCTTTTTTTCCCCTTTCTTCGTTAAGTTTCAAAATTATATATTTTTCTATTGCAGATTTGACAGGTGCCCAGGATGGCAGTGTAAGAATGTTTGAATGGGGCCATTCTCAACAACTTGCATGCTTTCGATCGGGTGGCAACTCCAGAATTACACGGATGAGATTTAATTATCAAGGCAATAAGGTACCATCCTTTTATCTCTTATTTTAAAAAAAATCTATTTAAATGTCACTTATAGCTCTATATTCCTTTAATTAAGGATCATAACAATATTTAGAGATTTCTAAATAGATCAATACATTTAAAAATTGCTTATACATTTGTTGTTTCTTTCCAGAATGTATATGGTTTTTAACCATTAAAAATAATCCAACTATTATAAACATCACAAATGAATATTTACATTTATTTTTTTCTTTTGAAAACATAATACATTAGACATTAGCTATTGCCCAACAGTAATCCAATAGCTAATATCTCTGTTTTTACTCAATATAACATCCTCTAAATTTAAAGTTTGTGTGTCTATCAAAGAACATTGAACTAAAATTTCAGTGCTATCCCAATGCACTTTCTTTAGCTTTTTTTAATCACTGATTGTACAAATAATAGTGATTGACCATTCATTTTCAATTATCATTATTTGATCATTCAAATAATGAATTGAGAAACATGGTTCCACTTCCACGTTGAGACAACCTTAACCAAAATATTAAGCTACTAAAAAACTTTTCTTCTAGATTTAGACTTTTAACTTATCATGCCTAAGGCTTTCATACCTAAAGCAGGACTAGAACTCATATATTTTTAGCCTGGTGCCTTAACAACTAGGCAAAAGTGGCTCTCAACATAGGCATACAATATTATATGTAATTAAATTTAAAGATTTAACTAAGTTTAATTATTAATAGGCTTTGATTATATGCCCTTGCTGTTAACACAGTGTTGATTGTTATACAGCTAGAGCGATTATAGGATAAGAGACATATCTAGTTTTCTTTTTCTTCTTTTTAAATGACAAGGATTGTCTATTTATAAAGGTATGGCATCATTTGCATAAGCTCCCCAATTTTAGTGCAAACTATCTTTTGCACTATATGATAGGGTTTTTAATCTTTCAAAATGCACCCACATACTGCAATATCAGTGTTTCTATCTTTCGTAATTACCTATTGAAGTTTGTTTTGTAAGGAATTAAAAAAAGAGATTGGTTTTTTTACATTTTTTCAAAATTACTTAACACAAGGGAAAAATATCTCCCATAGAAAAATGTTTCCTGTTTCATTTTTGATGTTCTTTACCCTGTCCACTAGCAAATGCAATTTCATGAGCAAAATTATACAGAATCTTTCCAGTTGTGAAATTATAGCTCAGTGAGATCTATGAAATCTCTTTTTTGTCATACTTTATTAGACTCCAATGTCTTGTTTATACATAAACATTTTATATTAAACTAGTTGTATCCAATTGTTTTATACTGTAAAATATGTTACACAAAAATATATTTTGAATATATGAATGAAGAGGCTTTTGTTCATGTGAATTCCATTTGCATTCAGTTCTTCCAGATATGCTAGGAATTGCTGATGACAATACACATTCATATCCACACACATCTGGTGCAGCATAACTATGAAGAAATCAATTAAATATTAATATAATGTAAAAACATGTATCTACTTTCTTTAGTTTGGGATCGTTGATGGTGATGGGCATATAAGTTTGTATCAAACAAACTGTAAAGGTTGCCTACATAATGGAAGCACACCCAAACCATACCTAGTAAGTCAGAATATTTCCTAATTGTTGTCTTTTTATTTACCTTTTTATTTTTTTTATAACCATGACAACTAACTCCTTATTTTAATTTGTTACATAGTTGCCTTACTTGTATATAGTTTCTTTTACACAGTAGACAAATATTCCTGGTTTAAAACTGCATGTATAACAAATCTTCATTATATTTTTTATTTGTGGAAGGGAGAACAGAATTTCCAAGCAACAATAGGCCTTTCATACTTTAATACTTCAAACATTTTTCCTCATAGATTTGATGCTCTTGAAGAATCATTTGAAATCTGTAAACTAACTATGATTTTAGATTGTAATACTTTATGCAGTCCAGGAAGTTACAGGTAGTCCTCGAGTCACAATCACAATTGAGCCCAAAATTATGTTGCTAAATGAAACATTTGTTAAGTGAGTTTTTTCCATTTTACAACTTTTCTTGCCACATTTATTAAGTGAATCACTGCAGTTGTTAAATTAGTAAAACAGTTGTTAAGTGAATCTGGTTTCCCCATGGACTTTGCTTGTCAGAAGTTCCCAAAAGATGATCACTTAAGCCCAGGAGAATGCAACTGTCATAAATATGAACTAGTTGCCAAGCATCTGAATATAAATTATATGACCATCAGGATACTGCAATGGTCATAAGTGTGAAAAATGGTCATGTCACTTTTTCAGTGCCATTATAACTTCAAATAGTCACTAAGTGAACTGTTGTAAATCAAGGACTACCTGCACAATCTATAAACTAGGGATTAAGATTCAGTTACTAACAGAATTGAAGGTTCTGCTATTCTATGAAAAAAAAAGTGTACTGCTAAATATACTGTTGCAAGTTTCAATCTGAAATTAATTTATTGTATTTCTAAGTAAATAAGCCCTAATGTTAAATTAGCCATATGTTTGTTGCTTTACTATATTTATTGTTCCTTGATATTTTCAGACATGGCAATGCCATAATAAAACGGCTAGTGATTTTGTTTTCATCAGTTCTTCGTCTTTGATAGCTACTGCCGGGTTATCTACTGACAACAGGTATTAAAATTTCTTCAAGATCATACCAATAAACTCTATATAAATAAAAAGTGATCAGTTACTTTGCTTATCTAGTACTGTAGTGATTTTGTACAAAAAAAATTCTTCCCAGTTTTCATTCCTTTTTATACCATACTATTCTGTGGAGAACAGCTTTTTAGATTGAGCAAGAAGCAAGTGTGCCGTGACATGAAAGTAGAAATTGCATATATTAAGTTAAAAAATTACATTAGATACAGTCCATTTTTGTTTTACTTGTTTCTTATAAAGCACTGCAGGGCATAGGACCTTTAGGAATGCCCCCTCCCCCATAAGACCTGTCTGCTTAATTTGATCCTGCAGCGTTGACATACTACAGGTTCCTTCAAATGAAGGGTATCATCTCTTAGGACCCCAGAAGCATATCTTCTCAGTAGTAGTGTCTAACCTTTGCAACAAGGTTACCCCTGAGATTTGGATGGCTCCCACTCTGATATTGTTTAGAAGTGTCATGTAGCTTTTAATCTAGGCTTGTTGTAAGGGAAAGCAAGGCCCAGAATTTATGTTGCTAAGTAAAACATTTGTTAAATGAGTTTTTCCCCATTTTACAACTTTTCTTGCTGCATTTGTTAAATGAATCACTACAGTTATTAAATTCATAACACAGTTATTAAGTGAATCTGGTTTCACCATTGACTTTGCTTGTCAGGAGGTCACAAAAAATGGTCACTTAAGCCCAGGAGAATGCAACTGTCATAAATATGAACTAGTTGTCAAGCATCTGAATGTAAATCACATGAACATCAGGATGCTGCAATGGTCATAAGTGTGAAAAATGGTCATAAGACACTTTTTTCAATGATGTAACTTCAGACGGTCACTAAATGAATTGTTGAAAGTCCAGGACCACCTGTACTACGCTGATCATTACAACATTCTAAGTTTTTGGGAAGAACTCTATACATGTGAAGACCAAAATCAGCTAAAGAACCAGCAGCTATGACTTCATATTTTTGTGTAATAATAACAGTAATAATATTTGTGTATCCCTTGGGAAAGACTTGAAAGATGGATAAAAATGCCATCTCTAGTCTAAATCTTTGACTGACTATGCAATTAATTGTAATAATAAATATTGTATCTATATTCAATAGCTTTGATTTGAAGTACAGGGCGGGGCATAACCTTTTCCTAGGGGGTCACAGCAAGATCGACAGCAGTTTACAACTTCCGCGACACCTCATTTTAAAGCCCATAAAAAACTGAATTGAATGAGCTATTAAATGTTAAATTTGCTTTAAGAATGGCTGGAAAATTCGATTCAGAAGAACAAAGGATCATTGACAGAATAAAATGCATTGCCTTTCGAGAGGCTCGCGATGCTGGAGCGACGTTTATCAATCGAAAATGGATTGCAAACAAATTGAAACGTCATCCGGATTGGGTTACTGATAATTGGAACAAAACAGCCCAAGAATGTTTCACAAAATTTGGAGAAGGGCGTCCTCTGCAACTGTCCCAAGAAAGCAAAGCCATCATTGCAACTGGCAGTCGCAAACAACGAAAAGGAAACCGAAAAGTGGCCCAAGAAATCCTTCAAATTCGTGGAAAACGAGTTGATCAAAGGACAATCGGCCGATATCGAGAACGAGAAGGTTTGAAGCCATTCCACGTCATTTGCAAACCATTGAAAACTCAAACACACGTTCAAGATCGGCTTTGGTTGTGCGATTGGTTGTCTGAATGGACCGAGGAAGATTTTCTTCATTTGGCGCCATCTGACGAATTCTTCGTTTATGCCATTCGAAAACCGAATTTCCAGAACGATCGAATTTGGGCTAAAGACGTCAACGACATCGCCAAACATGAACGATATCGACAAATCGTTCGCAATCCGACTTGCATCGGGATTTTCGTCATTTTCACAGCCAAGAAACTGCATTGGGTTTTGAAGGATAAAGGGGAATCCTGGGATGGCAGTTATTTCCGTGAGAAAATTTTATTGGAGAATGTCATTCCATTTCTCAGTGATCCAGACAATGTCTTGGTGGTTGGTGAGGCTGTCTTTCTTCATGACAAAGCTCCTTGCATGCGTGCAAATGCGACTCAGCAATTGTTAAAGGAAAACAATGTCGAATTTTGGGGCAATGACGTCTGGCCGGGAAATTCGCCAGATCTCAATCCGGCAGAGAACATTGGGGCCATAATTAAGGATGAAGTGGAAGCTCTGATGATTCAGGAGCAAGGTCAAAATCGATATTCGGTTGAAACTTTGAGAATGAATTTGGAAACTGTGTTGAAAAATCTGGAAAATCGAACGGAACTGTTTGAAGATTTGTTGTGTTCTTATCCACCTCGTTTGAATGCTGTTCGAAGGGCTAATGGTAGTCATACTGACTATTAAATCGTGTCAATAAACTCAGTTTTTGATGGGCTTTCGAATGGTGTATGAATTATTTGTGTTGTTATTACAAGTGTTGCTGTGACCCCCTAGGAAAAGGTTATGCCCCGCCCTGTATAATCTTTTCTGCTATATCTGCATCATATTATAGGTAGCCCTCAAGTTACAACAGTTCATTTAGTGACCAAAGTTAAAATGTCACTAAAAAAAGTGACATGAGATTTTTTCACACTCATGACCTTTGCTGCATCTTCCTAATTATATGATCAATATTAAGATGCTTGGCAACTGGTTTATATTTAAGATCGTTGCTGTGTCCTAGGATCAGATGATCGCCATTTGTGACCTTATGACTAGCAAAATCAATGGGGAAGCCAGATTCATTTAACAACCATATTACTAACTTAACAACTGCAATGATTCATTTAACAACTATGGCAAGAAGGGTCATAAAAAAGGGCAAAACTCACTTAACATAAATATGAAGCACAATTATGATCGTAACTCTAGAACTACCTATATTTGAAAGCATTATATTAGCATTATACTCTCCAAACATTATATTTTCTTTATATAGTTCTAGGGTTACTGTCAAACTGCAATTTCTATAAAAATATTTGAGTAGAAATCATTAGATGTTAGAGGTTAAAAAATCATATAGATATTACTTCTTTCCAATAAAATAAAAATAAAATGTTTCAGATAATTTCAAAGGAATTGTTGCTCTTGTTTGTTGCTTTTTAAATTCTAATTACTAATTCAGTTTGTTCTTTATCATGATATCATTAGATACATTACTATTCCTGTGTTTGTTTCCTTTTAGAAATATTTGTCTGTGGGATACTTTGGTTGCCCCTTCTAGTAGCTTGGTTCATGGTAAGTTTAACTAGTATATACACAAACATAAAACTATAAGTTTTAAGATTTAAAATCTTAAATTATACTTCAACTCCCTATTGAGAAATAAGATTTTGGGTAGAATTAGCCATTTTGCTAATATAACATTATGCACTTGTACATGCAGTTGAAATTTGATAAAAGAGCTATCCATTTTTGTGTACATATACAGTAATGCTAAATAAGGAATATATAAAAACTTTCAAAATTTGAAACATTTGGAACTCAAAACCATGCTTTTGAATTTGAAGTTGTCTCAACCTCACATGAAATATTTTTTGAGTCACTGTAGAAGTTTTTAAATTTGGAACAGCTCTCAAAATAGTCCAGGTTTTGATAACATGGTAAACGATGACAATATATCTCACCCAAGAATAAACTTATATAATTTATGTAAGCTATATAAATTGGTTGAATAAATACAAAGTAGATGAATAAATAACATGGCTACAATTTATGGCTTATGACCTCATATCAGATGTGTTTTGTTTAGACAATATACTGAATGTTACCATAGTATACCTTTAACATGTTTTGTGAACTAGGCCATAATGAAAGTTGTGCTAGTTTATAGAAATAAACATCTTGCTATGGGACTTTTCCTTGAAGTAACAGAATAACAGAGTTGGAAGGGACCTTGGAAGTCTTCTAGTCCAACCCCCTGCTCAGACAGGAAGCCTTACACTGTTTAAGACAAATGGTTGTCTAATCTCTTCTTAAAACTTCCAGTGTTTGAGCATTCCC
The DNA here is from genome assembly GCF_051295495.1 of Thamnophis sirtalis. NCBI lineage: Eukaryota > Metazoa > Chordata > Lepidosauria > Squamata > Natricidae > Thamnophis > Thamnophis sirtalis. The sequence continues at coordinate 53,422,368 of NW_028261385.1, forward strand.
AACTTCTGAAAGCAAGTGGTTCCACTGATTAATTGTTCTAAGGAAATTTCTCCTTAATTCTACGTTGTTTCTCTCTTGATTAATTTCCATCCATTGCTTCTTTTTCTGCCTTCAGGTGCTTTGGCGGATAGCTTGACTCCCTCTTCTTTATAGCTACTCCTTAGATATTGGAACTGCTATTATGTCACCCCAAGTCCTTCTTTTCATTAAACTAGGCATACCCAATTCCAGCCTCCAGTCCCTAATCATCTTTGTTGCTTTTTGCTCAATATCCTTTTTACATTGTAGTGACCAAAACTGGATGTAATATTCCAAGTGTGGTCTTATCAAGACATTATAAAGTGGTATTAACATTTCAAATTATCTTTATTCTATCCCTCTGTTAATGCAGCCCAGGACTGTGTTGACTTTTTTGGCAGCTGTAGCACACTGCTGGCTCATATTTAAGTGATTGTTCACAGGATTCCAAGATCCCTCTCACAATTACTACTATTACTACTAAAAATGGCCAGTTACCACCTGTACTATACTGTTGCATTTGGATTTTCTTGCCTAAATGTAGAACCTTACTTTTTTCACCATTGCATTTCATTTTGTTAGATAGGACCCAATGTTCAGGTTTGAATGACAAAAATTATTTTTTTATTTTAAATAATTACATTGAATTGTTAAATTGTCTTTCTGTGAGTTGTCCCGCAGCGACTTGGCCATGGCGATTGGTTGTGGCAAGATGGCACGTTCTGCCCACATTCACCCTTGAGCATCATCCCATTGACTGAAACACCTGGCTCTAATTTCCCCTTCAACTGAACTGATATTCTGAGAGATTTGCTTACTTTTGCCACAAAGCAGCATTGGAACATTTTCCTCAATAAATAAATGAATAATATAATGGTTTTGACTCATTTGTTTTATGGTGTTCCTATTATATAGTGTTAGGACTTGCATGGAGACCAGATCACATTTAGATAATTATTATGCAGAAATATTGAAAATTCAAATGGATTCACAAACTTCTAGCACATATGTATGGAATGAGGTGGTTTCAAAAGATCTATAAATAGTCAAGGTAAAAAGGAGAGTTTTGTCTACATTTTTAACAAATGTTTTCCACTGATCTAATTCAAAATCAAGTTGATTCATACAATAATTCAGTACTGAGGCTTTATTTAAGAGTATTATATAACAAACATATTCAATAGTAATAGAATATTATTTACATTATAATTTCTTTTAATATTTTTTTTTGTATTTCAGCATTCACCTGTCATGATACTGGAGCAACTGTTTTGGCATATGCACCCAAACACCAGCTATTAATATCTGGTGGAAGAAGAGGCTATACCTGCTTAATAGATCTTCGTCAAAAGCAACAGAGACAGTTTTTCCAAAGTCATGATTCTCCAGTTAAAGCAATTGCTGTAGATCCTACAGAAGAATATTTTGTTACAGGATCTGCAGAAGGAAATATCAAGGTCATTACATTACAAAACTCCATCTTGTTCATTTGTATAAGAGCAGTTTCTTCTATATTCATTATAACATTCTTGAGAACTATTTATTTTATTTAAATATTTATATAACTGTCCACTTTATAACAAACTTTGGGCAGTTTCCAATCAAAAGTTAAAATAATATAATAGCCTTATTAAAACTATAAAAACAAATACATTACAAACAATAATCTGGCTTCAAGTCAAGCATCTAATATGCACTCACCTTATCCCAATGCTTGGGGAGGGGAGGAGAGCCTGCTGAACTTCATGGACAGGAACTCCAACAAAAATGGCATGCTTCCTAGCTCCCATAAGATGCCAATATTTAAGGGACAGGGCTAGGATTGTGCCCACCCTATCTAACTTGGTAAGACAGGTACATGTCCTATTTAAAATGTGTTCTAAACTCTTTTATTCTTAGCCTTTTAAAATACTTATTTAAATATTCATCTTTAATTTTCATTCTTAATTAAACTTATAATAAAACCGTAACTAAAGCATCTGAGTGTTTACATAATTGAAGCATATTGATCAAACTTAGGGAGATCAACTCAAAATCACAATCCATTTTTCTCTTTCTGTTTGTGTTTTAGGTATGGAGTCTGTCAAATTTCAGTCTTCTTCATACTTTCCTCAATGAACATTCTAGACAATCTATTTTCAGAAATCTTGGGACAGGTGTCATGCAGATTGAGACAGGACCAGCAAATCACATATTTTCCTGTGGAGCTGATGGGACAGTGAAGATGAGAATTTTGCCTGATCGATTTAATTCATTTGGTGAAGTGTTGAAAACTGGTGTGAAATATGTGTTCTGAAGTGCTGTTAGCACTTGTAAAATGTTATAGAATATTATCAAGCATAATTGTACAGGTAGCCCTATAGTAATATTTCCTGGTGTTTATATTTATTTTATTTGGAGATATAGTCCTTAATGCACTAATGCCTTAAAGGTTAGCAAGTTCCTTCTTATTCTGCATAAGAATAGTTTTTGATGATTCAGTAAATATTTATTATGTATTTTGTTGAGTATTGTTTGTTCTTAATTGATAATGCCTCATTCCATGTGGTTGAGCATGGTCTTTATCACTTAATTTCTAGAGACCATTTCTTAAAGAAGCCTTATAATATCATCTCTTTTAGCCTGACACAACAATCAGTTGCCAAATTCCTTATTCTAACTGTATATGGGTTGTACTCGTGTAAAATAAACATACTTGACATAAGCAGATACCCATGCTATACTGAGATTTGCTATAGGAAGAAATGCTACTAGATGAGCCACCATTGGTGATATTTTCCTGAGATCTAGTTTGTTCACTTTTACAACTTGAACTCGGTCTTTAGTGTGAAGAATTGAAAGATAAAAGTTTGTGTTGGAACTTTTCATGCTTTTTTTTTTTTTTCAATTTTGTACATTCACTTATATACTGGATATTGGTATTATAATCGTAAGAAAAACAAAAAACAAACAAACAAACAAACAAACAAAAAAAAAAAAACACCCCCAACCGAAAACCCCACCTATCACTTTCACACATCCCTTCTTCTCCCTCTCCAACTTTCCTTTCTCCCTCCAGCAATCACCCCTCCTACTTCCCTTTCCCCTCCTATCTTCCTTTCTCGCCTTTCTCACCCTCCTTCCCCTCTCATCCTCCTTACATTCCCCTCTTCCTCCCTCCCTACTTCTCCCTCTTCTTTTCCTCTGCTTCTCACTGTGGTGCATTTCTCTATTCCTTACACCCAGAAAAAAAAAGGGAAAAGAAAAAAGCAATAAGAAGAAAAAAAAAAAAAGAGAAAAATGAAAAGAAAAGATAAGGAATAGCAGTATACAAGTGTATTCTTCTATATATTGAAGCTATATCTCCACCCACCCACCCACCCCCAATAAACCCCCCTCCCTAACCCCCTCCGACTTCCCAGGTCACACGCCCGGCACAGTTCAGTACCATTCACCTTCAAAGTATCTTATTAACAATAATAATGAAAATAAAATAAAAAGAACACTCCGAAAAAGAAAACAAAAACAAAAAAGTAAATAAAGTAAAATTAAAAACTCTTTTGCATTATGCTCAGCCTCCCATTATTCTTCAAATTTTAAACAGTATAAATCATTCCATTTATATTTTGTCCTCGTCCCTTAGTTCTTTGATATTTACCCCGATCTTCCTATAGAGTCTCCAGATAGTCTTTCTTAAGCTTATATTCACATATTAGTTTATACAAAAATCAATTTATCTTCATATTTTCGCTGCTCATCTTCCTATCCTTCGTTTCACGTCTCTATTCCTCCCTAGCCCAGATTGCATAAGATTAGGATCTCGCTCTTCACTTTAAAATCCTGAGCTTTTTATATTATACTTCAGACTTGTAGATTCATAAAACATATGCCCAAAATTCATACCAGTTCGTTCAATCCCAAGATTCCTTCATCAATATCCCAATCCACCTTCCTTTCTGTTCCACACTCCATTCACCCCAAACCGCGATTCAAATAAATCTTAGTCCCCGCTATCCTCACAGAAAACACTTCGTGCGCAGTTCGGATTTAAACTCAAATAAATCTTGTAAAAGTCCCGTATCAGTACACAGCTTTACCATTTCATACCAAACAGAAATCCTAAAGTTTTAATCAGTCCAAAAGCTTAGAAAGTATTTTAAAAACATCACTGGGTCTGTATTCTTTACTCTTCTGTCCTTCCGGGAAGAAAAGGCAACCCTCTGCCTTATAACCACGTGTCCCGCTGCTTTGAAGATATAACTGAATGCTCAGTTTCCGCTCTTCTGCCTCTCCAGTAGGGGGAGAGTAACTCCCTCCTTCTTGTAGTCAAATGAGTTGCTGCTTGTCTTTCCTTCACCTTGTTCTTCCGCATTTCCGGGTGAGTCAGGAAGCCCCGCCTTCAGAGTTTTATAATAAAAGTCCCAAGCTTCCGAAACAGAATTAATACGAAATCTTTGCTTTTCAAATGTAACTGTAATTCCAACTGGAGCCTCCCATTTATACTTTATTTGACGTTTTCTGAGTTCTTGGGTTAAAAAAGTATAACTTCTCCTTGCGTGGAGCATCTGAAGCGGAATATCTTTAAAGACGAGCAAATCGTGGTTCTCAATTCGGAGCCTGGTTTTATAAAACTTTTGTAAAATCGCATTTCTGGATTCTCTTGTGAAAAAATATATAATTATGTCTCTTGGAAGCTGTCGTTGCTCCGCCACATGCGAATTCTGGCGATAGATTTTTCGAATATTCCAATCAAAATTAAGTCCTGGGCCTCCCACCAGTTGGCTGAAAGCTTCTACAAAAGTCTGTTTCAAACTCTCTCCTTTCCTTTCAGGCAATCCTCTTACACGTATTGCAAACGCCTTTGTATTATAATTTATCATTGTAAGTTGTGTTTGATTATTAATAATCTCTTGTTGTAAAGCTTGAATATTAGAAGACAAATCAAGATTAGCCCTCTCCAGAGATTCCAATTTCGTCTCCATTACTTCAACATAATCTGTTAAAGTAGACGCGACTTCATACACATTCGCATTCATCTGGGCAATTTTGGCATGTATTTTATCGCATAAATCCAACACAAATTCTTGAATTTCTTTTCTAAAGCCATTAATTATTTGGGAGAGAAGCTCCTGTGTCAAGAAATCTCCAGTAGATGGCGTAGGAGACAAAGGCAGCGATTTAGGCACAAGGGGGGAGGGTTTTTTTGCCTGTTTAGACTTGGGAGGCATTATAGATAAAATCTGAGAATAGACAGATAAACAGTGTCTTCAGCTGGCCAGTTCTCAATAAATTATTTGTGGACTTTGCTCATTAATGAGTAGCGGTCTCCGGGGAAATAAAGCCAGTTAATTACGTCATCAATCACCAACACAGTAAAAACGCCATTTTGTATCCCAATTGCGCAGAGAAGTTCAAAGGAAAAACAAGGCTGGTATTTAGATAGTTAAAAAAAAACACACACACACATCACAGAGGTGTGACCCGCTCGTATTATCTTAAAAGCAATTTGTCATAGTCCTGAGTGCGGGGGAGGCTGTCTAGTGCTGCAAAAAGGCAGCTGTAAAGAAATGGTTGGAGGAAAGCTCAGCTACGCTGGATCCATTCTCTGTTCGCAGCCCAAAAAAAAAAAAAAAAAGAAGAGGGCTATGAACTACGAATAAATCCTAACACCTGAGCTTCTGCCTGTCCCTTTCTGCCAGAAAGGGATGATATCTATTGATCTTAATTAGATATACAAACCAGATCTTTAAGAGGGGCTTCGTTGAGCTCCTCGTCGACAGGCTCCTCCCACAGGAAGCCGGAACTTTTCATGCTTGAATGACTGCTATCAGTATAGCAGTCTTTTCCTTGAACCAAGAGATATAAAGAAAATATATATAATCAAGTTCTTATTTAAAATAGGTAAATAGAGTATAAATATCTAGCTTGCAGATGTTTTAAGAATTATATTTAAAAATAATACATAACATTTAAAATTCATGAAACTGAATTTAAGTATATGTTGCATAGGATAATTGAATAATCTGAATGGGGGTTATAAAATATGCTTAAATCATTGGTAAAACACAGGAAATTGACATAATGTTATTTTGTCAGTAAATTTGTTTTCCTTTAATCCAAACATGCTTACTCTTCCGCTGGCACTTAAATCATAGTATTTAGTTTCAGTTCTGAAGTAAACAAAATAAGAAAAGGTTGCAAAAGAAAACTCTTCTAATGTATGATAAATAGTATAGATTTATATTTTTTTACAAAATCAAGAATTTGAAATTTGTTTTTGTTAAAATGTAATAATTATGTACACTTACTTTTTTTGACCAAAATACGAAATGTACAAAGCTTTCAAAATTTTCTATGTGCTAAAATAGGCCATGTAGTGTAATTATTTTGAACGATTCTTATTTTACTCATGTAAAAGTCTCAAAAAATAATTGGATTAGAGATAAATTACTTAAATGCAAATTATAAACAGTTTACTAAAATATTTTTGTGGAAAAACTGCCAATACAATTTCATGTGAAACAGATTTTGTCTGGGAATAGATGCTGTAAATAAAACAAAAGTGAAGGGCTTGTATAATTAATTTTGTACTATTCTCAGGACACTACTTTTAAAAGTAACATTTCTTACTTTTTATATAGCATTTTAAATGTAATTTTAGGATATTTCTATGCAAGCATTAAGTAAGGAAACAAGTGTTAACATAATTGAAAATACATTTGTGCAATAACCTACGCTATTCTTATAAAGGAGAAATACATAGCAGCATTTTAAGATAGCTAGTGCAGCTATTTGATGCAAAATAAAATTTTTGAGTCAGTTTGCAGGTAATGCAGTGGGAAGAATATAAATTGCAATGCTAAATCACAACAATGACACTGTGAAAATAGCTTTATACACTTAACGCCCATTCCACATATAGGAATGGACCTAAAGTAAGAAAATAGCTTTATACACTTTACAGCCGTTGCACATATTCAGTTGCTTGTTTAGAAAGTATATGTTTAATAGCCTAATCCTGTAATTGTTTAGGATATATGTATACACTTGGGGGCCTGAGCCATCAACAACAGTAATGTTCTGCTATGTTTGTAGGAAAATTACATTGACATAATAGCTAGTACCAGTATTTAGGAAGAGATGTTAAATGTTAGTGTTATAACCCTTTATTTCATTTAAGAATATTAAAATTAATTCTGTTGCCCTTCATATTTCATTCAGAAGATTAATGTGGGAAAAATAATTTAATGCTTAGTATATAAAGCCTAATTTACTGAATTTTATATCTGAATTGCAAAATCCAAAATCCGAATTATACCAAAGTTTTAAGAGTTTAGCTTACTTGTAATTCAAGCTCCTTATATTAGATTTAACCTGGGGTTTTGAGAAAAATTATAATCTTTAGTAAACTTTTTGATAAGTTGCACTCAGTTTAAGACTTCAATATTGTGTAAAGCTCTGCATATTTTACTAGAACGATGTTCTACTAGTGTTTTCATTAAGAATAAGCTTAATCTGATATTTTTAAGATTGTCATGTATTTAGTACATACCTACACAAACAACCATGTACAACTTTTATGATGGCATAGTTGCTCAACACTTTAATTGAAGGCTTAAAGATTTAAGTTATATTAAAATATTACGTGCCTCTCTTTTGTCCAATTAGTGTCTAGAGAATGTTTTTCTCCTTAATGTACTTCTCCCTTCTCTTTTGTTAGTGTACCAAATGAAGTAACTGAAATTTTCTATTTTTCTAAAACCGTATTAGAGGTTCAATTTATTTCTTCTGTAATTTAAAACAAGGCAAAATAATCAAATGCTTAAGCATTCTACCACTAGTAACTGCTCAAAAAATAATAGGAAAGACTGGTGCAATTGTCAATATTATAGTTGCCATTATTATGATTCTGTACATTTCTCTGTGTACAAAATAAATTACAAAGCATATGCATAGGTTTAGAACCCCCAAATAAAATTTATCATTAGCTAATTAGTTCTGTTCAATGTTTGCTTTTTAAATGGTATACAATTTCAGAAAAATAAACTTCTAACACTATTTCTAATGTTTATGCAAGAGATGCTTCCCTACCCCCATTCCGACTGGCATTGGGCCATAGCATGCCAGAAAATGGGCCATGCAAACAAGCGAAGCCCCATCTGCGGGATGCAGGCAGCACATGAAACCACGTTCCCTTTGGTTCGTAGAAAAACCTCTCTCCATGGAATGGGTCCCTAGTGCCCAAATGGTTAGGGGTTACTGATTTTAACTTTGACTATATTAGAACCTTCTTGTGATTTACACTAAAATCTAAGAATTTTTGTATTGTTTTGTACTTCATCAATATTGTGGGGCCCACTATATCTCAGGTTTGTGCTGGGCTGCTGTTGAACTATATACCAATATTTACCTGTATTTATCCTGACATTATCATATCTTTATTTTTCATTACTTTAATGGGATCCATTGTTTCTTAAAATCAGCTTAATACTGTTTAAAAGAAGTTATAGAATAAAACAGAATTCTCCATAGAATTAATGGATAACTCATGACATGGAATACCAATACCATGCCATGAATGATCCATAAATGTTTCTTAAATTATGATTTGAGGATATGCCATGTTTTATAATATAATTCATATTTGTACTAGCTGTGCAATTAAGGAGACCAGAACTCAAATATTTTGAAGATAAAAGAATGTCCTGCTTACCACATGGCCCAAGTGCCCCTTTCATTCATATAAGGAGAAATTACTTTTGTCTGAATCAACTCCTGGTCTGCTTTGAAAACAGCAACCTACAGATAACTTAATATTGAAAATTAGTATCCTAGATTGCTTTACCCTTCAGAATTTTTAAAAAGCAGCCATCACACATTGCTATACATGATCAGCCCAATCAAAGAATCTCCAAAACCATTCCCACCAACATTGATAGGGCAAGCCACTAGAGCAAGGATGTCAAACTCATGGTCCGGATGTGTCATGTACTTGCCACACCCGTTTTAGTGAAGGGAAAAGTCACAATATGTCACGTGATGATGCGAATGACACCCCTGCACTAGAGTATAAGTACAGAGAAAAGTGCATTCCTTACTTGCAGTGATGATGTTATCTAGTTTGGGTAATGAAACCTCTGCAAGAAAACAACCAAGTTCAGCACCAAAGACCCGGAACAACAACTATTCTCCTTTATGGGTGCATACATACATCCATTTTCTATGTGTTACATAGTATTATCATGTATCTCTTGAGCCAGCTTGCTATAGGGAGGAGGTGATGAATATTTGTTTCCATTGATGAATAATGTAAACTTCAGCTGCCAGTCTGATTTGCGCCTATACATAAAATAGCTGTCTCAGTAGTATATCTTGGTACCAGTCTTTTCAGTCAAAGGAATAGGAGAAAAAGTTAATGGCAAACTACTTCTGTAATATTTTTGAGAAAACCATCAAGTGTGTGTGATATCTAGGGCAACGCTTCTTAAGATTATTTTTGCCTTTTTGCTGAGTTTTTCCAACACCGATGTTAATCTGAAAATACCTCTAGTAAGCTTTAATATCCCAGCTTGAGTTCCTGAGCAAAAGTTGTAATATATCAATCTTCAAATGATTCTGTGGTAGTCCCCATTAGAAAAAGGTCCCCTTTAGATTTTTCCAGTCTGCTACAATGGTCACTTTATAATATCACTCAAGCCTAATAAAATTTAAACCACTGTAAAGGTGTGAGTCTTTCACTGTATGCACTATGTATTCACAGTTGTAAATTAACCATCTAATTTAGCCTAGATATGCAAACCCTACCCTTGTTGGTTTCTAGTTGTGTCTTGCAATTTTCTAAAACTGAATTGAGTAAACCATAGATACGCTTGTCATGAGAATAGCTTACATTTATTGATATTAATATGGAAAATATGCTGTACAGAACAAGCTTTGGATGGGCAGAATCCTCTATTTTACTCCATAGTTCACCAATACCATTTTTAAACAAATATGCACCCTACAAATCAAACATGTCTTTGTATATATAGTGAGAGGTACTACATCTAGCAGCTGACACATAAACAAGAATATGCAAACAGAAGAGAGCACTGACTACAACATTAATTTAAAAGGTCTACAAGAGCAAATAAGGAGTGTTCCCATTGTCAGATTGCTCAGTCATGACTCATTCCCAACTGATACGGAACTGATAAAAACAAGAATGGGCTGAATGTCCATTTCGGTAAGCATCACACCCACGTTTTCAACTCCTTTTGCAAAAGAAATCATTGAAAAATCCTTTTCGGATGGTTACTCAATCTAACGTTACTCATCGTGCTCTCTCTAGCAAAAGCGAAAAATAGTCTTGCAGAGCCTTAATGACGAACCCGTTGATCAGATCAAAGCGGAATCTTTCAGGCCTTCGTGGGGAACGAAGTGGGTCTGTGCTCTGGGAAAGCTGCAGCTCCGACCCCGATCCCCGCTCCTCTCATCCTAATAGGATGAACGGCTGGTTTGCGCGGGAGCGGCCGCGGGATCAAAAGCTGACGGCACCAGTCCAGCACACCTGGCAAACCACCACGCGAACTCCTTCCCCTGCTGCCCCCGCTCACCGCCCGCCTCTTAGATCCTTTTCCCGACAGCGATTGGCCCGAAGTCTCCAGCACCGCCTCCTTTTCTTCTGATGCCCCGCCTCCCTTCCCTTCCCTCCTCTCTCCAGAGCCTCGGACTTAAATTGTTGGCATATGCGTTGGGATCTCTGGTGTCCGCGGAGCACATAGTAAGCGGTTTGGATGCTACGGCCGGTGGGGAGCGACGGGGTGGGGTTATCTATGCCTGGCGCGCTGGAGGCACAGCAGGAGTTGGTGGAGGTGGGGGGGGCGAGAGAGAATGCCTCGGGTTTAACAATGTTTGATGTTTTCACTAAGAAGAGACGAGTGGGTGGTCCTCGCCCAAAGCTTTGGCTGGCTGACGGTGAGACTTTTCATAAGCAGTCAAGTCTCCGTTTTCAAGCCAAATTCTTCCTTGTTTAAGTCTCTGGTTTGGGATTAATTACAATTCGTTGTACATTATGAGCGTTCCCCACGTTGCATATTATATATTGCGCAGTCCGCTTTTTCACTGGAACTAAGAATAGGACTAAGAAAGTAGGGAAGGAGGGGAAAGCTCCTCCTATGTAGAAGTACAATGCGGGCTAGATCTTCAAAACCAAATGCTGCCAATATGGAGAGTCCGTTTGATGTAGTGGTTAAAGTGCTGGTTTTAGAAACCTCGAGACGGAGTTCTAGTCCCGACTTTGAGGCAGTCAATTTCATCCACACCAACTCACTTCACAGGGTTGTTGTTGTCGGGGAAAATAGGAGAGATTATTATGGGGAAAATGGGAGAAGGGATTATTATGTATGAAAATAAGATAAAAATCTAATAAAATATCTCACTGTTTTAAATATTCTACTGTTAATAGAAATATCAACTGAAGGCAGGCAGCATGCGTTTGTGTTTTCCAGAAGCTAGTAGGATTTTCAGAAATAGGGGAGAACAGCACATTTTTAAATTTGACATCTGTATTGTTCAAGGTAACCTGTTAAATGAAAAGCTTCCCCAGTCTGGTGATTTTTACCCTCAAGAAGCTGCAAATACCACAATCAATTAGGAAGACAGCTACTGGTTGAAATTGTGGTTCCTCATAACTGGATGGATACCTGGTTGTAGAAATCTAGATTGGCTTTTATCATTGTGAATACATATCCTGTGCATAATGGCAATCAACAGTTCAACAGCTGAATTGTAGTTTTTAATTCTATTTTTAAAGATTCCTTACATCAATAGGATCTAAGCAGTATAACTGCATATGATTGTGGACCAGGCATTTAGCTGTTAGATACCAGCTAATTGTGTTGTAAATTATGTTGTGACTAAAACTTTTATTTATTTGCCTAATTTATTTAGTGGCTCATCTTATATGGCAAGTAACTTGGTGGCATATAAAACTAAAACATCAAAAATCATTACCTTTATATAAAAACTATAAGCACTGAGATTAAAAAATAATAGATGAAAGGAAGTTAACAGTGATGAGGCCACCTCATTACAATACAATACAATAGCAGAGTTGGAAGAGACCTTGGAGGTCTTCTAGTCCAGTGTTTTTCAACCACTGTGCCGTGGCACACTAGTGTGCCGTGACATGGTGTAAGGTGTGCCGTGGGAAAAACACTTTATATATAGTCAATATAGGCACAGAGTTAAATTTTTTTAACATTTTCTAATGGTGGTGTGCCTCGTGATTTTTTTCATGAAAAAAGTGTGCCTTTGCACAAAAAAGGTTGAAAAACACTGTTCTAGTCCAATCCCCTGCCTAGGCAGGAAACCCATTTCAGACAAATGGCTATCCAACATCTTCTTAAAGACTTCCAGTGTTGGGGCATTCACAACTTCTGGAGGCAAGCTGTTCCACTGATTAATTGTTCTGTCAGGAAAATTCTCCTCAGTCCCTCCTCAGTTCCTCAGTTCCAGTTAGATCATCTGTCCCCTGGAGCCTTACTGACATAATCAAGTCTTGAGTGATCTCCCTCGCCTCAGGGGAGATAAAACATAAATGATGAAGCCAATCTCACCTTAGGTAATCAGGTGATTCCACAAAATGGAACCCATAATATACTAGCTCTATTTGGATCTGGATCTGATTTAAAACATCAAACAGGCTACTTTGGGCTGAATCTCTGTTTTCACAGGTAGTTGTAAAAACACTAAAGTTGCAGTAAAGTACAATAAGCTTTATATTCTGCCCTATATTTGAAGTCCTGAATGGTTCTTGTTTTCTCTTTTTGAGATGTCTGACAGATTTGCAACTTTGTGTTTAAAGCATTTTAATTTAAAACAAAGTATGGAAAAAGTGTCCTTTTAATTTTGGAGAAAAAAATGCTAAGTTTATTAATGAATCCCTTGAGAGTTGTAATTATTCAAACTAAAGCGTTACTAAATAGTGAATGAATCATGTTTTTAGTGCTTGATGGTGTCTAATGATATCTAAAAGATCCAAGTATGTCATTTCACAGACCTTGGATGTAGAAACATGTCTATAATCTGTGGTTTAATGGTTTTCTGCTGCAATAAAATCAGGAAGTCTCAGGAAAGATACAAGTGCCCTGTATTTTCCCATTTTTCTAAAGTTTTGGGTGGGTTTGTGTAGGGCTTATTATCTTGCTCTGGAGGCTATGATTTGTGTAATTGTTAAAGGAAGGATTTTTCCAGTATTCTTCCTCTCTTAATAGTGGAGGAATTTAGGAAAAGAAAGAGTTCTAATATTACAGCAGCCCAATGAGTTTCTGAGCTATTGCTGGGGTGAGGGTGGGAGTAGAGAGAGATGCTTGCAGAGTTATTGGGATGGTGTAAAGTAAACAATCCCTAAAATGCTAACTCGAAATAGATTTGATAAAATGAGGTTCCACCACAAAAGCGCGTAGGACAAAATCGCGCTCGACAAAAGCGCGCTGTGACGTCATCACAGCGCGACGAAAAAGATCGAAAAAATGTGAAAATAAAGCTAAAACCTTCCCCTAACCCCCCCAAACCTAACCCTAAACCTAACCCTAACCCTAACTCTTAACCTAACCCTAACCCTAACCCTAAACCTAACCGTTAAAGTAACGAAAAACGTAACGCTAACCCTTATCCTAACGCTAACGCTAACGCTAACGCTCTAAAGCTAACCCTAACCCTTACCCTTACCCTAACCCTAACCCTAACCCTAACCCTTACCTTTATGTGAATCGGCTTGCTTTAATTTAATTTTTATTAATTTTTATTTGAATTTTTCGATCTTTTTCGTCGCGCTGTGATGACGTCAAAGGCGCGATTTTGTCGATCGCGCTTTTGGCGTCCGCGCTTTTGACGGGTCACGGTAAACTGCTGGGAGCTTATATTGATTTTGGAACAGATGCAGAACCTTTGCAATGGTAGTTGCCTTATCCTAGTGAAGATCAAAAGGAACAGTATAATTCTTGTTTCAAACATAAACAAATGAATGTTTGGTGTTATGCTATCAATCAAGGCTGAGCAACTCATGAGCTCATGGTTCGTAATGCTGTTTTTTTAAAAAAAGCCCTGTTTCTTCAAGGTCCAGTAACTATGAAAACTTCTAAATACAGAAACTAGAACATCTGATACTCTCCTTTCTGATTTAGATGGTTTTATGATCACAGGGCTTTGCAGAAACAGTACTTACTAAAAGGAAACTCCTCTTCCACCTCATTGCATTAGTTCCTTCTTTACATAAATATTAACATTAAAATTAGCAAATATTATCATTTTACTGTTTAACGTATTATATTGTCATTTTCATCTTGTAAATCTGCTCAGAGCCACTTAATAGCAAAATGGGTGGCAAATACATTAAACAAACAAACAAACCCAAACAGCAGCAACTATGATAATAGAAAGTCAGGATACCCTGAAGAAATTTGACTTTCCTCCACAGCAACCTTGATTATATTGAAGAAGTTCTATGAAAGGGTTGGTATTCGTATCTATGTCTACATGTACAGGTGGCAAGGGTCATAAAGACAGTGCTGTGGTCATTAAGGGAACCCCATAGTTGTTAAGTGAACTCATTGTTTGCTATGAGAAACCAGAAATAAATGCTGGTTTCTGGCAAAAACCTCAAAAGTCATGATCACATGGCTGCAGGATTTTGCAGACACCTATAAATGTGAGCCAGTTTCCAAGTACCAAAACATGGTCACAATGAGTATATGGGGAGTAGCTGTTGGAACTTGAAACCAAATTATTAGTAGCTTTTCTTGGGTCTGTTATAACTTCAAATGATCACTGAGTGAGCATTCTTAAATCCAGGACTCTTTGTATAAAACTCTTAGATTAGAAATTACACAATTCCAATTTAAGTAATAAATGTGATTACTTGTTTTTCTTTATGCTTCCTCTGCTGCATAATATCCTTTTGGTACAGTTTTATACATTATTGATACAATACTGCAACGATTGGTATTGGTACAGAAGTTATATAGAAAATTTATGTGGGGAGAATATGATGCGCCTTTTGGTTATCCATTCTAATAATCTTTTATCAGTTACATCAATTATACCTGGGGTTGCTGGATTATTAACCCTTGAGTTCAACATGATAAGATCAGGATACAAGTACCAGCTCAGACCCTGTGCATGACTCACCTTTTTTGTATATGTTGAACTTTTGAGTTTGACTTTAATATAAGATTGGGAGAAGTCCATGCCACCAAAGAATTGGAGAAATTATCTTGAGCCTTCAGAAAACCCTTGATTTTACAGATGCTGCTTGGCAGTTTTTAGATAGACTTATGTCTATCTTATGTCAGAAATCTTTTTCAAGTTCAAAAGCATCAATACTTTCTATCCTACTTCTTTGAAGTTCAGCTCTTGCTTTCATAGAGTATCAGAGGGTAAACTGTTGATTGCACTGTTCTGAACTTTGTAGGTGTATGTGTTAAAGCAGTATAAATTACAACTAGTCTAGAAAAAAAAAGATGTTCAGAATATCTAAGGAAGACAATCTTGTGCTTTTCAAATATTTGAATGTTAGTCACAGATTGCACAACAAGGGATTTGGTGAGTTAAGAGTTGAAAACGTTTGAAGGACAACAGATTGCCTGCCTACACATGGTGGTATTCTACTACTCTTACTTTCAAATTAAATTCATCATACATGAAAATGCACACCAAAAAGCAAACTAATGATTCATTTTTTCTTTGCATTTCCATATACTTGAGTATAGAATTTGTGTAATTCTCACTAGAGCCAAGAGTTGATGGTTAATGCATGGATTGAAACTTAGTGAGTATGACACAATATTTCTCTATCAATTTGTCCTTTTTTGAAGTCTCAGTAATGAAATTCTTTGTTCCCCCTGCCCTCAAGTATTATATTGTTTATGCTTATCCAAAGATGGTAATGTAGCAGTTTCAGTGAACTTTTAATATGCCAGAGCCTTACTTTGGTGAACAGCTTTTAAAGCTGCATCCTCTGAATTATTGGCTGAACTTAGAATCTTATCTCTGCATACTAGCTCCCCTGTTTTAGCAATATATTGAATTATACCAATTTATTTACAAGTAGAAGTAAAAAGATGAAGACTCAAAGTGATCTCAACTCCTGATAATTGCCATGGCATATTTCCAGCAGCACGAGAGAAGTAGTTTGCCACTAGATTATTTCTGGGCATTTTTTACTTCTGAATCTAGCTACCACACTGGGATTTCTTGGTAAAGCACGTCCCAGATCCAATTCCTGCTAAGCTTTTTATATCAGCCACTTATAAAGATAGCTAGATTCAAACAGCAATGCTGCAATTAGAATCATTTAACCAGGATCCATTTATAGTCTGATGTTGCTTTACAGAAAATAGAAAGCTTTCAATGCTAAAGGCAATTTTCAGGAAGAAAGCTGAGTTCAATCGTTTTGTGAGTTTATATGTATTTTTTTTCTTCTTCATGCCTCTGAGTCAGATTGTCTTTACTTCTGATGACTGCCTGGACTAGTTCCTGCAGTTATTTTGCCAAGGTTTTTCAGAAGTAGTTTGCAAATTCTGTTTCATAGGGCTGAGAGAGAGAGAGAGAGAGAGACTGGTTCAAGGAAATCCAGCTGGCTTTGTGCTTATGGTGTGATTAGAACTCACAATCTCTCAGTTTCTAGCCTGTTGGCTTAACTTGCTCTCTTTTGTGTCTGTGGGGATATGCTTTTAATATCAAAATGAATGCAGGCTTTTAAACAGCCAAAATTAGGTGCCTGCCTTCATTGTTTAATTACCCAATTAAGTAAGCTGATTTATTTACTGATATTTGAATCACGACACAATTTATTTCTCTGTCTTAGGAAGATGAAAACCGGTTGAATTTATTTTAATGTATTAAATTCTGGAAGACAAGATATAGATGGGAGTGTATATATTACTAAAACTCTCATGTTTGTTTGTAATCTTCAGTTGAGTGAATTTGGGAGGAATAGAGCACAGGTGTCACATCATGTGACATATTGCAACGTACCACGACATTCGTTGCCTTTGCGGAGGCAGGATAGGTGTGGCCTATGTGTGATGCATTCAGCTCATGGGCCGCCAGTTTACCCTGGTATAGGGCAACAATTTTGAATCAAGATAACTCAAATGGACTAACTTATGACTCCTGTGGGAGTAAAAATTTGGAAAGGTGTGGCCAATTCAGTGCTACTGCATTGTTGCTACCTTCGCACTGTTTTGGGCTGCCAAGATCAGCCCATGTGATCCTCATTTCCAGTGTTCCCTGATAGCTTTCCAGAAATCAATTGGGAAGCCAGCAGAAATTGTAAAGTTGTTTGTGATTGCAGGGAGAAAGTAATGGAGAAGCTAGCAGGTAAGGTAGCAAGTTCCTCAGGAAAGTCTATCCCACCTACCAGTCTCCCCCAATCTCACAGTGCTTATACTGCATTGGCCACTCTCACACACATACCCTTATTCCCATCCCCATCTGACAGCCACTGTTCCCTCTAAGGTGCGCGGCTGCGCGGCCGCGCACATGGCAAGAAACTCCCGCGCAGCAGTTTCTAACTGCCACGCAGAGATTTCTATCAAAGCAAACGTGGGGAAGTCCTTTGCGGGCGGCTAGAACTGACCGCCCGCAAAGGACTTCCCCAGACTGGGAGAGATATTAAAAAAAAACGGCAGTCCTTCTAGCTCACTTTGTTGCTTGGTTTGCTGCAGCCCTGGGGAGCCATGGAGAGGGCGAGTCAGAGGCAGCCCAGCACTTGGCGTCCCCCCCCCTGCCTTGGCGGCACCGAGATGGCTCTCCTGGACGCCCGACCTGCCGGTATCTCCCCCCCCCCTCCGCTTTCCGCCTTTCGGAAGCCCATCGCTTCGGGCGCTTCAGGCTCTTTTCTTTCCTCCCATCCCTTGCCCTGCTTTCTGCTCGAACGGAATATCTGTTGCTGCCTCCTCCTCCCCCAACAGCACTGCCGGATTTGCCGCCCAACGCTGCGGCTGAGGTGAAGCCGCCAAAGCTCCCGCCAGCACCCCTGCTTAGGTGAGGTGTTCCGAGCGGAGGGGGAGGCACCGCCGCCGCTGCCATGGGCGGGGCGCCTGCGGGAGCTTTGGCGGCTTCACCTCGGCTGCAGCGCTGGGCAGCAAATGTGGTGGTCCTCTTGGAGGAGGAGGGGGAGGCAGCAGGAGTTATTCTGGTGGGGAGGAGGCTCGTCGGCATCTTCAGCGGCAGCCCTGCCCCCTGTGAAAAAACCCGAAGATGGAGCAGATCCACGCAGATGACGTCGCCGCAACATGACTGGAGGAGGAATTCTGGGAGTTGAAGTCCACAGTCTTAAGCTGTCAGGTTTGAAGATCCCTGTGTTTTTTTTCCCTAAAGGGTTATGGGTGCAAGGATCTTGTAACTTGACAGCTTTAAGACTTGCATGCTTCACTGCCAGAGTTTCTGAGCTGGAGGAGGAATTCTGGGAGTTGAAGTCCACAAGTCTTAAAGCTGTCAGGTTTGAAGACCCCAGAGGTTTTTTTTCTAAAGGGTTAGGGGTGCGAGGGTGTTGTAACAATAGCTTTAAGATTTGCGTGCTTCAAAAGCTAGACTTTCTGAGCCAACATTTTGGTTGCTAAACAGGACCGTTGTTAAGTGATACTGATATTATATAACACTTTTAATTAAGCGGGTACCTTGAATAAACATAACTTTGAGTTTCAAATAATACTGATTTCGTTGTTGTCTTAGGTGACATCTGTTAAAAAAATTCAGGTGCTCAGGCATGAAAATGTACCGCTCAAACACTATACTTTTCCGCTCACACTGAAAAAAAATTAGAGGGAACATTGCTGACAGCAACTCCTTACCTGCCTATTGGCTTTGGATTTGCAATGTCCCAGGGAAGTTGCAGGAATTCTAAACTTTTCTGGGTTTCTCAACACAGTAACACTTTCAAGAACAAGGCCTCAAAAGAGAAAGAGCAAGTCAAACCAATTAATGAGTTTTGCAGGATTAGGAACTAAATGTCCCTTAGTTAGGAAAAAGGCTAATTCTTCAGTAAGTATGAATAGCTTGACATCAAACTAACTAAATCTTTGATAATTACACAGAATTCAGTCATGGCATATTGCTTAAAATGTACTCATGTCAGGCTTCAATTTGATGAACAATAGTAACACAACTTTTCTCACACCATCTTCCCACTAACTGGAGTAAAAAAAACAGATGTTAAAGCACATGCCAAAGTTTCAAGTGTACCGTATCAGGATTGCCATCTATTGGTGGCTTATAATATTGGAGGCATTATTTTCCATTAAAAGTCCTCATATGATTCTGAGCTTCTCATCCAGCCATGAGAAGTGGGAGGTTACAGTTGGATCTATGACTGTCCATCTCTTGCATTTCAGAAGTGCAATTTGGGGGAAAATGGTCTTAGAAAAATTTAATAAAATGCATCCAATAGCAAATAATTCTGTAAATTTATTCACATTTCTGAACTGCCTCCCTCCCTCAAAGTGGAGCCTGGCTGGTATACAATAAAATGTTAAAATATAAAACAGTATATGAGGACCAGGTTGTTGGGGACAATATGGTGACTCTGTAAAACGCTTAGAGAGGGCTGTAAAGCACTGTGAAGCAGTATATAAATCTAACCGGTATTGCTGTATATAAAAGTTTAAAAACATTAGGAGAAGGCAAGAATGATTAAATTTAAATTTTAAATTAACATATTTTTAAAAAGCTGACAAAACCTTGAACTTTAAACAGCCTAAGCAGATTGTGGAGACTATGTACAATATGTATGACATGATTCTTACATACTGCTCCATAGTCAAGCATTGGCATTCTGCACTACCTGAAGGTTAAGTAACCCCATAAAGTGCTTATTACAGCAATCTAAATGTAGAATTACTAAGCAAGGATATTTTTGTTCAAGCAGCTAGTGAATGGAGCTAGTTTTTATAAAAACCTGAATCTCCGGTCACAAAATTTGATTAGTGTATATTCTTTAGTTTCATACCTACTTTTTAAAGAAGGTAAAGGTTTTCTCCATCCACTTGTGTGTGACTGACGAGCTGAGCTGGGGATGGTGCTCATCTCTGTTTCTTAACCGAGGACACCAGCATTATCCAAAGACATTTCGGTAGTCATGTAGCCAGCGTAATTGTACACCGAGGCGCACAGAACACTGTTACCTTCCCAGCAAAGTAGCACTTATTTATCTACTCACATTTGCATGCTTTCAAAGAGGAGTGCAACTCCATCCAGAGCAGATCACTTTTTCATCATCTTGAAATTTAACAATAGCAGTATCTACAGCTTGTTAAGATTGAATCTCAATTGAATTGTTCTGTATCCATTATCACATGTCATAAAACTATAGTTATTATAATTATCAAGAAGATGATGAGTGAATAGAATTCCAAATTCACTGGTACATATTTGCATAAATGTGAAAAATATCACCTTCCAAAGCAGCTTGTCTTATAAGATCACAAGCAAATGTATGTCATCCAACCACTGGTACCATTTTCCAATAATATCTTACTCAAAAGATTGTCAAATAGTTGGAAGCTGTTTAGAACTTTTCAAAAATTATATAATGGTCATTTCTCACATAGTTTGCAGTGTCTCCACATAAGGCAAATATATTCAATAATAATTACCATAATTGTGACAACAGCAGAAGCCCTTAGAGGCTGCAACAATCCTTGGAACCGTAATAGTCACTAGTTTATCAAGGTTATATTGTTGCATTAAAAAGTTGTTAGTCTTAAGTTGCTGAGTTACACTTATTTGTCAGTTGTATCATGGCTATATAGAAGTTATTCCAGGCTCAATTTCAGCCTCAGATTCTCATGTCTAAGTCTTCACAAAAACCTAGTAATGCCTATTGAGAACTCATTAAGAAAACACATTACACATGTCACTAGTAAAACAATTGGTGGATTTTTTTAAAATATATTTTTATTATTTTTACATTTAAAACAATGCAATACCGCGAAGTCGAAGTGACCATACATTCACATTATATACAGCTAGTTTCAACCATTAACAATTAGCCTACTTAATACATTGTCTATCCTTCTGTCCAATCACAATATATACATTTTGTTCCAGTCTTGTCACCTTATCTTATACCAATCATAAAATCTGTTCCAGACTTCAAAATATTCTGATTTCCCTTTATTTTTAAGTTCAAGAGTGAGCCTATCTGCGGACAACACTTTTCTGATTATATCTAGCTCTGATGGTGTATTTTTTTTCCAATATTGTGCATAAGTTATGCGCGCCGCAGTTAGTATATGTATAATTAAATAAAGTGTATCTTTCTTAAACCCCTCCAGTATTATACCTAGGAGAAAAATTTCTGGTTTAAACATAAACAATTGGTGGATGTTGTTCACAGAGAAACACCCATGCCTATACAACAGGACAAACACTCAGATGTATGAAACAACCTACTAAGCTACTTCAGGACTAAATACTGTAAATAATGTCACTCTAAACTTTTTGAAATCATGATTTGTTGAACAACTTAACAATGACTATGTTAGATAGGTTTACATGTTACATTAAGCCAAAATGAAAGAAATAAATTTATATGAATAGATTCTTTAATGTTAAGACTACTCAGCACTGTGGATTTGAAAAACAAAATATATTTCAGAGCATGCAAGTGAAAGCTAATAAATCCATCGGCAACTCTTAACTCTTATCTTTTCCCAGGATCCTGCTATAGCTATAGGATTCTTGGGAATAACACAGCTGCTTCCAGGAGTTGCAGACAGATCTTCCAGGAGTCCCGCCCTGCCCTCAAGATCACATTGTCCTCTTTGAATCTGAAATGCTGCCCAGCCTTGTTGAATATAGTAGAGACCCAATGGCAAACTATAATCCATAAACATTTATAATTTTTGTAATATCTGAATATACAAATTATGGTTTGCCTTTGGAAATGTTTGTGGATCCATTGGCTATCTTGGAATACCTCTTATAGGGATATAGCCATAATCCAATGTGACTTGAAGATTCTCTTATTAGAGGCAATTTTAATAAAAGAAGTGTTAGCTTCCTGTAGACTTAATTTTCTGGTCTGGTTTATGTAGTAGAGTTCCCTCCCCTTATAATTTGCCTATCATGGAGAAAGGAAGTAGTTGCCCCTTCCCATGCCATCCCATGGGCTGTTGTCTCTGAATCTGCCAAAACAACAATAAGTTAATTTGACATCCTTAATAAAGTTTGGTTCTCTTGACACCCAAAGCAGTAAAAGAGGAAGAAAAGAAGAAATTGATTTACAAATCATGCTGAATTGTAACTCTTGTTTAATGTAAGCTAAACAAGTTGCTTGAAGCATTAGCTAAATAAAATATAATGGAATGATGTGGGATCAGAATCTGATAAATCTTGATATTTTAGCTTGTATAGGTTGGCATCATCCTGAAGATCTTTCTATGTCAGGGGTGTCAAACTCATGCCCTGTGGGCTGGATGTGGAACCCACTCGCCATGCCCACGCCCATTTTAGCAAAGGGGGGAAAGTCCTTATACATCACATGAAAACAACATTATGCTGCGAGTTTGACACGCCTGTTCTATGTGGTTATTAAGCATTATCATTCACTGGGCATATGATTAGTATTAGTTTCAGTCACAAATTTTATTATAGTATGGTTAGTGGAATTGTATTTGTCTATTTAATGGATAAAGACCTTAATGTAGTCTTCAAACTAAATCCATAAAGTATCATCAATGTAAGTCAGGTTTGTTGCAGTGTTTGAGAAATCATAGTTAATGTATCACTCTGCCCCCATAGGCTGCTCCCCTGGAACTTGACAAATCAGTGTGAGCTGTGAAAAGAAACAAATTTTCTCAATATGTTTTTGAAAACTGATTCTGTGTGTGTGTGGATAGAATGCTGATCACCAGTCATGATTTAGGGTGATATCCTGGAAATTAAAGCACAAAGCAATAATGTGTGACATGTAAGATGAAAAAAAACCTCTTTATTGTACTTAAGTTCTAGCAAAAATTATGGGTTGATTTTTTTAAAAAAGTGGGTTGTTTTTTCCAGCAAAGATGGAAGAAACAAGTCCAATTTCTATTGTTTGTGTGATAAGGACTCCCACTGCTCATCAGTCTATAGAACAATACTTTAAAACTGGGTATTCTTTTTCTGCTGCTTGGCTTGCAGTGGTTTCACATTGTATCACACACACACATTGAGCTGAACAGGCAGCCATTTCTGGCAAATGAAAGGGGTGTCTGAAGGTGCTCTTTTTCAGACGGTTCTCAGATGCATTCTCCAAGAGGTGGGACTTTGGAGCACCGCTGAGCTCTCATTGGTTGATTTCACAAAACTTTTCCTCTCTTAGTCCCAGCCCCCTTTTCTTCTTTTGAGAAGTTCAGTTTGCTGCTTCTCAAACAGGCACGTCATCTAAATCTTCAAAGATTTAGGTTGCTATCATGGGTTCCGAAGCAGATGATTCCAAAGAAGGTATGCTTTTTAATTATTTTTTCTCCCAAGGAGGTTTTTTTTTAAAAAAAACGGTTGCTTTCCAAAGCTGCTTTTGAGAGATGATGAATAGAGGTTTGTATTTGCTGTAATACTGAACTGTTTTAAGGGAGGGGAAAGAAAGCAAAGGAATCCGAAAGCTATCTGCATTTCACTGAAAATGCAGCAACTAAGCCCAAGGATGTTTTGTTGTTTGTAGAATGACAAGCATGCCCAAAGTGTAACTTATAAACTTTGTGTGCCTATGTACTCAGAGGCAACAATGGCTTGAAAAGGGGAAAGAGATAACGTTAGTTTGAACACCCTCCGACTTTTGTAAAAGGAAGTTGTGTAATTCAGAGAACTGAAAGATCGTTATTTTAAGAAGGAGCTTTGGAAAAACAGCTTTACTGGTTGATGCAAGTTGAATTGAATAACAGTATGTCTGTGGCAAAGTTTGTCAAAAGGGAAATATCCTTCCTTTCTTTCCATGGTATGATGAGCATGTGGAAGATCTGGAAACGTTCCAAGAAAACTGAATATTTACCAGAGTAAATGTGGGTTGGGTAGGGAAATGACTGTCTGGTGAAAGAAGACGACCCCCCCTCCCTCTGAAAATTTAATGCGATAGCCTACTTAAGTCCAAAGAGAGGGTAAATATCTCTGAAAACATGGGCATATTTTAAACAGTTCAGAGTTTCTGATTTGCTAGGAAGCCAGATAAGCTGCTAGTATAAACCACACTAAGTAGATCTTCAGTTTGATAGTGAGCTAGGGAACTTCAAAATATTGCAGAGAGGCTGCTTTCTTCTAATCTGACAATCCCCACAATAGTAACATTTTCCACATATCTAATGTGAGTTAAAAGTTTCTGATTCAGATTCAAGCCATTTGGCTGAGCAAAAGTTACTAAATTTAGTATAACTGGTGGAACAAATTTATTCAAATGCTCCCACATGGTAGTGCTTTCTGTTCAGGGAAGGGAACAACTGAATCTAAATCCAGATAACTATGCTAAACCCTTTTCCTATCACTGCTTTAGAATCTAGCATTCCAACATGCTCATTTCACTTCTTTTGTGTAGTAGATGAGTAAGGAGCATGCATGTTATGACAAGACAAGGACTAGGAAGAAAACTTGAAAGTAATCTAACTTTACCTGCAAATTCAGTTGACTAAATTAGCACAGCTATCTGTGTTCAGGAGAATTATAGTCGTATCAATACCTTGAAGAAACAATGAATTGTTTCTGTTTTTGAAAAACAGCTGAAATTAACACAGGGTAGACGATGAAGAAAACTAGTGTTGGCTTTGATTCTAATGAAAATTAAATTTATGTTACGTTTGTATTTTGCTTTTTAAAAAAATATGAAACATTAAATATTTTAATAAAAGTGGTGAGTCTGAAATTCCGGTTAAGCTCTAAATTAATTTCTAGGGTATTTCCCAGTTGAGTTGCTGTATAGTTTTACACCTCGTGGAGAAAATCTATATGGTGACTAAGACTGACTTGATGGGACACCATAAAAAGTTTTGAATATATATGTGTCTGATAGCAATATTCTGTATGTTTCTCATGGATATCTTTTGATACTTATGGATATCTTCTCATGGATATCTTTTGATACTTACAGATATACTCATGGATATCTTCTGATATCTTATACTCCTTCTATTAAAAAGCATTCAATGCATTTTATTTGTCTTTAAATTTCACTGGATTAAGGAAAATTTATTTCTAGGTAAATCTCTATAGGATTACCCATTATTCAGTAACTAGTGTTTAGATAGTGTTTAGTTAATGGCTGCTGCTCCTAATTCTGTTTCAGCTGTATGACTGTTACATACATCTGTTTTTATTTTATTTTAATTGTTTCATAAACTGGAGAACTCATGAAATATATGGGATGAGGGCTTTAATATGTATGTATGTATGTATGTATGTATGTATGTATGTATGTATGTATGTATGTATATCTACATATCTATATCTATCTATCTATCTATCTATCTATCTATCTATCTATCTATCTATCTATCTACTATCTTACAAAGTGATAAAACTGTAAATATCATTAAGTTACATTTTATGCATTTTTGTATAACTTCCAGAAGAATAATACTTAGATATTAAACTTTTAACAGCATTGAGTAATACACTGCTGATTCTACAGCTAAGGAGCAATTATACTGGATCTTTATAATAGAACCACAGTGCACTGCCAGAGATGTGTTTTTATCATTATTTTCCATTGCATTTTAGTTTATGAAATATTAATGGAACCTTTGTATTGATCAAACATACATCCTAAGTGAAATATAATGTACTATAACACAAATTCTTGTCTTTTAGAGATGGAAAATATCCCGATCAGGACATTTGTTTTCTAGTTCATTTTGAACAAATATTTTCATCTCTTTGGTTGCACTTCTCCTTTGTGCAAAACACACAAGCCTTACAACATATTTGGGGCTGGTCGAAATGAATACCTATCTCATCATCTTCCTTCCATTTGGAATAGTTGAAATAGCCAACAGAATGAAAAGTTGAGAAATGCTTTTTAACATTTATATATCCGGGATTTATAGCTTTCAGTTCTTGGGCCTAATCTCGCCTGTTAGGCCAGCCCTACTTTTAGCTTATGACTCCAGCAGCATGAAATGCTTTAGTTATCTTACATTTTGTGATAAAGCAACGATTGTAGGTGGATGATCAATTTGAAGGGTGATTACGCTTGAACTGTCCTCCACTATTCCCCCATTGTAGAAAGCATTGGTAACAAGCTATCTTGCCAAACCATCAAGTGGGATCTAAGTCAGAGAAACATACATGGAGTTGTAGTATCAGTCTTTGGTATTATTCTGACTTGATGATTTGTCTCCTGGAGGCAATTTACTCTCAGTTCCATGCTAAAAACACACCTCAGCCCATCAGGAGATGTCCTTCCACAAAGGTTAGGCACAATTGTTGTTCCTGAACCCTCTCAATGCCATTGAAATACACCATTCTGTCCAGCCATCATATAACATCCCAGCACAAGAATGGATTTAAAATTTGGCTTGTAAGTGAACCTACCTGACAGCACAAGGAAATCTCTTGCCAGTCCCAGTCTTTTTCTCAGATAAGTCACAATGTTAGTAAACCTATTTCAATTTTTTCTGCTATTGTGGACCAATTAGCAAGCGATTACATAAGCTGTCTTCAAATTAAAGCACCCTAGGTTGCTTTATTGTTGCTGCAGAAGGATTCTATGCCAGCTATTTTGTACAGCTACAACTTTCTTAGGTTTTGATGGAAGTTACATCACATATTTCTAGTGTTTAAAATACATATTATTTTTGACCCATGGCCTGATAAACATTGCTTACTTATTTTCATGATAAGCTAAAACTACTTTAAGCACATCTGTACAGGTTAACTCTTAGGTAACATGATAAGGCTTGATGATTATAGCATATGCAATGTAAAGCAAATATAAATGTTGGCGGTGTGACTATGATATTGGCTTAATTGATTGCTTAATATGTTACAAATGATATTCTCAATCTCGTATATCAAAAGTATATTAAAAGTTTATATACAGTGTAAAACTAGACAGAGAATTCAATATGAAAATTGATTTATTAAATATTTGAAAGCTAAGAATGAAGTTAATTGTGAAGAATAACTGTAGTTGAAGAGTTGAAAGATGCATTAAGCAGTTAATTTCAAATGGAAGCAAAAGGTTCTGATTTCTTACATGAAAGAAAAGGAATAGTGAGAACAAATGATCTTGTAAATTGTCTGGAATCACAGCTGTATTTACCAACCACAAATTAGTGTTTGTCCTCAGCATTGGTTTATGAATATATGGATAAATATCAATGACGTGCTCTTTTCATTACAGTATTTTCAGCCTTAAACCTTTCATTTAAAGTTAGTTAATAATCCACAAAAATAAGTCAGGTTTATAAGCTGCAAAAAACAGGGTAAGGCTTGGACTCTCAAACTGAATAAAAATGATTTGAATTATCATCTTATATGGCCACTGTCTTCTAAATAAATGTTCACTAAAAGTGTATAAAACACTATTCCTCATAAACACTATTCTGCAGGTTACTTGAGCCCCAACTTTACAGTCTTAATAAAATATCTGTCACAAGTTATCATTTTTATGTTACATGTTTATCTGATAGTCCTTGAAGGCTGTATGTCATAAACATAGTTCTTCAAGGCTGCATGTTATAAAGAATTTCAAGAACAAACCTCTGCAATAAACTACTATATCTTGTTTCTTAGCTGTAAAAAAGAAGATGAAGCTCCAGTTCATATTTTTGGAAAACAAAGCTGAGAGTCGTTTTGTTCCATCATTGAGCTGGAGAAATAATATATAAGAAGTCTTTGTTTAGTGACAACAATTTAAAACCAATAGCTTGATCATTAAGCAAAGCAGTTTGTAAGTGTAATTGTGACTGTACTTACAATCTTACTTTAGCGTTTCTTTGCTTTAAAGATCTGCAAAGGTTGTAAATGTGAGGATTAATCATAAAATTACTTTTCTGTCACTTTTGTAACTGGAAACCGTTACTAAATGAGGCAGTCACTAAATAAGGTCTACCTGTAGTATGAAATAAACTTTCATAATAACTCCCATGCAGTTATGGTGTCAAGGGAGAGAAATAAAAAGAGAAGAGATATGTGAAAGATCTTGAAAGTATGAGACTAGTAGATAAAACAGGGGTGTCGAAATCAAGGCCTGCGGGCGGGCCATGGGTTGCTTAGTTCTAGCCCGCGGGGCTGCCCTGGAAACAGCGAAGGACCAGCCCACGGTGCCTCAACTAGTGAAAATGGAGGTTGGGAGGGCCACACGCGGCCCTCCCCAGGCTCCATTTTCAGCTGTGACAGCCTCCTGTAACTGTCTGCCAGCGAAAATGGAGCCGAGAGAGACAGCGCACAACCCACCAAGAAGACCCGTGACAGCCTTCTGCAGTGCAGGCTCTTATTTTTTGGCAGAGGGCTGCAGAAGACCGTCGCAGCTGAAAACGGACCCTGGACAGGCTGCACACCTCCTCCTTGGCCTCCGTTTTTGCTGGCAGAGGGCTGCAGGACACTATCATGGCTGAAAGGGAGCCTGAGAGGATCATACTTGGTCTCCTTGAGCTCCATTTTCACTGACAAAGGGCTGCAAGAGGCGATCACAGCCGAAAATGGAGCCTCGAGTGATGTCAAGCTGGCTACACGTCCAGCCACACCCCTCCTGGCCCCCCAAGATCAAACGCAACCCTGATGCGGCCCTCAATGATATTGAGTTTGACACCCCTGAACTAGAATATGGATTGACTACAATGAAATCATGGTTCAAATTTGTATGCCTCTTTCTTTCTCCTGTACAATGTAATAACTAGAAGCTACTCTATTTTGAATGAAAGAAACATTTCCCCCCTGCCTCTTGTTTCAATATTGGACTGATATCAAATTCATTGATTGTGATATGTAAGAATTATCCTCTTACTTATTTAGCATGGTATAGTTATAGTGGTCATGTTTAAAGGATTTGTGGCCCAATTCACTCATTGGAAGCCTTTAGAAAGGTGTGTTAGAATATTTAATTATATACAAGGAAACTGAAATGACAGTTTAGGTGCGATTCAGCTAAATAAGAACAGACGAGTGAAACCTTACAAAAAATCTGATTGTCTCCACTAGTGTGAATGAGCCAATGCTTATAGCTATGGTAGCTTAAACCCTTAACCTTTTCCCACTGTTCTTTTCATTAACATATCCTTAGTGCTTGGCCTTGAAGCTAAGTGATTACTGTATTACGATTTTCTGTATATGTCAACTCTGGCCTGAGAACCACCACATGTCTACTTAACTTTAACACTTGGAAAGGACAACAGGGTATAACATAATGAGAACAATATATTTAAAAGGATGAGGTAAGTCTACTGAGCCTAAGGAAAGTCAGTTGATGTAGTAGTCAAAATATTGCATTGGAATCAGGGAGCCTTAAATGTAGTAGAAGTTGACGGATTTTGGAGTAGTCATTATGTCTGAGTTTATATTATTTTCAAAAACATAAATGAAGAATGTGCGTGTTTAAATTTTATTCAGAATACAGTTTGCCTTGAAATCAGAAATTTGAGAAAGTGCAATTATTATTGAATGTAATTGGGGCTTGCAAAATCAATTCTAATTACTAGTTTAGTTTATTCAAACCATTACTGTTCACTTTGACTATTTCCTTATTTTTCTATTAATTTTACTAACATACACACACACACACACCAACCAATATGTCTCCTAACCCTGAAAGGTTAATGTAGTTTTAGTGTATTTACAGATCACATTTTAAAAGAACTTCTTTCTGGAGGATAAATAGGAAGGAAATAGTTTCACTACTGTTTTGAATAACTGACTGTGCAGTAGGAATGGAAAGTGAACAACTTCATGCCATTCTTTTCTTTATACTACACTTGTTTCAACTAGAATATATATACTGTATCCCCAGAGGTGATAAGAACCCCTCCATTTTGTATGTGAGTGACACAGACTGCCAGACATTAAAATCTGCAATAAATGATGATATACAGGTAGTCCTTGACTTATAACTATTTAGTGACTGTTTGAAGTTAGAATGGCACTGAAAAAAGTGGCATGACTGTTTTTCACACTTACCACCATTACAGCATCCTGTAATGGCATCATCACGTGATCTAAATTCAGACGCCTGCCAATTGATTCATATTTATAACAGTTGCAGTTTCAGGGGTGTAGGTGTCATGTGATCACCTTTTGTGACCTCCTGACAAGCAGAATCAATGGGGAAGCCAGTTGCATTTAACAACTATTACTAACTTAAGAATTGCAGTGATTCCCTTAACAACTGTAATTAGAAAGGTCGTAAAATTGGGCAAAACTCACTTAACAAATGTCTCGCTTAGTAACAGAAATTTTGGGCTCAATTATGGTCATAAGTCGAGGACTATCTGTATATATACAATACAATACAATAGCAGAGTTGGAAGGGGCCTTGGAAGTCTTCTAGTCCAACCCCCTGCCTAGGCAGGAAATCCTATACCATTTCAGACAAATGGCTATCCAATATCTTCTTAAAGACTTCCAGTGTTGGGGCATTCACAACTTCTAGAAGCAAGCTGTGGTGGGGCATTCACAACTTCTAGAGGCAAGCTGTTCCACTGATTAATTGTTCTAACTGTCAGGAAATTTCTCTTCAGTTCTAAGTTGCTTATCTCCTTGATTAGTTTCCACCCATTGCTTCTCGTTCTACACTCAGGTGCCTTGGAGAATAGTTTGACTCCCTCTTCTTTATGGCAACCCCTGAGATATTGGAACACTGCTATCATGTCTCCCCTAGTCCTTCTTTTCATTAAACTAGACATACCCAGTTCTTGCAACTGTTCTTCATATGTTTTAGTCTCCAGTTCCTTAATCATCTTTGTTGCTCTTCTCTGCACTCTTTCTAGAGTCTCCACATCTTTTCTACATCGTGGTGACCAAAACTGAAAGCAGTATTCCAAGTGTGGCCATACCATTATAAAGTGGTATTAACCCTTCACGTGATCTTAATTCTATGATCCCTCTGTTGATGCAGCCTAGAACTGTGTTGGCTTTTTTGGCAGCTGCTGCACACGGCTGGCTCATATTTAAATGGTTGTCCACTAGGACTCCACGATCCCTCTTACACTTACTACTATTGAGCAAGGTACCAACTATACTGTACCTGTGCATTTCGTTTTTCTTGCCTAAATGTAGAACCTTACTCTTTTCACCATTGAATTGTATTTTATTAGATAGTGCCCAAGGTTCAATTTTGTCAAGATCCTTCTGTATCATAAGCCTGTCTTCTCCAGTGTTGGCTATTCTTGCCAGCTTGGTGTGATCTGCAAATTTGATGAGTTCCCCATTTATTCCCTCATTCAAATCATTGAAGAAGATGTTGAAGATTACTGGACCCAAAACAGAGCCTTAGGGTACTCCACTGCATACTTCCCTCCATGTAGATGCAGTTCCAT
Source organism: Thamnophis sirtalis (assembly GCF_051295495.1). Classification (NCBI taxonomy): domain Eukaryota; kingdom Metazoa; phylum Chordata; class Lepidosauria; order Squamata; family Natricidae; genus Thamnophis; species Thamnophis sirtalis. Next base: position 53,453,846 of record NW_028261385.1, read on the forward strand.
TGAGGACTGCACGTTGAGTGCGGTTGGTCAGCCAGTTATGAATCCATCTGGTGGTGATGCTGTCCAACCCACATTCTCCTACTTTATCTAGTAGTAGATTATGGTCTACCTTATCAAATGCCTTACTGAAGTCCAAGTACACTATATCAACGGCATTCCTCTGGTCCACTAATTTTGTCACATTCTCAAAGAATGCAATAAGATTAGTCTGGCATGATCTGTTTTTTGACAAACCCATGTTGGCTTTTGGCTATTACTTTGTTTACTTCTAGGTGTTCGCTAATTCCTTGCTTGATTATCTTTTCCAGAATCTTTCTCGGTATTGAGGTCTGGCTGATAGGTCTATAGTTTCCTGGATGTATTTTTTTTTTCCTTTTTTGAAGATGGGAACAGCATCAGCTCTTTTCCAGTCCTCTGGCAGTTCCCCAGTACTCCAGGATCTCTGAAAGATATATTTCAGTGGTTCTGAGATCTCGTCTACCAGTCTCTTCCTTATGTTTTAAAAGATTACATATTTATGTAATATGTAATAGAATTATATATTACATAAATATGTAATTATATTAACAGTGCCAGCCTTGCTACTAGACTAGAAACTAATCGTAGCTAATGTTTTCTGATGTATTCATTTTATTAATAGTCTGTGTCTCCCTTCACTTAGCGGAATTAGTGTATTTCAGAGTAACAAGCACATTTATAACTACCGCCTTGTGATTTATTGTCAGCGGTAATAATTGTAATGTTGTAACATCTTGCAAATAAACAGCCAAGTTGTAAAATGAAATTCTATATAAACTAGAAATCCAGATATAAGAAGTCCTTTCTCAGTGGGCCATAAATATTTACCTTAATAATAAACTCCGTCTGACTTGTTACCATTAGGCCCAGGCTACATAAGAGTACTAATTTTTCTAGAACATCTTACGTCATATAACAGGACAAGCTGTGTATCCTACAATTAAATAAATTATTCAGAGTTGCATTATTTGTCCATCTGTTGTATATGTTCAGAAAAAGTATTGAAAAGTTAATTTACATAACATCTGCTGTAGCAGCTACATATTTAAAAATATGATACATCTTTGACCCATTGGACATTTGACAAAGAAGGGTTCTAAATGATCAAAGAACTATGTCCTCTTTGGGTATATTCCATTTACCTTCATTTCCCCTCCCCCTCTGCATCCATTAACTGTTTTAAGTTATATGTGCCCTTAGCATCATAATTTTCCAATAGTATTATTTGGTAATTGCATTGTGGGTTGTCCCAAAACTGTTGGTACTTTTTTAGTTCATTTTGGTAATACTCATAAAAGGGTCTTTTTTTAAAAAAAAGCAGTTTCTATAATAGAACTTCCTTCTTTAGTTCTTCTCCAGTTAGTTTTACTCCATACTCTGTCACAATTTTCTTTCACAATCTCCTTTGGTTTTCAAGTAGAGAAATAAAGGGGAGACTTCAACAAGAGTTGCCAGAAGGAAAGAATCAAGGAGCAAGTCTGGATTTCTCTGTATTCTCCTTCCTGTTCTCATTCCTTTTCTTGAATAAAGATTTATTTTTATAAAGTTCTGCCTATGTAGCATTCCCATTTTCCCCATATGTATTCTGAAGCAATAGCTGTATTAAAGCTTGAGAAACACTAAGTCATATGCAAAGTCTGAAGCTCCCACTCAATGTATCTGCTTGCAGCTGGATAAAACATTTAGCTTAACTTTCTCAACAGTTCCTTGCTGAATTGCCTGTGGTAAATTATTGTCTGTGGAAGCAGTTAGGTGAAATAAGAATGAATTAGTTCTTTGGGATGCCAGAAAGTTGCAAATAACTACAAATGCTCCGATTCTTATGAAACTATGAATATTTGTGGGGAAAATGTTTGATTTTTTTTTGAGGGGGTGGGAGACTGATTAACAAGCAGCAGGCTTAATCCAGATGAATTATCTTGAGAGGTTGAAACTGTTCAGATAGGTGAAATTCGAATTTTTATTCTTCTAATATAGTCCTAAATTCACATTTCTTGCTTTGAATTATTAGCTTTTCTCTGAAGTAAGTGGAGAGCTGCTGCCTGACCTGAAAAGATCAGACATTTCAGGCTGTTTCAGTAAAAAAGGAAAATCATTATTTCAAAGGCAAACTTGATTGCTGTGATATGCATTTCTTGGAATACTTCTTCATAAACACACAGTGTTGAAAGAGGGAGTATAGATATATCCATAGTTGGAAGAGGAGTATGGAGTAGCAAAAAGAGAGAAACCTAAAAAAGTGTAGCTACTGACAATGCAGTCACTCTCTGTGTGGAGTTAGGCAATTGTGGCTTATGGTTTGCATCTTTAACGGCTCTGAGATCATGCCAGTAAAATTGCATAACAAAACCACTAAATTTTCGGTAACACTTTTTAAAAAAAAATTCTTATGGCATTTAAACTTTTTTAAATTATTCCTGCAATTCCAAAAAGCCTTTAAGTGGCTTATAAATAACATAAAAATAAAATGAAAATGTAACTACATCTCAGAATTAAAAACATTAAATCCTACTGTGCATTAACATAAGGAGGACAACAATCATTGCCTACTGCAAGGACCTGCTGCTGCATATTCAAATCCCTGAGGCTTGCCAACAAAATTAAAGTGTTAAACTTGATGCACTGAGTCTTTGGCTTTCAATAATTACTATCAGGTTAATTTAATATCTGATTCTGGTTTGCAGAGCTGTTGCTATAAGTGTTTGCCACCAGACCTCTAAATATTTGCTATACATTGTATAATACAGGAAGTACAAACATAAAGCTTTGTGATAATTAATGCCTGTCCAGAAGAAAAAGGATGATAGATTTGACCATTTAATTAGGCATTGCATTAACATTTTTAATATATTAGTTTGTACCTTTAGCTAATGTGTCATTATTCATAAATAAAAATTACAGTGAAATGTATTTATTAAAACAAAAATGGAAGATTAAAAACAAATGTGAAAACAAAGATTGTATTGATTGGTTAATTTAAGATAACTTATAAAAGAATTAATTAAATCTAATGTGTCATGCCAAGTTGTTAAAGTCATGTTTTGTCTTTTTTTTCAATTTTATATTTCCAGTATTTTATTCAGTAGAGGCACTTCCTTTGGCTGTTTTCTTCAAGGAAGTGAAAATGTTTTATCAACATGCTGCAGAGATTTAGAAAGATCAGCTAAAATGTAATATTGAGCTTCACTGAAATGTTCAGGCCTAAAGTGTAAAGAAGAGTAATGTAGGTGTTGTCACCCAAAGTGGATTTCCTAGTTGGTTCATCAACTAGCGTGCCAATCATTTGAAGGCAATTTTGTAAGAATTGTATTATAGTGGGGAAAAATTTCAAAATAGTGGAAAGCACAGACGTACCTTAAGTTATGTACGTGTATGTAGAGTATGTGAAGAAAAAAAGGGGGGGCGAGGAGGAGCTCAGAATCTAGATCCCACACATGCACAGTTTTGCTCACCTGCCACTTACCTCCATCTGTAGACACTAGCCCCTAACAGGCCTCGGATCAGTACCAGTCCAGAGCCCAGTGGTTGGGGATCCCTGATTTAGGGCACGTGAATATATTTCTATCTTATATATATTTACAATAGATTGCAACACTTTGGTATATATACTTGGGGAAATCATTGAGCATTAAAATAAATTGTTTAGACTATGCTTAATAGCATAGTTTTGTGATGAGTAGTATTAGGACTTCTTAGACATATTCCAAGTTCCAGGATTTGATCTGTAGGAATCTTTCAGAGGGAATGTTAGATGATAGTTTAAGTCTAATGCATCTCAATAAATATTTGTTTTATAAAACAAATATATAGAACTTTGTTAATTTCTATCATGTGATAATTTTTGTTTACATGTATATTAAATAAAGCAATACTTCTAGTCCAGAGATGGGTTTCTCCCAGTTCAGCCTGGATCGGGCGAACCAGTAGTGGTGGCGGTGGGAGGCTGCACCCATCTGTCCAGATGCTTCTGGAACATTGTGCGTGTGCGCGAATGAACCAGTAGTAAAAAAAATAGATACCCACCACTGTCATAGTCCTATAGCTCCTTGTAATCAATATATTTTAGCAGTTATATGGGGAGGGGAAATCACACTGTTTTTGTTTGTACAGGAAATATGTGTATATTATAAAATACTTTAAAATAGTTACTTTACTTTTATTTTTCCTTGTAGAGTTTTTAAAATGTTTCAACTGTAATTCACATGGAAATGACTGAAATGTCTGATTTGTATTCGTTTGTTTTCTTCTAGTGGCAACAGATGTCTTTAATTCCAAAAGTTTGGCCATTCAGGCCCAAAAGAAAATTCTATGCAAAATGGCTTCCAAATCAATAGCAATTGCTCTGATAGATGATACCAGCAGTGATGTGTTGGATGAACTCTACCGAGTGACAAAGGAATACATACAAAACAAGAAGGAAGCTGAGAAAATAATTAAAAATCTCATTAAGACTGTTATCAAATTAGCAGTCCTCCACCGGAATAACCAGTTTAATCAGGAAGAGACTGTACTTATGGAGAAGTTCAAAAAGAAGGTTCACCAGTTGGCTAAAACTGTGGTGAGCTTCTATCAAGTGGACTATACCTTTGACAGGAATTTTTTATCAAAACTCTTGAATGATTGTAGAGATCTACTTCACCAAATAATTCGCCGTCATCTGACTGCAAAATCTCATGGACGTGTCAACCATGTGTTTGATCATTTCTCGGACTGTGAATTTTTGGCTGCCTTATACAATCCATTTGGATCTTACAAGACTCACCTCCAGAGGCTTTGCGATGGTGTCAACAAAATGCTAGATGAAGACAATATTTAGTTTTATCATTATTAATTGCGCATATAATCAAAGGCTAAGTATTGTTGATGATCTTAGGGAGCCAATGAAAGAATGAAGAAAGGCTAAATAGTATTGGTGGCAAAGAAGAATTTAATATCAATTGAAAATTATTCAGCAGATTTATTTATTTATTTGGAATTTACCTTTTTTCAGTTTTAATTTTTTTTAATAATACTATGCTTTAAAAGATGAATTTATAAAGCCATAAAATAGGAGTACTCAAAATAAATAGGACTTCATGAAATGGGCAAGGATAATAAAATGTCATATTCTAAAAATATAAGATTTTCAATAATTCATGATTTACAGATTGTATCTATGCATACTTGCAGAGAACTGTGCTACCTATGTTGAATGAAGTTAAGACTGAATAGATTTAACAAAACTTTTTAAAAAAAATTCATTTAAAACTGTCTGCGCTATGCATAAATGTTTAAGTTACATTGCCATAATTATACTATTGAAAAATTTAAGTGGCTCTTTAAGGTGTCACGCAGAGCCCTCTCTAAGGGCATGTGTGCCGTCACCAGCTGCTCTTCTGGTTTCTAGTGCACACATGCGCACTGGTCTTTGCAGGCACCGAAGAACTGGAAAATGGCCTGAAAACTACCCGAAAAAATGGTCAAAAACAAGCCATTTTTCAAACTGCTTTCAGGCCATCCATCATTCAGACTGTTTTCCAGGCCGAAAAATGGCCTGAAAACGGCCTGAAAAATGGCTGAAAAAACAGCCTGAAAATGGTCTCAAAAACAGCCAAAAAAACAGGCATGCACATGCCAGCCAGCTGGTCTTTGGGTTTCCAGCACTCCGACAGGTGCATACATACACATGCATGCACATGCATTCCAGTTTGAGCATTCGGTGCTGAAAAGGTTGGCCATCACTGGTCTAGAGCTTAATTTTTTTTTAAATGTTCAGGGCTTCCACTAGAAAATAATTTAAGTGGTCTTTAAGTTGCTGTCCTCCAGCTATTCTTCTTGCAATAAGCTTCCCAGAAGAAAGGACTGATTTCATATAATGTGCTTCTGAAAAGCCCTGAACTAAATTTATACTTCCAGGGCAATAACACTGGGCTTCTTTTATGTGAACCTTTCTTTAATCACCTTTATGGCTTGATTTCTTTATCTGTTCTGGAATAATTTTGTATTATTTATCAATGTGTATGTATTTGATAATCACTGAAAAATTACAGACATTCTCCACATCCTAAACATGCTTAATAGCACCACTCATATATAGTTAAAAGTATAAATGTTTCCAGTTATATTTTGTAGAAAAAAAATGTCCTTTCAGATGCAATTGTTCAAGAAAGATAAAACTGGAATATGTGTGCCATCTACATGTACAGGTAATCTTTAACTTACAACCCCAATTGGGACCACAGTTTCCATTCCAAAGCAAAGCAGTTGCTGAGTGAGTCATAACCAACTTTTTTGCCACAGTTGTTAAGCAAATCTGGTTTTTCCCAGTGATTTGCTTTTTTTGATGCTGATGTCATAAATGACAATCACATAACCCAAGGACACTGCAATCTCATGCACACTGCAACTATTGGAAATACATACTGGTTGCCAAGGGCCTGAATTTATATCACCTGACCATAAGGATGTTGCAATGACTGATAATTGTGAACACCAGTTGTAAATTGATTTTTAAATGCTGTTGTAATTCCCAACTGTTGATAAGCAAATAATTGTAAATTGAGGATTATCTGTATGTACATTTTTAGGACAAGGTAGAGAATGTAGTGATTCTTAGAAAAAGATGTGAGTAGTAATCTGGATGTAGAAACTACAAGTCTGTGAACCAAATTTGTAATATTTGTGTATTTTTGTTTTATTCAGAAATCAATATATATGTCATGTAGGTTGAATATATAACAAATATTGCAAAATATATTGCAGCAGCTTAAATAAATTTGTTTAATCTTTGTACTGTTGAAAAAATGCTGAACATGTAATGCTTTATACTTCAACCAAGTGTTTAAAACTTTTTCTTTGTCAGATTTTTTTTATTTTCTGAGTAAACTGAAGAATATTTGCACTCTTAAGTTTTATGCATGATTTTCTCTATCATTGCAGACATGGGCAATTTAATAACATCCAGATCAATTTTTAACTTGGCTTTATAATTTTCTATTGATTACTGTAAATTATTCCTCTTTTGCTATGACACTTTCCCCTCGTTCTCCTTTCTCTCTTTGCACATTACCGTATTTTTCGGAATATAAGATGCACTGGAGTATAAGACGCACCAAGATTTTGAAGAGGCAAATTAAGAAAAAAGTTTTTGCACTCTACAGACCTCCCAAAAACAGCCCATTTTTTGTGAAAATGGGCCCGTTTTTTGTCAAAAATAGGACATGAATAGCTTTTAGGAGGCTTGTAGAGTGCTCCTGGGGGTGGGGGTAGGGCAAAAATGAGCAAAAATGCCCCATTTTTCACTAAAATGGACCCTTTTTTGTCAGAGAGTATGCATAGCTTTTAGGAAGATTATAGAGTACTCCTGGGGGCTGGAGGGGGGATAGAAATGAGCAAAAAAATGGCCCATTTTTCACTTATTTCTGCCCTCCCAGCCCCCAGGAGCACTCTGGAAGCCTAAAGGCAATCCATGGCCATTTTGGTGAAGGGCGGGGTTTCAGGAGGCAAAAAAATGCTGTATTCAGTGTATAAGACGCACCCAGATTTTCAGCCTCTTTTGAGGGAAAAAGTGTGTCTTATATTCCGAAAAATATGATATGTTCTGAATATAGTTCCAAGCAAAGAAATCCCCAAGTAAATATAATCTAGAAATTCAGATGTTACTGAAGTAAGTGTAGCTGCTTTAACTTTTAGGAGTGTATAATACTTTAAGGCCCATATTTAATAAATAACTTTTGCGATGGGCCAAGGAGTGAAATGGATAGAGCGGAATTATGCATGTCTGGGATATGTAATTCTCTCTTTATAAAATCCTTTTTAAAGCAAGTTTTACCTTTTCCTTTTTAATTAGAAAAAAGAACTGGATTGGGGTTTTATTGCATCAAAATGGCAGACATCTATCTGTCAAGACTATCTGGTCATTTTTTTGTGGTTTGAGCATTTTATCTTGCAAAAATATTAGGGTATTTAAGCAAAATATAACCTGATCATAATATAATAATGTATATGCTACTAAAAGTTAATGTCCATAACATTTAACTGGATGAAACGGGATCATGTCAATCACGTCACTTCAGTTAGGCTTAAAAAAATGCCAGGACTTAATATACATCATCATTCTTCCACTGTTCTTTGTTTATATTAATTTGATATTTCCCTCTAATTCACTCTTATCCTCAGCAATTTTAAGAGGGGTGGACTTCCCCAGAACTCCCCAGCCAACTCCCAATTCTGACAGCTGCAGTCCACTCGTTTTGCTGAGGTTGGGAAACACTGCTCTAATTCTTCATTTCATTTCCTTCCCCATCAATGTACCATGGTTATCTTATTTATTCAGGAGAACATTCAAGAGAAAAATTCAGTGCAATATTATGCAGTTTATAAAGGCTTCTACCACAATTAGATGCATGCAAAATGTTTTGAGATTAAAATACTTTGTGCAGAAATTGTACGTTTGAAATGTTTCATGCACCATGTACAATAATGGCTTTGCTAATATTCAAAATAGCACAAGACATTTTTATTTTACATTTTAACTACAGTAATTACTATATTTTATAGCCATAAATTTAAAACCAGGAGCTCTACTGCTTTTTATTACCAGATGCTATTGACCTGAATGAACTCTAAATTGAGTGTATTGAAATTCAGTTGATGTTAGTGTGATTATCCTATATAAAAACATTCGTTCTAGCATGATTTTTTTCACTTTTTCCTCATTAAAGATATGTCATTTCTACAAAAAATCTAAATAAGGACCTTGAATTGATCCGGCGGCACACTCTCTTATTGAACATTGTTTCAGTGTATTTTTTCAGTACAGATTAGGTGAAACCTAGCTTAATAACAATAACTGTGAGAGGGACTTTTGAACATGAGCCAGCAGTGTGTGGCAGCAGCCAAAAAAGCTAATACAGTCCTTGTATAAACAGAGGCATAGAGTAAAAATCGCGTTGAAATGTTCGTACCGTTTTATAAAGCCTTAGTAAGTCCGCACCTGGAATACTGCACCCAGTTTTGGTATTCACATTACCAAAAATATGTTGAGACTTTTGGAAAAGTGCAAAAAAGAGCAATTAAGATGATAAAAGTTGGAGACTAAAACATATGAAGAACGGTTGCAGGATTTGGGTTTGGCTAGTATAAAGAAAAGAAAGACGAGGGGGGACATGATGGCAATATTCCAGTATTTGAGAGGCTGCCAGAAAGAGGAGGGGGTCAGCTTATTTTCCAAAGCATCGGAGGGCAGGACAAGAAACTGGATGAAAACTAATGAAGGAGAGAAGCAACCTGGGATTAAAGACAGTAAGGACAATTAACCAGTGGAACAGCTGCCTCCAGAACTTGTGGGTGTTGTATCACTGGGGGTTTTTAAGAAAAAACTGGATAGTCACTTGTTTGAAATGGTATAGCATCTCCTGCTTGAGCAGAGGTCTGGACTAGAAGACCTTCAAGGTTCCTTCCAGCTCTATTCTGATTCTGTTTCTTAGCCATGTCCCTTCATTTTACATCTTTGTTGAACATCTTCATCAGTTACATATTAAAGTACATAAACCTGCCCAACAGAGCAAGAAAGGGACAATAGTTAACTCTTATCTCTGAAAGGTTTCCTATGTTAATCTGTTAATCATACTTTTTAAAAATCAAAAAGTTGCAACGCTACTTGTAACTTTAAATACGCTATAGTGAGAGATACGTATATGTATATTTCTGTTTCCCAAGTGGCTTTTAATACATAGCATACTGACAATTCTATGAATTAATTCACTCAAGAAAAGCACGTGGTATTAATAAAAGGTATTAACATTATGCTTTTTTTTCTTTTTTGAATTCTTTATAACTTAATTATAAGCAGTCAAGTTGCCATGTGGGTGTGCGCATGTGTTCCCTAGGACCAGCCTAACAAGAGAAACCAGTATGTTAGGTTTGTACCTTAGGCGCTAGTTATTTTAAAAATTAATTATGCACTGCAAGTAAAAAGCTCAGTACTTACAGCTAAACAGAACAGATCAGTCTTAAGAAAAAGGAAAGTGAAGTGCTTCTCAAGATATTTGCATTTGCCAAATTGTTTTGAACTATGTCAACTATTGCACAATACTTCTTGCTTGCCATCACATCCAGGCAGAAGATTAAAAAAAAAAAACTTATGTTGATGACAGATGGTCAACTGCATAGGTCTGACAAATCTACGACTTTGCTATTTTTGAAGCACACAATAAGAAACTTCAAGTTATTCTAATGCATCTGTACTAAATTAGCAACTTGTCACGCATTGCAGGAAATATTATTGCCACAGAAACTCCAAAAATATGTTCCAAACTGCTGGAAATTATTACTTTGAATCAGACCTCTCCATCTTCGTATTCCTCAGATGTATGATTTAGCTCCCCAGATTCTCAGCAAATACTGCATGCTAATTGCTAGAAGTTCTAAGAGTGAAAGTAGATGTTTCTGAAAGTTTCCAAAATTGAGCAAGCATTTTTGCTGTTAACAAAAGAAGGCACCTGATCCCTTAATGAAAGAATGATGTGTGGTTTGGGCTTTTGCAAGCAGCAAATTTCAGGCCCAGTATAATTCATTTACTTTCCATAGGATTTTTACTGCAATCAAGCAATTAAAAATAGTCTCTTGACTTAAGCTCAACTGAAGATGTCTGTATAGATTAGTCCATCTAAATGACAGAGATTTGCTATTGCTTTCTATCAGTAGTTCTTCTTTTACTATTTAGTCCAGCCAATAACCATAGTCTCCTCTATGATCGTGCCTACTTAAAAAAAATAAATCAGAATTAGATAGGTGGTGTCACCTCTTGTAATAAGAAAATAATTATTACTGAAATAAAACCCTATTTGCATATGTGCTGCTCAAAACTTTCTGAATATTTATAAAACTATTTTGTCAGAATTTATATCAACTATTATTCTTGAAAACAGATTCATTGTATTGTAAAGAAAATGCCAAATAACATTCATAACTGGCTTAGGTCAATACAGTGTGTGTATACACTTTTCAGTCTGTGATGATTCCTCATGACTGCCTGGATTTCTCTTGCCTTGACAAGATTTTGGGAAGTGGTTTGCCATTTTCTCCTTTCTGGGGCTGGGGATAAGTGATTGACTCAGTTGACTTTGTGTCAAAGGCAGAACTAGAACCCCTAATCTCTTGATTTCTAGCCTAGCATAGCAGTGAAGGTCAATACAAAAAGAAAAGTAATTATGAAGTCTAGTGTTATACAATTTTTAAGGCTTGAGTCTGGAAACATCAAATATGGTATTTCTTTAATCATATTCAATAGGTTTCCCTCACTGCTGAATAACAAAACATGATAGAGGCATATGCCATTGTTATACACTATGCTAGTATGCAGGGGTGAAATTCAGCAGATTCTGACAGGTTCTAGATTCTGACAGGTTCTAGAAAACCGATAGTGGAAATTTTGAGTAGTTTGGAGAACCAGCAAATACCACCTCTGCCTGGCCCCAGAGTGGGGAGGGAATGGAGATTTTGCAGTATCCTTCCACTGCCATGCCCACCAAGCTATGCCCACAGAAAAAAAATGAATTTCAACACTGCTGGTATGGATGAGTCCTCCGGGATTGGGCGGCCTATAAATTTCATAAACAGTTAAACAGTCTTCTTAAAAAAGATGTGTCTCTGCTCCTTGGAATTGTCATATCCTTTTCTAAGCCTAACCTCTTATCTTTAGCAGGTAAAGGCAATGTGGTTAGTTGGGTTCTGGTCAAAACACTGTGCTTTGTAAATTCTGGTTTTGCAAATTATGTTTTGCTCAATAAATTATGGCTAAACTATGATGTACACATACCTAGACATCAAATAACAGGTAATAAAACTTGTCTGGGAAGACACAATGACTTGAGGTTTGTTCAAGGAAACTTTCTCTTTTGCACTCAAAACATTGATCAAAGCACAGCTCTTGCTCCATGTTTTGGTATAATTTGATATCCGTAAGGCATTTCAGATATAGAAGAAAAAGTATCAACCAAACAAATGATTCAGATCTTAAGAAAAGCAAAGGCAAGAAGATCAGCAGTATCTAATTCCAACTCTGACTGCCTTTCAATGAACAATATAGTATTTGTTCATATTATTTTATTTATACTCCATTTATACTAAGTAAGGTTTTTCAACCAGGTTTCATATTGTGTTGAATTTATATTTACTGACAAAGAAATAAAGGGTTTCATATTGTTTTCTAATTAATTCAACCAAGCTTATTTTTCCACAGCAAATACATTTGCTGTAAGTTCAGGTACCCCATTCAAGTGTTCAAGCACAGTCTTTTCTATATTAGAACCATTCTTAGAATAAGTCTAGTACTTTTCTCTAAAATCATCAGATTTATTTTGAAGCAATTATATACTAATATGCAAAGTTTAAGATTGCCTTCACTTTTCAAGAGCTATTCACACATCCTGCATCAAACTTTATTTAGAGAAAATAAGAAATTCCAAACAACACAAAACAGAGAAATGATTTCACCATCATATGGGTGTAAAAGGTACATCTTGGTTAAGCATGTTTCCTGGTGACATAGGTGTGACACCCCTCTCAAAATTTTGAGGATTTGTGCTTGTCATCTTTACCTCTGTGAATTTGGTTAAAATTGCTGAATAGTTATTTTCACCCAACTATTATGGAAGCAGTTCGAGCCTGCTGTTTGATCGAGCTTTGCCCACTGAAATCAAATAATAAATATATTTTTATCATCCTGCTTCTTACATTTTCTGACTTTTAAAGCATAAGAGTAGATTTCCAAAGTCATAGAGCAGGCTCTCAAAATATCAAACGAAAGGAGTTCGGATATAATGAAACCATGGCAATACTCCCCCTACTGGGTTTAAAGAAAAACATGTATTTGAAGAGTCTTGAAGTAGTTTGGTGATTTTGCTTATGCTGGAGGGTTCGGTACCATACAGCTATTTCAGAGATGGTATTCAACCAGTTCTGACCGGTTCTGGAGAACCAGTAATGGAAATTTTGAGTAGTTTGGAGAACCAGCAAATAGGTGGGGCCTGCCCCTGCTGCCTCCCAGCCTATCTTCTATTGTTGCCCTGAACAGGAGAACAGAGCTGGAAAGCAAGTTAGTGGGGTGGGGAGAGAATGGGGATTTTGCAGTAACCTTCCTCCAGGAGTGGGGAGGTAATGGGGATTTTGCAGCATCCCTCCCCTTCCACGCCCACCAAGCCACACCCACCAAGCCATGCCATGTCCATCCACACCCACAGAACTGATACAAAAAAAAAAAATTAATCCCCACCACTGAGCTATTTCTAGCCTTTTTAATGGCCTCAGCTTTCAATTGTGGCTTGTGGACGCAGGGAAAAAAGAGAAGCAGGTCTAGGACTGGGCAGATGGCCTCTGCAAAGATGGTTCCCCAGGAGAAACATTTTTTAAAAGTCTCTCTTAGAGAAGTGAATACCTTTCAGTTTTATGGATATGCACCACCACTCCTATATTAGACATGGGCGTGCAGTTCTGATGCAAAGAAAGGCTTAAACTGTCATTCTCTGTGTAATATAATATAGGGGGGTATATTCATAATTTTGTATTTATTTATTTTGTGATGTGTATGTAGTATATATTGGAAGTATAAATTTCATTTTAATGTACGCCGATTAGTGTACATTCAAAGTGACAAAGTTTTCAAACTTGGCAATTTAAAGGTGGGCGGATTTCAACACACAGAATCTCACAGCCAGCAAATTGAGAAACACTGGCTTAAAGAGGGGAGGAATGTTTTCGAAGTCAAAGGGCTTTACTGAAGTGCTTTGCATAATAACCACAATCTGGATCTCAGACCTGCTTTTAGTATATGAGGGCTCAGTTCACCTTAGTACCTTCCAGATGTAGTTGATTCTCGGTCTCATCTCATGGTACTCTCAGTTATAAATTAGCCCACCACTAATTAGCTTTTGCTTAGTGTGTTGTGAACAGTATCTAATTCCTGTGGTTGAACGTACTCAGGAATTGGGGTTGAATATGCCAATTTAATTTAACTATCCATAAACACTCCCTATAATTATCCTTATTCCCATTACACAATGGCTTTACCCCGATTGGGGAGGCTGCTATAGTGAAACTAGTGTGGGTGGGTGGGAGCGGGATGTACGGTAATTATACAATGAAATCCGCCTAACTCAGTGTAGTGAACTGGTTAACAGAAGAGAGGACTCTGTGCGGTAACCGTGAAACAAGTAACTTTTATTTTAAACAGCAAGCTAACAAGAGAACAAGTAATTCAGCCCCACGCTCTGCTTGACAGCTATTTATAGAGGAGCTGTCAAGCAGAGCAACCAATAGGGAAACTGCAAAAGTCCCGCTTGAGCCAGGTGCGCCATAGAAAACTACGTTTCCCAGGATGCAGCAAGCTATTGCGCGCGTGCGCATTCCCCCGTGCCCTTTGCCCAGATTCTATTTAGTCCAGCAGGACTCATCGGAAGGCTGATTTTGCGTTGATCGGACGCAGAATGTCTTCTCCCTTGAGATTTGACGGGCGGGTAGTTCTGGTGACCGGTGCTGGGGGAGGTAAGTAGTGGATCACGATGACTGTTGATTTTCCAGAGTTTTCTTTGTAAGTGTGCTTGATTGCAAAGAGGCTGCAAGGAGATCTTTGCAGCTTTCGCAAAGAGGCTGCAAGGAGATCTTTGCAGCTTTCTTGTATTCTTGTTTGCATTTCTCCTTAAGGACGAAGATACGTAAACCACTTTTTTAAGTGAAGCTGAGATTATAATTCTGTCCATGCCTCTCCGGACTTTACTTTTAAGTTAGATCCAATGATAGACCTTTGTAAGTGCAGCTTGTTTTCCGTCCAGAAACAAAGTCGTTTATTTAGTGGTGACGATTCGTTGTTTAAATCCTCAGCCTAATAATATCTGTTCACATACTTCTTGTTAGTTTCCGGATTGAGCCTGGAAGTTGGGAGATACCCTGCGGAACCCACCTGGCAGTAAATTCTGTGAATTAAGTCTAGTAATTCATGCACTCAAATCATAATTCAAAATGACATGATCTGGTCCCTTTGAATCCATTTTTCTTTGGTGATTATTTCTCTACTAACACTAAAAACCATATGTACATATAATATTAGAAATGATTAAAGAATAGTAAAAAAAAGTCTGTTTTAAAATGTCTGTAAAATATTCCTAGTCTTAGCTAGGCAGAGATTTGATAATTACATAGTTTTAAAGCTATACTGCCTATTCAGAGATGAAGAAGCTTGACACCAAACAGGGATAACAAAGATAGATTATGTGATAATTTATACTCACCATTGACTTGTCAAACTAGTTTTATGGAATAAGATACTTTTTGTATCAGTCTTTCTCCATTAGCAATTCATTTGCTGATAGTGATTTTTTTTGTTTTAATGGCATTACTTATGCACTTTTTGTCTTTTAAGTTATGGAAAATTGACTTTAGGAGACAGAGGCTAATTAACATCTATTAATACTTTAGAATAAGGTATGTAGGTTCTGATTTGTCATGTTCAGTACAAAATAATCACCCATCTGATTTTTTCCCAGTGCAATGTATTTTAAAATTAAATAAAAGAAATACCACTATGTATTTGAATTTGACAGAAATTTAGCCAAGAGTATTGAAACATTACTGAAATTAGAGCATTTTTTTTAAAAAAATGGATGAAATTGGCAGACTGTTTAATTCATGCAACATCAGATGTCCAAGTACACCATTTTAATAAGGGTTTTGGACTTTTTACTCTCAATCTCTGCTCATGCCCAGATACTCCAAATCAGCTCTGTAAGATCTTTCAGGTCTCCAGAGAAGATTTAAGATCTTTGGAAAGCTGGAATGAAAGGAAAATTTGTTCTACTTGTAAGCTATTAAGTATAGTTTATACTTATTGTATATAAAACAAAATGAAATTACACTCCTAAATATAGTGAATTGAGGGAGCCGCAGAAAATTTATGAGATTTTTGAGCAATATGTAGAGGATTGCACTGACAGATGTAATACATTGAAACTGTTCATACAAGATTAGAGTCATTCTCACCAAAACAAACTTGTTTGGATTATGAAATCATCAGTTAATAAATTCACCAAGTTGTTAACTTTGCTCACATTTGGAAATAGAATCTATCACTAGCTTTAACTACAATTAAGGAGAGGAAAGATACTGGCTTGCTGAGAGTCCCTGGGTTTTATGTCCTCTGTTGGGCCTATCTCAGGGCCTCCCGTTCCTGTACAAGAAATGCACTTTGATTGGTTCTCACTCCAATAGGGCCTTGCAGGGCAACTCTGTAGACTGTCCTGAGATCCAAGCCTGTTTGTCCTGCTGACTGATGCAATCCTCCCAGGTGCTATGCTGTGAGATGGGTAGAAGACTAATCCTACTGTTGTTATGTAGAATAGACTGGCCCATTGACAAGGGGGGGGAGCAGGAAGCTGTAGGGAGCTACTTTGTCTTTAAAAACATGTTTCTCCCTTTTCACATCCAGGCAAATATAATATTCTTAATATTTTGAATATTTCCTAGGATATTTCATTCTTCTAGGAGAGGGGTGGGTGCTACCTTCCTACATTAGAACCACCAAGATCTCAGTTGAAGTTTGCTAAAGAAATACAATAATCAAAGATGAATTAATACCTTGTCAGCATAATTCTTTGGAACTTTTCATTGAAAAAAGGACATTGAATCATTCTGTTTGAAAGTGATATATCTCATATATTCTCCGATATATTCAGATCAGAGATTGCCTATGTAAAGAAAGTTAATTATCAATCTTGCCTCAGTTTGAAAATGTGATTTTAGTTTCTAAATGCTGTAGATATCAGAACTGCATAGTTTATCTTCACAATAATTTTATCGGAGTGGAGAAGACAGCCTCAAGAACGATCTCAGGATAAAATTCAAGAAAAGGACACTGTGAAAATATTTCAGATCATATGTATCCTTTTCTGTTTAGTCGAGATGTTTTTTAAACTATTTCACTTATACTGAAAAGAACTTCAAGTAATTTTCTCATGTGTCAAACTTTTCTTTAAAAAAGGCTTACAAATTTACAGTAGTGTCATGCAGCCTCTTTTAAAGAAAACAAATTTCTTTTTCTCTTTAATGGAAAATTTATTTCTTTGGATGTATAAAAAGGAGGATACCTTTTAAAGTTTTGTGGCTTAATTGAATTGTATTAATCTGCTGTATTCTGAGTAGTTCTTTGCCTTTTCTTCTGTAGTGACCTATTTGGAATTCCCAATTGATTCGACAATGTTTCTTAACCTTGATAACTTTTAAGACATGCTCCTGGAAATTTCTAGGAATCAAAGTCTATGCATCTTAAAAGTTGCCAGGATTGAGCAAAACTTGTCTAGATCACATGTCATCAAGACTGAGCATTTTTCTACTTCTGTTTAATCCTATACATCAGATACATGCATCAGAGGAGCCATGGTGGTGCAGTGGTTAGAATGCAGTACTGCAGGCTACTTCTGCTGCCTGCCGGCTGCCTGCAATTTGGCAGATTGAATCTCACCAGGCTCAAGGTTGACTCAGCCTTCCATCCTTCCAAGGTTGGTAAAATGAGGTTGGCAATATACTGATTCTGTAAACCGCTTAGAGAGGGATGTAAAGCACTATAAAGCAGTGTATAAGTCTAAGTGCTATCACTATACTCATATCTAAGAGCAATACCACATTTTACTTTTAAGTATATAATTGTCTCCTTTGATGTTGACTTCCTGTGTGGTTTTTTAAAAAAACGGTGAGGTTATAAAATACTTTATTTTTTCTTTATGCTAGGACTGGGCAGAGCATATGCATTGGCTTTTGCTGAAAGAGGAGCTTCTGTGGTTGGTAAGTATTTTTTTTTTCTGCCAGTAACTGTTAAATTCATAATTGTGTTTTAAAATGAAACTTATTCTAATCATCTTCACCTTTTTCTTAATAAAATTATTTTCTTTACTCTTCAATTATTTTTGCTTCTTTTCCATTAAAATTCCTCATGACAAAAATGATTTGCTATGGTAATGAAGATCCAAGGAGGTTTGTCACTTAGCATACTAAGATACTTTCGTGTTTCCTTGAAAATTTGACCTACTCAGAAAATAAGCCCTACCTTATTTTACATATGTGCCGAATATAAGCTCTATCCTCAAAATAAGCCCTAATTAAGACCCTGCCTACTCCAGAGTACACAGGTAAAATTAAACTACGGTGGGGATGGAGCTGTCGTACTACTTACCTTCAGACAATTGCAGCCAGGCCTCGCACACCTCGAACCATTTCTTTTGCAGCCGGCAAGACTTTGCTGAAGGTCTCTGTAGCCGATAACAGAGCTCCAGATCAATCCAGAGCTCTGTTATTGGCTGCAGAGGTCTTCAGGAAAGCCTTGTTGGCTTTGCCAGACGAAGAAGTTCCTGAAAGACTCTGATAGCGAAAAGAGGCCACGGGTGACACGTGCAAGTGAGATGAATCAATGGACAACATCCCTCCCAAAATAAGACCTGGTATCTTTTTGGGGGGCAAAAAAATATAAGACAAGGTCTTATGTTCGGGGAAACACGGTATTAATGTGCCACCTTACCCACTACTGCTACTTATTTATGGGGAACATATTGCTAAGTTACAATGGTAGTTAGTGGTTAGGGAATGTTTAATTCCTGAAAAACAGGTTCATTTAATATTATGCTTTCTGAAATGCCTTAGAGGACTGTTTCTAAATCCTGTGTACAACACTAGCCTACACAGATAACATTGTGAAAGTTAAGAGATTAATTTGTATATTTGGCATACATTTTTATTTATAGCTCTCTTTTGCAACAAGTATTTCATAGCATATTAAGAAATATTAAGGAATTGCTTACCACAGATATTTGTACACCGACTATGTTAGTTTTGTCCACTGAAGAGGTAACAGGTTAACCAAATAATATTTACATGCCTACAGAAGACTAAATCAAGTTTAGCTAATGAACTGGAGAAAATTGGAAGATAAAATGCAAATGTTACAAAGTCCATATTCTGGTGTAACTCAATAATGAGTGTAGAGTGTCTAGTAAATTGGCATCCTGTCAGAAAACCTGGCAAAGCCAAATCTTAAAAAGTATACCTATTTTTGGAACAAAGAACAAAATAGCTTGTACAATAGTTTATTCAGCAGGAGCTGGCAAGAAATTTTATAATGCAAATATACAGTTTTAAGAAATTTAGGTAACATTCCAACTTGCTGGCGAGATCCCTGACACTAACTAGCCACAGAGGATATTGTACTTTGGAATTAAATAACTGTCAGTTTCTGATTTTCTCATATTCACATTAGTCTGTGAAAAACTAGTATTGTTTTCAATCTGAATGTTTTTGAGTGGGACGGAGCATTTCCCCACCCTCATAATCTTTGAACCCTGGTCCTGTTCAAGTAGATAACGTCCAAGAAGCTAAATTAATTTTTTCTTTTTTGACTTCAATTTAGAATTGTGTATTTGAATACTAACTCTTGAAAAATAGTTGAATTCAACAAGAGTTGAATAATAACTTGGATTTTAAAAAAGCTTTTACACAGTTGTATTATTTTGAAAAAAGAATTTTTTAAATAACCAATTTTGTTGTATTTATTTTGTACAATGACAATAAAGACTATACTATACTAAGGTCTTTGTCCAATGCAGGCTATGTAGTTTCACAGGTAATACTTGTGAGCCGAGGTGGCGCAGTGGTTAAATGCAGCACTGCAGGCTACTTCAGCTGACTGCAGTTCTGCAATTCGGCTGTTCAAATCTCACCAGCTCAGGGTTGACACAGCCTTCCATCCTTCCGAGGTGGGTAAAATGAGGACCCGGATTGTTGTTGGGGGCAATATGCTGACTCTGTAAACCGCTTAGGGAGGGCTGAAAGCCCTATGAAGCGGTATATAAGTCTAACTGCTATTGCTATCTTTGAATTTTTAACTAGTTTTTCTAGACTTTTATCAATAGAATCCAAAGTATCTTTTAATTTTTTCTTCCCAGCTGTGCTATAGGGACTAATG
Organism: Thamnophis sirtalis; assembly: GCF_051295495.1. Taxonomy (NCBI): domain Eukaryota; kingdom Metazoa; phylum Chordata; class Lepidosauria; order Squamata; family Natricidae; genus Thamnophis; species Thamnophis sirtalis. Next base: position 53,473,845 of record NW_028261385.1, read on the forward strand.
TTTTAGACTACTCAGCAGACAGAGTAGAATAATGAGAAACTTTAGATGACAACAATCTAAGTTGTATTATTAATGAAATGGTTTTTATTTTTATTTTTTTTACAAAAGAATGAATGTCAGTAACCCTTAGTTTATTAAAATTCCTACAGATACATAAATCTGCTTTAGTGACATGTGTTTGTAATTCCCTGTACTTTTTCAATATTAACACTGCTGTCCTAACTGGTCCCACTGCTGTCCTAACTCTAATCCATGAGAATTGTTTCTGAATAAAGAGATCTGGGATTAGCCAATAGGCACTTTGGCCAACTGGATTTAGCAACAACAGTTTCCATTTAAGCAAGAATTATTATGATATCTTGAAATTACCTGGTACTTAGAATGAACGCCAAACCATTACATCCTGACTGGATAGTTCAGCCACTAACTAATAGGGTTATCTTTTGAACTTCAGCTTAGCAGTAATGGAAAAGATTATTAGACTGGCAACCTAATTTAGCCCAGTGTGCTTACCTAGAATGTGATGATGAGCCTAATTCAGGAATTCAGTAATGTAAAATAAATTAAGCATCACTGCTTAATTGCTGATTTGCAAGACTGTGTATCTTGGTTCATTTAAAAATAATTTGGGGCTAAATTTGTTGGTGATAGAGGTGTTAAATTTCCAAATAATGATGAAAAGTAAATTAGGTATATTTACAATATTTACACACAGACACACACACACAGACACAGACACACACACACACACACACACACACAAATTAAATGATGAGACACGGATTTTGAAGGTATTAAATGGAAAAAATATTTAAAATGTATGTATTTTACATATGAAGTGGGTGGCTCTGATTGGAAGAATGCATTGTTGTTCGCGTCTAGAAATAGAGACATAGCAAAAATGAATCCAAACTTAAAGGGAGATTACTTTGTAAGTATGCCTGGAAAGTTTTTTGACCAGTTTGTGATTATTTGAAAGTTATTGTACCAGTTTATGATTATTTCCCCCTGCACCCTTTTAAAGAGCAGAAAGTGAGGAATGCAGGGAATATGTAGTTGATCTTCAGCAGGTCATTGAGAAATCAATGTGAAAAAAGTATACATTTTCTTGTTTAGAATAAGATTGCTAAACTGAAACTGCAATTATTATGAGGGTTCTCTGAGGATTGGTTTATTAGCCCAAAGGCTTCAACTTTAAAGGTTTTTCATTCTTTGATACAAAAGTCTCCAGTGAATGAAAAGGGAAAAAGTATTTTCATGGCATGTCATTAATCTAGTTTAGCTAACCAGTTAACTAACTAAATAAAATAACCTTTTTCTGCAAAAGAATTACTTTTTCACCATTTCATTTTGGTTGCCTATCTGACAGTTTTTTTCATTATTTACAAGATTGTTTGGTTTGGTTGTTGAATAAAATGAAAATATTAAATCCCTTGGCAGGATTCTTCTACTTATAAGAGGCAATTATGTTATGCCTGAAAATTATTTCCAGTTGTGCCCAGTAATAGAAATGGCATTGGCAGTTCTCAAAGGAAAGAGGAAATCATGTTTTGTCTTCCATTTGGCATGTATTGTATCACCCTCTAGTAAGAAGCAATCATTTCTGCCAATATTGCTAAATGTCAGATTATTGTTGATGAAAAGCAGGAAAATACAAAACAGCAAATAAGTACACTCTTGTGATGTAGAAAAAATATTTTGGCAGTTGTGGGTCTTCCAGGTATGTATTTACTTATTTATTTGCAGAATTTATATTGCTGCCTATCTCACATCTAGGCCCGTGATGGCGAACCTATGGCACGTGTGCCAGAGATGGCATGCAGAGGTCTGTCTATGGGCATGAGTGCCGTCACCAGCTGCACTTCCGGGTACCATTGTGTGGATACGTTCCGGCTAGCTGGTCTGGTGTGCATCCGCATGTGGACAGCCGTTCTCTTCTGGGTTCCATCACACGCATGCGTGCCGGCCAGCTGGCCAGTGTGCATACGAACATTGGAACCTGGAAGTGCATCTAGCAATGGTATGCGTGCGGTGAGCCACTCTCTTCTAGGTTCCAACATGCGCATGCACACTAGCCAGCTGGTCTTCGCACATGCATGCAACAAAACCCGAAGTGCAGCTAGTGATGGCATGCATGTACACGTGGCCAGCCACTCTCTTCTGGGTTCTGACATGCACATGTGTGCAGACCAGCTGGCTGACACACATGCATGTGATGGGACCTGGAAGAGAGCGGCTGGCATGCTCACTGGCCAGCTGCTCTCTTCTGGGTATTGGTGCACTGGTGCGTGTGCACTAATGCAAGTGTGACACTTCTGTTTTGGCACTCCATGCCAAAAAGGTTAGCCACCATTGATTTAGGCAGCTCACAATAATTCATAAAAATTATAAAAATTAGAATATTTTCTCCCCCCCCCCCTCCAACTGTCACACCAAACAGCCTACCACTCAAAACCCAACTTAGCTTCACGATCCTTCAGAAGGGTAGGGATCCTTCTCAGATTTTGGGCAGGGTAACACACATTTGATGGGAGTCAGTTGGGTGAATCACATTGGTCCTTCTTCCCACCTCTGCCCTTTTCTCCCAAAGTAGCCGTTCCCAAACATCCTGACTTGAGTGGTTGACAGAGAAGGGGCAGCAGAGGGAGAGAAGTGAGGAATTGATTTTGCTTGTTTTTTTTGTTTGGAGCACCAGCAAGCAAACCTATTTTCCCCATTTTCCCCCATACAACCCTGCAATGAGATAGAAACAAGACTTGTGTATGGGGGATGTTTTGCCACATAGACAGACTCACACAAATCCTAACTTTCCCTTTTGTTTTCCAGGACTTTAGATTTCAGCCAATTTCAGTCCTATTTGGAGTTCACTTTGAATTCTATTTTATTTTTGAACGACCTACTGAGCTATTAAATCAAAGGATAGGATAGTAGGCTAGGAAGTATGAATGGATGGGAATTTTACCATGTCTTTAAATGTCTTTGTTAATGAGTTGAATTAAGATATGGAGCTGAAGCTTTGCAAATGTTTAAGTACCTCTGAACCAGGAGACTTCATATTTCTCAATACAAATACAAGTAGTCCTCAACTTATAACAGTTCATTTATTGACCATTCAGAGATACAACAGCACTGGGGGAAAAATGACCTAGAACTGTTTTTCAACCTTACGACCGTTGTAAGATTCCCATTGCCACGATTAACATTTGTACGCTTGATAACGGTCTCATATTCATGATAATTCCAGTATCCTGGGATCATGTAATCATCTTTCGTGATCTTCTGACAAGCAAAATCAATGGGGAAGCCAGATTCATTTAAAAGCCATGTTAAAAGAAGATCAGCTGGGAGTCTGGGAGGCAGCAGGAGACAGGTCTAGCCTATTTGCTGGTTTCCAAACTACTCAAAATTTCCACTACCGGTTCTCCAGAACCTGTCAGAACTGGCTGAATACTACCTCTGATGTGTGGACTTCAACTCCGAGAATCAGCCGCATTGCCGAGGTTGACCAACTTTGCTTTACAGAAAATTATTAAAAGTGGCTAGAACAAGCCTTTATCACTTTGTACTAAACCTATAGATTACATACAAAAACAAGTGTTTTATAGCAACAAAACTCCAAGCTGGATAAATTTTGTTGCTTCCTTCTTTTTAGATCTTTTTAATTATCTATAAAATGCCCAGAATTATTGGGAGTTAATCAGAGTTGGAAAGCGTAATAATTATTTATAATTATTTATAATTTAAAACCATATTTTAAATAATGGAAAAAAGGATTTTTCCATTTCTGTTACTGAAATAACCATAATATTAAATATTTATGATTGAATATTTTATATAGCTGCTGTATTGAGCAAATGACTATAAATATAAGCAGAATAATTTTACAGATAAATGCTAAGTGGAATCAGAATCCTTGCCAGAAACACTGAATGCAAACAGTCTTTTTGAATAAAAATCCAATTTGTATGAAGCTATTTTTTTCTCAGTAGCTTTCATGAATTTTGTATTGGCCTATGAGCAATTTTGTTTACTATTTTGCTTTTGTGAGGATCAGACCTCTTTAGAATGAACAAGAGTGGAACAAGGTTTTCTGAGTTGTCATTAATAAGATTTGTTAACAAAACCCTCTAAGATGAAATATAAGCACCCGGATGAATACCTTTGGTTTCAACTGGAAAACCTGCTATATATGGATAGTTCAGTACATCAGTTCATTGCATCAGTCCACCCATCCCTTTGGTGAGAAGTGAGAAGCCTGTCTCCTCAGAGGAGCTGGACCTACCTGAATCTTGATAATGGCCCAGTATAAACATAAGCCAAAGCAGAATGAATTTAAAAAAAAGAAACAAAAGTATAAAATAGAAGAACAAGTGCTGTACATATCTCTCTGTTTCATGGCTATATTTGGTGTTTGGAGTCAGGGCTGACTCCTGGTAACTACCTGGACATATTCCTGCAGTTTTCTTGCCAAGATTTTAAAAATAGCCTGTTTCCCTGAAAATAAGACCTTTCCCGAAATAAGATCTGGCATATTTTTTATATGTGCACCTAATATAAACCCTACCCCCAAGTAGGTCCTATTTAAGAGCCTATGCAGCAATTCGCTCACCCATTCCGTCTGGTTGTTGTGCCATAGCCACGAGGGTGGTGGAGCTTACCCCAGGGCTCCAGTATTCATGCCATCCATGCCCTGACACCTGCCTCACAGCAGCAGCACCAGCAGCCATGTGCAGCAGGAGCCATGTGGCTGCCAGCCCACTTCTGCTTGCTCACAGCCGCAACAGAGCAGGAGGCCAAGCGGTGTGCTGATGCCACAGCTGTGAGGTGAGGCCGGTATCATGGTATGGGTGGCCTGGCTGCGGAAGCCCTGAGGTAAGCTGGTGCAGTATGCATGGGGCAGCTCCACCACCCCTGCCTCGTGGTGGTGGCACTGGCACAGCGTTCGGCCTCCTGCCTCATCGCAAGCAAGCAGAAGAGCCTCCCATATATGGCCTGCCATACATGGAAAAAAAGACACCCCCCAAAATAAGCTCTAGTGCTTAATTTGATGTCCAAAATAAAATAAGACCCAGTCTTATTTTAGGGGAAACATGGGTAGCTTGCCATTGCCTGCTTCCTAGGGCTACAAGGAAGTTAGTGACTGGGCCAAGGTCACCCAACTGGCTTTGTGCCTTCTGATTTCTAGTCTGCTAGCAATAGCAATAGACTTATATACCGCTTCATAGGACTTTCAGCCCTCTCTAAGTGGTTTACAGAGTCAGCATATTGCCCCCACAGTCTGGATCCTCATTTCACCCACCTCGGAAGGATGGAAAGCTGAGTCAACCTTGAGCCGGTAAGATTTGAACTGCCGAACTGCAGATAACAGTCAGCTGAAGTGGCCTGCAGTAAGGCACTCTAACCACTGCGCCACCTCGGCTCCTTTAATGATGCTTTAATCACTCCACCAAACTGGCTTTCATGTCATGGATAGTCTGTACCTACTTGGAAGCAAAAAGTAGACTAGCTAGCAAAGAAAATGAAGACAATTTTGTAAAAAATGCAGGATCTCATTGAAATAAAAAAGTAATGCTAGAAATTTAAAATTGCTGATTTTTAAGTCAGTTTCCCCCAAAACCGGTTCCCTTCAACTATACTGCCAATTAAAATATAAAGACTCACTTGAATCAAGCTCAACTCCTGGTGACTAAATGTATTCTGTCTATTTTGAATACATGCCATCGAGTGAAATAAATGATTAAATATATTTTTCTGGTTAAAACATTTTTAGGTTTGACCACACGGGGGAGATGCTGCTTCATAACAACAGATATTTTTTTAGTATAATTGGTTCTATTTTAAACTCTTCTTCTAGGTGAATTGTTTTCTAGTATTATTGCTTAATTTGGAATTTTCTCTATTATTTAGATAGCTAGCAGTCCATTTATCATGAAAAAATGTAGTGTTTTGGAATTGCCTTTTGGATTAAAAATAGTTTGTGAAGGGGTAATAAATTATTGGATCTGTCAAAGGTTGGTGCACTTTCAAAAGAATCGGTGACTTTTGTGCTTATTGCCACAAAAAGTTTGTCCAGGGTTTAAAACACATATTTTTATTTTTAGTTTGTACATCAAACACACACCTGTTCTCACAAATGTTTTTACTTATCAAAAATATGGATTACTTGATGATTCCTCAAGATTCTTCAACCAAACTATTTTCACCTATTCCACAAAAGTAAAATTGGACTTGTGATGTTGTGTGGGAAAGTGTTTATATATTCTTTCTGAAAATCTTTTTAAAATGTATAATTTATTTTACCCGCTCAGACCTTTTGATCTGAATGTACAGTAAAACTAAATCAGTAAGGGGTATCTGTATAAAAGTAAATTAGATATGAGCACTAGTTGAAAAGAATAACTCCTTTGACCTCATGGGCTTTGATCTGTTAGCAAAGAAAATAAATAAATGAAGTGTAGCTACCTAATGGATGAATATAATTAAATTTGAAATTACAGTTGTATGTTATCCTGGTCATTAAGTGGATCACCATGTGCCTGCCTGCACCAAATTTTAAGACTTTTTTGTGGGTCATAAAGTGAATCACCATGGTCATTAAGTGAATTCATTATCCACAATGGGTGTTTTTTGCCAGGAATTGGACATAAATGCCAGGTTCAGGTAATTTTTTTTAATATAAATTATGACAGCTGGATCCTGAAAATGGCCATAAATGATGGCTGGTTGCTGAGCACCCAAAATGTGATCATGTGACTGAGGGGGGGGGATACTTTCCAACCATCCAGTTATGAATCTGGATTATAAGTAATCCTGGAGAAGTATGTCATAACTTTAAATGGTTATTAGGTGACCAATTATAAGTTGAGGGCTACCTAAACTCTGGTATTCTTTAAAATAGCCAGATTTTTTTCAGGCATCCATGCAAATCTTAAAAATAATAATGCTGTTTTGAAGAAGCCACTGATTAAAATTAATGAAAGTGATAAATCACTTTAAATACAGGAAATGATATTTATTTATTATTAAATTTATATTGTCGCCTATTCACCCATGGCATAATATTTAATACTTAGAGCAGTTGATTGGATAAGACAAATTGCTTAATATCTGCAAAGCTGCTGCAAGAATAAAGAGACCTCTTCAGATAGCAATTTATGGAAAGAGACCCAAATATTAACAGTATGTTCAATATAAACACTATTTCTTAACAGAAAGACTCAGTTCAATTACCTGCAGGATGGCAACTACTTATATTATTGTCACACCTTCATAGGAGATGCTAACACTTCTGATATTTGACCTCACCAACCTGAAGTCTGAAATTCGTACATTCATTGCAGCATCTGGAAGTTGAGTTATAGCAACTGGATCTCTTTTTTTGTTGATTTGAAATGTTTTGTTGCTTATCCAAATAGCTTCTTCGGTCTGGAAGATAAGAATTGAATAAGCACTGAAATGTTTCAAATCATCAAGAAAAGAAATCCAGTTGCGATCACTCAACTTCCAGACAACTCTACCTGGATAACTGAGAATCTTCATCGATGTTCATTATAGCATGAAATCTTCACTCTACCAGTGAGGCAATGCCTGAATGATCACTGAAGGCTGCAGAGAATGACAGCTATTTTATCTGAGTATTAGTTGGACTCAATTTCTCTGACTCTCTTTGTCTTTTTTATATCTGTCACAGTGAATGATCTTGGAGTTGACATCAAGGGACAGGGAAAGAGTTCTTCAGCTGCTGACAAGGTGGTTCAGGAAATACAAGCTAAAGGTGGAAAAGCAGTAGCTAATTATGGTATGTTTCTCCCACTGTATTCCAGTGAAAATATCTGCAGATAAATTACATCTCTACTATAGTTAATGCTAGAAAGAAAATCATCTGCCATTTATCATTGAGATGATTGTTGTAAATGATAATCAAAACAAAATCAGAAAGTTCCTTGAAGATTTAAATGACTGTCTCATGATAAATTATTTCAGTCAATAGAAAGTGGTCATGCCACTGATGAGAGAGAGATCTGGTGTGCCTTGAATTGCATGATATTTAATAATCTCATGAATTGTATGTGATTGCAAATCCATGTTAGATACATACCATCTAGTATTGAGCCATGATCGGTAATTCCAAAATGTGATCATTTTAAAGTGAGGTTCACTGTCCGTTAGATTTTTATTCTTTGTTATGTTGTAGTTGTTTGATTTTGAAATATATATTATATAGATGCGTTACATGAAAAAAAATCCAGGTAGAATAGTCCTATTTTAAAAACTTCAGGATCTTTGTGGATAAACAACGTATTCTTTAGCTTGATATATTCATTGTGCTTCACAGAGTTTTATGTTCACTTAAAGATATAATAGTGCAGACTATCACATGCCACTGTATAATGTGGAGGTTGTTGATAAATTCTTATATCTGAACATTTTATTTTGTTATTTGAAGGCAACTGCATTCTCCTAATTTCATATCCAACTTATCCGTGTGTCATTAACAGTCCATGTTTTTCTGAGCATAAGAAAGCTTGGATGCAAACTCTCATTTGCACATTTACTGCATCTAGTGCTATCACAAGCAGACCCCATGTGTGATGACCCGGGGCACAGCACAGAGGCAACACAGTCAGCTAATAGTTTAAACCTCCCTTTTATTGCGCCAACTTTTCCCCAATTGCTCTCACGTTTTTAGCAAGTCCTAGAGCAAAGTGAACACACACACATACACACACACACACCCTCCAGCAGCCTCTGGCTGCAAGTAGTCCAGCACAATGCTGTGAGCACAACTGCTGCAAAGCAAGAAATCCAGCAGGGCAAGGGAATAGGTTGATGAGTCCAGGAAGCAAAGGAACAAGGCAGTTAATCCAGGAAGCAAGCAAGAAAGAAAGAAGTCCAGAAAACGTTGGCAAAGGCACACAATACTCCATGAATTCAGCGTTTGTTCCTGACAAATGCCCCTCTCCACAATGTGTCCTTAAGTCTCAGTCCTCAGATGTGCCTTGTGAAGTGGGGCAGGGCGCTTTCCTCCCAAGTTGTCAGGTCAGCCAGCGCTCTTCCCGCCTTCTCTCTAGTCTCCGTGGTCGAGGAGGGGATGGTCCTTCCTCAGCTCATGTTCACTGCTTAGCCTTTCTTGGTCAACCTGCCCCTGTTCCTCCCTGACTACAAGCTGCACCAATCCTGAAAGTCCTGGACTGACTCTGCCTGCTCCTTCCCACATTTCTCCAAAGCCAACGAAGCTGACCCCTCGATCACCGTGAGCTCTAGTTCAGACTCATCTTCCTTCGCAGATTCATGCTCCGACAGGGGCATGACACTTGTGTCACTATTTTTGTAGTTATTCCTTAAAGGCATCTCTTTGGAATAGCACGTTTGGGGGAGATTGGGAAATGAGGATATTGGCTTTTATGCCTAAACTTAAATTTTACCACTCACAAAGAAGAATATTTAGAATCCAAATCAGCATGTCTTTCCCCTGTGCATCCTGTCTTCCTAACCATAGCTATCCACTTTTGTTAGTAGCACCTCAGGGAATTATGAATACAGTTGAAAGATTTCAGTAGCTGCAGTCATAGGAGCAACTTCTGTCTTTTTTTCTGTCATGAACTTGCTATCATTGGTAAGTGCATACCAATGAATAACTTGCTTATGAAAGAAAATATTCCCTCAAGATTACATTATATTACCATTTTGTGTTCCTCTCCCATTATGCTAGGATCTCCGTCATTTCAATAGATTCTGATCTGTGTTTCTTTCTTTCCTGTTTTTCTTCTTCTCAGATTCAGTGGAAGCTGGTGAAAAGCTTGTGCAAACCGCTCTGGATGCTTTTGGGAAAATAGGTACATTTCAAATAGAGGCATAGTTTGTTAGATTAGATAGCTGGAACCTCCTTATTATTATTCTGTATTATTTCATGAAAAAAATGAAGCAGTCTATTATTCAGGAGAAAATCTGCCATAACAAAGGAATGGCTGTATCAAGCTCCTTAACAAATTTACTTTTTGATGAAAGCTGTAATTACTTGTACTAGTAGTAATCAAGATATTTTCTCCAAGATGAGTTCTCTTTAAGTTTTTTTAAGATTAAGATTTATTTATTTTTTCTCTTCCATCTGTAAATTTTAAATTATATTTTTTGATATCATTAAAGCTTTTATCATGGTCAACACAAAATTCTGCCTCAGAAGAAATTGAACTTCCTCTGAAATCAAGCCAAATATGTTTGATCATGAAAAGACCTCTCCATCAAGTAGAGGAGGGGTTGTCAAACTCACGTCATCACGTGACATATTGGGACTTTTCCCCTTCACTAAACCGGGCGGGGGTGTGGCCAGAATGTGAGTTTGACAGCCCTGAAGTAGAGGCATGAGCAAAATAAAAATAATAAATTCTTTTTGTTTAAAGCCACATTCCATTGATGGAAACAAAGCAACAATAAAGAATCCTCATAAGAATTTTCACTTTTCCCCCTTTAAACTACACATACGCAAAAACTGATATGGTTATTCTTTTAGATAAGATCTTTTTCCCATTAGCAGCGCAACTGCATATTTATGCTAAATTGAATGCTGGCCTGAAACCTGGACTTGCTTACCAGCAAATAGCTACAATAGTATGCATCAGCATGTTCTTTTTTCTTTATTTTATAAATGTTACTTCATAGAGATACAGAAATGCATTTGAATTACAATGAGGCTGTTAAGCCTGTTTTAACTTATTGCAGAAAGCAAGCAAATGGCTGTCTGCTGCACTTGCCCAGAATTCTGAAACCATTAAATTCATTCTACGAAAATGCAGAGTGTCCCTTTCTATGTCTGAGTTCATTTTTACTGCTTAAGAGATGATCATAGTTCAGACCTACATGCAGTGTCAAAGGTGTTTGCCAGCCTTTGATAACCATAATAATTCTGAAAGTCTTTTTTCCTTTATCTATTTGGGTAAGGACAAAATTAAATGCAAATAAGGTGTTAATAAATGTTATCCTTCATGCCAGAAGCAAGAATAGCTAGATTTGTTTCTTAATAATTTTGTATTGATTTAATTTACAGATATTCTGATCAATAATGCCGGGTAAGTTGATCTAAATGTTATTTTATTTTTTTCCCCATTACACTGGAATATTTTTGATTCAATTTATGACAATTTCTCTCCTCTTTTTTCTTCTTTGACACGTAGGATATTGAGGGACCGTTCCTTTGCTAGGATCAGCGACGAAGATTGGGGTAAGTTGTACCCCAGTTACAATTATATACATAGTCCATTTTTAAAATAAACATATTATATACTTAATGTATTTCATGCCTTTTCGAGGTCTAGATATATTCTATGGCTTGAATTGTTTCTAGATATAATTCACAAAGTTCATTTGAGGGGATCCTTTCTCGTAACCCGAGCTGCATGGAACCATATGAAAAATCAGAAATTTGGAAGGTAAGTAGACATGATTGCTCACCAAATATATATACTGATCAGACTAAAACCATTAGATTAGACACAGAGAATATAGTTTGTGGTTTGTGATTCTACTGTACCAATAGTTATTTCTCATAAAAACTTCAGCATGAAAAACTACATCTAAAGTAGAATCCTCATCTCTACAGGCAACCAAATAGAGGTCTATTCATATATCAGAATATTATTAGATTTTTTTAAAAAGCAACTGTATAATTGCTAATACTAATCAAGGTAGCATTTAAAGTGCTGAAAAAAACCTGCATTCTTTATCTATAAACTTTTCCACAGCCATATAAACTACATTTTCCATGTTGTAGCTGCTGCAACTGAACCTGGAAATCTTGCCTAAGATTTCCAAATGTGGAGTTGATAGTGGAATTGAAGCTACCATGAATGGTTTCTTACTGAGTACTGCAGTAATTTGAAAAAGAAGCATGGGTGGTACAATTCATAATAGTGTTTAATTGGAAGCCCGGAGTACAGGGATGAAATTCAGCAGCTTCTGATAGATTCTGGAGAACCGGTAACGGAAATTTTGAGTAGTTCGGAGAACCGGCAAATACTACCTCTGGCTAGCCCCATAGTAGGGTGGGAATGGGGATTTTGCAATATCCTTCTCCTGGAGTGGGGTGGGAATGGAGATTTTGCAGTATCCTTCTCATGCCACGCCCACCAATCCATGCCCACAGAACCAGTAGTAAAAAAAAATTGAACTTCACCACTGTCAGAATACAACCCTTTCTGATCTTTTATGACATTATGGAAATTATGATTAGCCACATCTGAAATCCACAAGTTGGAAATTATGACAATGGAGGTGCTGGATTCTGGAACTCCTATATACCATACACATTGGAAGTTGTTTTTAATTAGTTTTTTCCCATTAGCCCCAAAGCCAAAACATTGCTAACTAGCATTTCACCCAAACAGCAAGAATAGTTCTCAGTAAGAACTGAAAACTACTCCTGTTGTTTGGGTAAAATGCTAGTTCTCTGAATAATTTTAATGCTTTTAATGTTGATAGATTGAATCTAAAATTCAATATTTTTAGGAAGATATTTCCCTATTACATTACATTTGCGTCATTGGTTGCACTTAATCACATTTAAATATGATACAGTTTAGAAATAATGATCATATTAAAAAAGAATTGCTTGTTCTGTTTTTATTTTGTCTGCATTCACTTTTCTCAGTTTGTAAACTGTTTTCCATAAGTTGTCCCTAAATAAGGACTGTGAGTTGTTGTTTTTCTTGCAACTCTTTGATTCTATTTTGATCTACATTCAGCTAATTTTCATTACCAATAGCACATTCTGAAAGCAAATTTATTTGCTCTGTGAGTTAACTGGGACCTATCTCTGTATTCAGTACTTATGAAATATAACTTTTGTAGTTACTCCATGCCTATCAGTTCTTCAAAGACGTTGGATTAAAAGTTGTCTGATGGTAGTCACAGTAACACGCTAAATGGGTCCCTTAAACACAGCTACTTCAATATTTTTTATGAAACCTAAAGCAGAATAAGAGAAGATATTGAAAACAGTTTATTTTCTGTTTAAAGAATGTTCATTGTCCCTTTAAAACTTTGTTAAATGGCAATGTTGTCTAATTAGCACAATTTTTACATCTTGTTGCTGCTTTTTATAGAGAGGTTTATGTATTGAGCCAAATGTTTTTTTATGCAGTATCACCCAATTCTATTGCTTTGACTGATGCAGTCCCTTTCAACCTTCCATCAGGCTTTTTGTTGCTGTATTCTAATCTCAATTTCCTACTGTTTGTTTTCAAGAATAATCATGACTTCCTCAGCTGCTGGAATATATGGGAACTTTGGCCAGGCTAATTACAGTGCTGCCAAACTTGGCGTTTTGGGTCTGGCAAACACACTTGCAGTTGAAGGCAAGAAGTACAACATCCACTGCAACACGATTGCTCCCATGGCAGGCTCCAGGATGACACAGACAGTTATGCCTCCAGGTAAATAATTGTAAACATTCCCAACAAATTAGCTTGAGTGTATGATAAAATATCTCTTCTGTTCTCTACTCCTGAGGCTTGTTTTTGCATAAATTTCATTTTCCCTAGCTATGTTGGATGCCCTCAAACCAGAATATGTGGCCCCTCTTGTCCTTTGGCTGTGTCATGAAAGATGTCAAGAGAACAGTGGACTGTTTGAGGTAATATCCATTTATTGTTCTTTCCTAGCAATGGGCCTTGCATCCATCACATTTTCCTTCTCTCCCCCTCTCTCTCTCTCTCTCTCCCTCCCTCCCCCCTCTCCCTCCCTCTCCCTCCATCCCTCGTCCCTCCCCCTCCCTCCCTCTCTTCACAATTCAAATCCATGCAGAAATCTGTTCTCACATTACAGATAATCCTTGACTTACAACAGTTCATTGAGTGACCTTTCACAATTACAATGACACTGAAAAAAGTGACTTACAAACATTTTTGACACTTATCACCTTGTAACAGTTTACATTCAGATGCTTGACAACTGCTTCATATTTATGATGGTTGCAGTGTCCTGGGGTCATGTGGTCCTGGTCTGACAAGCACAGTCGATGGGGAATCCAGATTCACTTAAGAACCATGTTACTAACTTAATAACTGCTGTAATTCACTTAACATATGTGGCAAGAAAAGTCCTAAAATAAGGCAAAACTCAGTTAATAATTGTTACTTAACAACATAAATTTTGGGCTGCGTTGTGGTCATAAGTCAAGGACTACCTCTATAGGATAAGTTGAACATATCATGTGAATATCATGCTGAAAAACAGCAATGGATTTGAAATCAAATGTTTTATCACAATGGTGAAAAGAATATTTATTAAAACGATTCCAGCACATATTGAACCTTAGGGACAATAATCACCATAAGAAGAAGGAATTCAGCCTTATCCTACATGATCACCTTATATTCTAATTCCATACTCCAGATAACACTACATTCACATCCCAAATGGCAAGGACCAAGGGAAACAGAGAAATATTACTAGACCTGCAACAATCTCACTTTTTGCAAAAATATGAAAAAGTTTAGAAAATCATCTTAAATAGAGAACACTAATACCCTGAGAATGAACATGCTCAGAACCTAAAGTTGACTGATGTTGAGCGGAAAAAACTGAGGAGACAGGACATAAAAATCAGAACAATGCTTTGTAATATAAGAAGCTAACGCTGTTTAAAGCTGGTCATGTATTGGTTGAATTGAACTAAATGTAATCATAAGGCCTTTTGTAAGAATCAACTTCGTATGGAGGTAAAAAGTAAATGCATATTTTGATCTATTGGAACTAATCTGTTGTGATTAAATGGGAGCTACTCCCATAAGATTTGCTGTCCATGCTTCATTTGCAGTTTTCTTTGTAAATTATATTGATTTTTAAAACTGTATGTTACAGGTTGGAGCTGGCTGGATTGGAAAATGTAAGTCTTCTTGCTCATTTGGTCTAGTGAGAAAGAATCTGAATTTGACACAAAATCCAAACTAATGTGTTAAACTAGATTATAACAACATTAAATCATTTCATTTTAAGAGTGGTAGAATTTGAGGATAATTTCACTGACTCTCATCTGAGCCTCCTGCCCTTGCTCTCTTTCTTACTATATTAGGATTGGATTTTGTTCATTTGTTTGTTTATTTGGTTTGGTTAAAAGAGATTAATCATAGATAGTTGGTAAATGCAGTTTGCTTTAATGGCAATAGCACTTAGACTTAGATACTGCTTTGCAGTACTTTATAGCCTTCTCTCAGCAGTTTACAGAGTCAGCAACAACAATCTGGCTCCTCATTTTACTCACCTCAGAAAGGATGGAAGGCTGAGTCAACCTTGAGCCGGGTGAGCTTTGAGCTGCCAAATTACAGGCAGCTGGCAGGCAGCAGAAGTAGCCTGCAGTACTGCACTCTAACCACTGTGCCATCACAGCTTTACCTTCACCAGGGCCCTCAATAATTTTTTTTTTAATTCCACCGTTAACTATTCTTAGCTGTCAAAATGGTTCTGGTGTCCAGCACAAACAAACAATGTGTTGATGACAAATCAAGAAAAGCTGCTGCAGTTTCAGATTGGAATAAATACTCTATTCAGAGTTCTCAAGAATGTGCATAGTATGCTAAGTTCCAATTTGCTATCTGCAGGGAAGATAATCCATACTTTGTTTTGATCAGAAAAAAATTTAACATTTATAAAAGGAACTAGTGATGCAGCTACACCTGAATGGTTATTTTTAATTGGTGTTTAATAACCTTTCTAATTGCTATTTCCTTAGTACGCTGGGAGCGATCCCTGGGAGCCGTTGTCAGGAATAAGAACCACCTAATGACACCAGAAGCCGTGGAACATAATTGGGAAAAGATTTGTAATTTTGATAATGCCCAAAAACCTAAAGAAGTTGGAGGTACAAGCAACTTTATATTCATTACATATTTTGTAAGGTTACAAACTGTAAATATTACAGTATATAAAAATAAAAGTGCATAATGATTTATTTTAATTTTAATATATGTGTGTTTGTGTGTGTATTCATCTACTTATGTCTTCTGTATAGCTTTAGAAAGTATTTTTTTTCATAATAATTCATTTTTCCCAAAGTTTTTGATTTTTTTAAGGTTATACATTTTGTATAATATAAGTAGATATTATGTCATACCAATTTGCATAAAATGTTTCCATTTTCTTTCCTTAATGTTACTAATTTATAAATTACCTTTTCCATAAAGGCTAAAGTCCAAAGTTTCATCCCAAAGCTAATCAAATGGGTCTGTGTGTAAATATATGCTTAATCATTTATCAATTTATCCAGACCGATGTACAATTTATTGTATATAATTCCAACAACAGATCAATAAAATGATAGCAGGCATATACATTATCCAACACCTATTCATCCTTTTTCAGAATTTCAGCCAGTATTAAATGACAACTAAGAAATTGCTGATAAATCATTGACTGTCAATTCAATAATCCTACCTTCATTATTTAACAGTGAAAAACATTTTTGCTGTGATTGGAAATGGCCATGAGATTTCTAATTGATTGAATTTAAAAAAACTATCTACAACCTTATTTTAGAACTGATCATTTGGCATTTATTGTACTTTATTGTATTGTAATTGTGGGCTGAATGCTGAAAATTATGTCCAGATTATGTTTCTGGGACAATTTGAACAAATAAGCCTAAATACACATTACAGGTACTAATTTTTGGAAGAATTAGGGAAAAAGGCATATCGAGGGGCAAAGATGGTGGCACTCTCTTTTATCTCCATATCTTCATTTCAAATAAACACTTTGGGTATTAGTTTGTTTCATTAACAAAATATAATTTATTTCTAAATAGTTGATCAATAGTTCAGGAATACAACATATGCTTTGCATTCAGTAAGCCCCATTGGTAAACTCAAGAATTGGATCCCCCCCCAAATCAAGTGGTATGCTGCCAGTTCGCACTGGTTTGGGCAAAGCTGTAGTGGCAGTGGCGTGAGGCTCCGCCTACCCACCCTGATGTCATCAAGGAGCTTCGCGTGCGCTCCCCCTACCAAACTGGTAGTGAAGAAAATAGAATATCATCTCTGCCCCAGATCCTTAAAAATCCTTACTGTCAGTGTGGACAGTATTGGGTTAAATTTATGAATGATCTGAGTTAATGTAAGGTTGCTTCCTATGTTTTTAAGCTCTGATTACTTAATGCAGAAAAGAGCGATTTCAAGCACTTTCCCCCCTTCTTCATGTTCTTTCTAGCAAATCCAGGTGGACTCTAGATAGGTCAATCTGTCACAGACCATTGCTACCTAGATATGATAAATAGGTATCTTAACTAAATATGCAAGTGTTTTAAGATTAGGGCCAGTTTGCTAACAGTTGACACTGACTTCATGGCATATAGTCAACTTTGAGAGTCTGATATGAAATGATACCTGATACAAAAATTATTAGTTCTGCTTTGCATTATTCTTTTTGATTTGGACACATCAATAAGAATATAGCTTGTTATATATAGCGTGTCTTTTAGTTTTCTACTAAAAAAGGCATTCTGCGTGGTTTTGGGATAAGAGTCCAACTTTTGAATCTTCACCTGTGAGAATAAGCAAAAGAGGAAAATAAAAATGCTGCATATATCTGATAGACTATTTAGTTTTTCTGTATTAGAGCATTAGGAAATTAGACAATTAAAAAAACTTTCTCCCTTAATGCCTGAAGACACTGAAGTAAGAAAAACTAATTAAGAGTATTTACATTAAAATTGAAGCCTTTATATCTGCAAATTCAAGCTATCCTAGAAGATTTCATTAAAAACTATCACAGCATTAATGTAAGTAAATTAATGTTGTGAAAAGCTGTTATACACTAAACCATTGCATATAATTATACAAAAATATCAATTAGCGTAAGCCTTTACCTATCATTTGTAAGGATTACCTAGAGTTGTATTTATTTGCAACCATAGGATTTAGCAAAATGCATATAGAATTTCGGCCGTTCAACACATGCTCTCTAATATTAACAGTACTATTTGCCGATGTGGTTTCATATGTTCCTTTGCAACCATTGCAAACAGCAATTTGTTTTGTTACATTTGTCTCTCTCAGATTTTTTTTCTTCTAAACTAGACTGATTCACTTGGATTAACAAGGGTGAATCTAGCTCTAACTTCCTGATAAAGTTTGCACACCTATAAGTTATTACAAATGCATAAGTGATGTGTAATTGGCAATCCTTTTTATCTTCCATCGAAATAATCTGTTGGCATTGTTTGAAAACAGCTCTGTGAAAGCTTTTCTCATTGGTGTAAGAGACTAAATAGTATGACATTCCTTGTCCTTCTTTAAAAAAAATAGATACCATTTAGCTAACTTAAGCTTTCAAACCTGCTTTATATCTTGTCTAAAACCTTTAAAAATAAATAGTTCTTCAATAATGTATGCTAATTTATATCACTCAGAAGTTTCTGATCTAGTCAGAATTGTGAGAGTAGTTTTAGACACTAATTCATCCATTTGTTAGCATTAAATTGTTTGTGAAGCATTATTGTGCCAAATAAGCATCGGGCATATTCCAATAATATTTCTATAACATAAAATTATTGCTTTCTTTTCCTTATATTTATTGATGGAAGGCCCACTTGTAATCCCAACATTGCTATTGGTATGCATGGGAATAAGACTAATATTAAATTTATGAATTTACTCTGGACTACTTCTAACTCTTCTGGTTTACTAAATCCCCAAATTGGGCCTCATATACTATTTCGCCTCAGAAAGATGCTAAGCACAGGCTGTACTAACCATAGTTTATATAATTATAAATTGTGGCTCAGAATGATATGCAGATATTTTAGTCTCTGAAAGCATAATATAAATTTTCATTTTCCTGACTTTAACAAGCATGAAACGTTGAGTGCTGTATCATTTCAAAAGTGTTTTCTTTTCGTAATGATTTTTCGGAGTATAAAACGCACCTTCCCCCCCCCCCCCCCGAAAGGTGGGTGAAAATCTGGGTGCATCTTATACACTGAATGCAGCATTTTTGGCCTCCTGAAATCCTGCCCCTTCACAAAAATAAACATGCAGAGGGTTGCCTGAAAAGTGCTCCTGGGGGCTGGGGAGGGCAAAAACGAGTGAAAAATTGGCCTTTTTGCTCGTTTTTGCCCACCTCCAGCTCCCGGGAGCACTGTACAAGCCTCCTAAAGGCTATGCATGTCCTTTTTTTGGCATTTCATTTTCGTGAAAAACAGGTCGTTTTTGCTCGTTTCCCTCCCCCACAGTCCCCAGGAGCACTTTGCAGACCTCTCAAACAAAAAAATGAGGCGTGCAGAGGGTTTGTGAGGGCTACAGAGTGCAAAAACTTTTTTTTTAAATTTACCTCTGAAAAATATGGTATAGCATCTTTGTCCCAAAAATACTATTAAGGAAGCAAATAATCAATGATGTAAGTTACTGTAATAAGTAAGTAATGTAATAAGTTACTATAATCTTCCATTTGGATATATGCTTATGTGGAGGCCTGCCATATCTTAAGACTAGCCAATTATGTTGAGTTGGCTCATGCTTGGGAGTGAAATTCTCTTAGCTCTTAAGTTCATTTGTCAAATTGCCCTGTCTTAAATATTGTGTTCGGTTAGAAGGTCACGCTGAACTTTTGAGTTAAGATGAGATACAAAGGTAACAAGGAATGAATACACCATAAAGATATCATATATGAAGCTGGATAGCTTTTCAAATAGGTTTTTTTTTTCTTCTGTGTGGCATTCTCTTCTCTGGTATCAAACATTTTGGGCCAGATGGGACTATTAGTTGGCTTGTAAAGGCCAATTGTGAAGGTTTGTAAAGTTAAGAGCCAGTGTTACTCACTTCAAAAACTAAGACAAAATCTCACTGTAACCATTTGCACAAGGTAAATTTTGTCCAATTGTATTTAAAGAAATTAGCAGAATAGGGCTCCGAAACCTATCTTTTTATTAATCATACTGAATCCCTACTTTGTTTCATTTCACACAAACAATATGAACAAGATATAGAATTAAACCAAACTGAAGTATAATCTGTCACTCATTGTGATAGCATTGGCTAAAAAATACAATATATATGTATAATCTCTATCTAAATGTTCTAACACCACCCTCATTTAAAAAACAATGATTTTGCTTCCAACCACACCTGCAAAAGTATTGAAATATGTTTTACGATGTTTAGGAATACAGACTCCCTTTCTTCAAATGATTTTTAGCCTCAGTGTGATTCTTTGGAATCTGCTTGCAGCTGTCCTCCTTTGTGGAGACAGAAGCAGTTTCCAAAGCACCCATGTGAACATTTATTTATGCTGTGATAACACAACATACAGGAATAGCAGACTTACATACACCGTCCCTGCTTAACTATAGAAGTTTCTTATTCATTCGAATCAAGTAACACTTCTGCAATTTACAAAATGTATCTGACATTCCAAGTATGACGCAGTTAAAAAAAACACACCTCTTCGTGTGAAATCAAATGCCATGTAACATTTTTTGTTGGTCGTGTTACAGCTCCAGAGATAGCTATGGAAAGATTATTTTATTTTTATAGCTTTGAAACCACTATTTTTTCTATTTCCAGAATCTTTTATTATGCAGAATGAAGTGCTGAATCAAATAGAGTCTCAGAATGTCTCTGCAAATCCTGTAAGCCACAATGCGCCCACATCCTCTACTGACATTAACCCTGTAAGTAAAATGCATATGCTCATTATTGTACTGGAAGACATTCCACTTGCCTGAAACCACAAGAAACTTGTTACAGATGTGAATCAGAAGATGCAGTGTATAGTCTTAAAAGTTCAATTTCAAAAAGACAAAGGAACGAAAATATCTTTCTGTCACTCTTAACTGTTTTATTCCTTAAATAGCTTTTATAAGAACCATTGCATTGATTAGGTGAGAGATGAATTGGTTTTGCTCTGGAGAATTCCAACTCTTAATGTTTTTTTTAAAAAATAGATTTAATTTTTCTAAGCAGTAAAACAAAGTACAGTTTTTGCCAAAAATAAAAGTATTCCAATTCATGATTCTAATATTGTGACTTAATATCCCAGACAATATACTGCAGCAATGCCTTTTAAACAATTAAAAGTAGAAAGGACATTTATATCCTAGGGTTATTTGTACCTTGTAAGAGGGACACGGTGACTCAGTGGCTAAGACACTGAGCTTGTCGATCATAAAGGTCAGCAGTTTGGCAGTTCAAATCCCTAGCGCTGCGTAACAGAGTGAACTCCTGTTATTTGTCCCAGCTTCTGCCAACCTAGCAATTCAAAAGCATGTAAAAATGCAAGTAGAAAAATAGGGACCACCTTTGGTGGGAAGATAACAGTGTTCCATGCGCCTTCAGCATTTAGTCATACTGGCCACATGACCACAGACATCTTCAGACAGCGCTGGCTCTTCGGCTTTGAAACAGAGATGAGCTCTGCCCCCTAGAGTTGGGAACGACTAGCACATATGTGCAAGTGCAACCTTTACCTTTAAGCTGTCTTACTACATTTCATTTTGCAGAATATGATAATTTAAAAAATGGAGCTGGGTCACCTAGCAAATAGAAAAGTGGAACCTGTTGTTTAATCATACAAGAATTGAGTTAAAGAAGACATGGAAGAACTATGGCTGAATCCCAACACATTAGCTGCCTTTTATTTTGACAAGTGGACTTTCTCCTGCTTTCCCCACTTCTAAAGCCCACCCCACCAGTCTTCCACAATCAAATATCATGATCACTTTGGGGGATATTTGACCATTCTGCTTAATAAAGTCATTCCTATAACAAGCATTGTTAATTGGAGCTATCTATTTTGGTAAGTGTTTCTCATTGGATACACTCAGGTCCTCTATCCTTTATTTCTAATATTTGAGGGACTGTCACAAAGAAAAGGGGGTCAATCTATTTTCCAAAACACCAGAAGGCAAGATAAAAAATAATGGATAGAAACTTGTTGTGGCCCAGCAGGGGCCATTGGAGCTGCCACTAGACTCCGACAGCTAGGGGCCCTATGAGTCAGCTCTGGAGATGTGGAGGACCCTGGACAGGGTTCCGACTGCGAGCAGGGTGCAGAGAGACTGGTTGGCCACCAGGTGGCACCTGAGCCTTGGACCAGTGGGGAGGAGACAAGGGAGAGTGATCCAGAAGTCAGCAGTGAGTTGTTCCTGGATGCCATTGAAGAGCTACTCGGCATCAGGAACAATTACGCAATTACAGGAGGTAATTGCACTCAGCTGGTGGTCATTAGGCTCCTCTCCAGACTATAAAAAAGACTGCTTGTGACACGCCCCTCTTGCAGATGTCAATGCAGGATTGAATGTTGGAGGACAGTACTGGGAGCTTGGCAGGCTGGATTGCTGCCAAGCCTTATCTGTGTTTATTGCTGCCTGAGTTTGTCTGAGTTGCTGCCAAGGTCCTTATCTGTTTGTTTTGCTTGGCTTTCAGCCACCGAGGTTTTGGTGTCTTGTTATTAAAGGACATTCCATTTAAGCTTGTCTCGGCATTCGTTACTGGACAGAGGAGGGGGTCAGAAAAGAAACTGATCAAAGAGAGAAGCAACCTAGAACTTAGGATAAATTTTCTAACAGAACAATTAACCAGTGGAATAGCTTGCCTTCAGAATTTGTGGATGCTCCATCACTGGAGGCTTTTAAGAAGACACCAGAAAGCTTCTGCTTGAGCAGGGGTTGGACTAGATTTCCAAAGCCCTGCTCAACCCTAACCCTAACCCTAACCTTACATAGAGATATTGAAATAAGGGTGCATTTGGCTTTTGGGTTATAATTAACCCATAATACATTTACCTTCAGCCTTCCTGACATTTTAATGCTTAGAATCAAAGAAATAATTTGTTATGTTTGGAATGATTTAAATCTTGATAAGATTTATTAGGATTATATGCTAATTTCTAAAATGATTTTTTATAACTATAGCAATAGCAATAGCAGTTAGACTTATATACCGCTTCATAGGGCTTTCAGCCCTCTCTAAGCGGTTTACAGAGTCAGCATATTGCCCCCAACAACAATCCGGGTCCTCATTTTACCCACCTCGGAAGGATGGAAGGCTGAGTCAACCCTGAGCTGGTGAGATTTGAACAGCCGAACTGCAGAACTGCAGTCAGCTGAAGTAGCAGAACTGCAGTCAGCTGAAGTAGCCTGCAGTGCTGCATTTAACCACTGCGCCACCTCGCCAACTGACCCACACCTTCATTTACATTAGGAGTGTCTC
The DNA here is from genome assembly GCF_051295495.1 of Thamnophis sirtalis. NCBI lineage: Eukaryota > Metazoa > Chordata > Lepidosauria > Squamata > Natricidae > Thamnophis > Thamnophis sirtalis. The sequence continues at coordinate 53,497,040 of NW_028261385.1, forward strand.
ATTCTTACACTGAGTAGAATTACTGGCAGTGGGGGTTCAGCAACAGTGTTGCCCTATATGTTAGTTGGTAAAATGTATTAGTCAATAAAATGCTTAATGTGTTGTTATTTATATAAATAAAATAGATGTTGTTAAAATATGTAAAATCCTTTTCTGAGAAATGTGAACCAAGTGTTTTCCTGTAAGTATGTATACACCTTGAAAGAACTAGATATGATTATCATCACTTATGGCAAGTGTTTATTTACAAACTTTAAACACTTTAAACTCCTTGAACTAATGGCAAATATTAGTAGCTAAACATCTAAATCAACAAATAATATGTGTGTTTAATACCCACAGGCAAAAAGCATTGGCCACAAGTTACCCGAGTTTGCATATGAATACACTCATTTGCAGCCCATTTTGTATGCGCTTGGAGTGGGTATGTCCACCAAGGATCCGGATAATCTGAAATTCCTGTTTGAAGGGAGTGAAGAGTTTTGCTGCCTTCCTACTTTTGCAGTCATACCAGCACAAGCTTCCATGATTGATGGTGGCATAGCCAGTATTCCAGGACTCAATGTTGATTTAACAAGAGTAAGGATGCAATAGAGCAACTAATTTGTTTTATGTTACAACCTAATAGAAAACTGTGTTCATTGCCAGTACAAAATGGGGAAATGGAAAGAGTTTTATAAATAAATAAAATAAAATAAAATAAATAAAACTTTAAAATCAAAGTACCAAATCCATAGTTTGGCTTCCCGTTTTTCCTCGGTGTCCAAGATAATGTGGAAGTTTGGGAGTCGGGTGGACTCAGTTCTGTAGCATTGATATGAATATCACAGCAGCCTAATAGCCATCACAATAATTTTATTGGGATGGAATAACAAAGTAATTGGATATGCTTTGCTAGACATTTCGTGTAGGTGTTTTTTCAATGCTTTTTTGAAACCAGACTGAAGTAGTAATGAGCTTGAGGTATTTTACACTTTAATTTCTACTTTCAGAAGAAAGAAAAAATAAACAAACTATGAGGGATACTGACAATATGATTTAAAAAACAATACCCAATCACTGAAAGTTTAGTGAAAGGAATAAAAGGAAGTGAATTAAATGAAAACTACTTTTTAAATTGGACCCTTGGAAGAGATAAGGATATTTTGCATCTAATGGCATATTCACTTCCAGACAATGAAGATTTACAAGGCCATAAAATAGTAATGCCTCATTACTTTCATTACTTTTCAACAAATAAAAAAATTAATGTCTTTTATTGGGAAAATCCTCAATTTGAACTTTAGTCCTGTTTCCCCTCCCCCCGCCCCCCCACTTTGCCAAATTAAACTGGTAATGTATTTAAGAAAATAGTTTGATGTATATTTCAGTTCTATATTTTGTGAAAAATATTTTTCCCCTTAGGCTTTACATGGTGAACAATATTTGGAGTTGTACAAACCGTTTCCTACATCAGGTGAGACTTTTACATATCTAATTAGCTTCATTAGAATATATTGTATTTCCATAAATGTACCACACTATTTCTCTTCTTCTCTTCTAGTTATTGTTTTTCTCTCTATGTAGTTATATGAATAAGAGTTCCACTGGAATTGAACCACTCCTTAATACTATAGAGCTATATCTAAGATATATCTTTTCTTCCTGCTCTTAAGGGGAGATTTTCTAAGTACTATCACGAATCAAAGAGCAGAGCAAGTATTCAATATAATCTTCTTCAATTAAGTGTCTCCAGATTGGTTAAGGTTCAAATAATCCATGCCACCTAGGAATAATGGAAGTGAAAATGTTTCTGAAGACTATGTTTTTGTAGGATGAGTTAATGTTTTTGTGCAGAAGAATGCACCTTTTGCATGCAAGGGGCCCAAACTGTTCAAATGATTGCCACAACTCTCCAGTTGAAACCCTGCCTCCTTTTTATGTGTATCACAATGGAAGTGAAAAAGTCTTGGGGCTTCAGTCACATGGTTGCACATGCCCTCTTGACTGTACTTGGTTTCCCTCAAATGTCCTTGGTCCAAATAAAATGTTATTGTTTCATATCTATTCTGTGCTGTTTTAAAAATAATCATTCATACTATGAAGAAAACATAAAAATATATGGGGTTTTTTAGTACTTATTTGTTATTAGTCATCCAACCTTGTTGAATTATTGTTGAATTATTGTTGAATTATTGTTGAATTATTGTTAAATTATTGTTAAATTATTGTTAAATTATTGTTAAATTATTGTTAAATTATTGTTAAATTATTGTTAAATTATTGTTAAATTATTGTTAAATTATTGTTAAATTATTGTTAAATTATTGTTAAATTATTGTTAAATTATTGTTAAATTATTGTTAAATTATTGTTAAATTAATTATTATTGATTTTGTTTTACATTTTAGGAAAACTGACTTCACAAACCACTATTGCTGACATTCTTGATAAAGGCTCGGGAGCTGTTATACTTTTAGATGGTAATTCTCTTGGATTTTGTGATGGATAAATAGCTGGAGTGTTGGGATAGAAACTGCCCTGAAAACTAGTTGATGATAACTTGGAAGGCCGGGAGCCATCTCAGGGGAAAGTCATATAAAATGAATTGGAAACACTCAATTTTACCAGACGCTTCAGTTTTCCCTGGCTTTTCCAAACCATTTCCATAGCATTCAATTTCTACAATGTAATATTGTGGCTCTTTTTTTTACAATGCGAGGCAATAATCTGAAAAAGTAAATGATATGTGTGTTCATATATAACTGGAAAATTTATAGTTAGGTGGCGCAGTGGTTAGAGTGCAGCACTGCAGGCTACTTCAGCTGACTGCAGTTCTGCAGTTCGGCTGTTCAAATCTCACCGGCTCAGGTTGACTCAGCCTTCCATCCTTCCGAGGTGGGTAAAATGAGGACCCGGATTGTTGGGGGCAATATGCTGATTCTGTAAACCGCTTAGAGAGGGCTGAAAGCCCTATGAAGCGGTATATAAGTCTAACTGCTATTGCTATAGTTATGAAGTCCAAACTTTTAGAAGGCATATTGAAGCCTAGAACCTCTTACACCAATCAAACATTCTTGTTTTCACTTACAACCCTATTCTTGATACATTTTAAATGTAATCTGTTGTATTTAAAATACCTTTACAATTCCTTTTAGCTGTTCCTACAATAGCTTGTCGAAATCTTAAAATGAGCAATGAAAACAAACTACAAATTTTAACAAATAGGTAGAATAAAGTCTCCATCCAGTTGATATAAATAGTCAGGTCAGAATAAAATAAAAACATTCAAAACCAAAAATGATATAGAGCTGGCATATTCACCAGTAGCTAATTTCCTGATCTCAGAGGGAAAAGTGATAGAGCATATGGAAAAGCCTCATGTAACTTAAATTCCTCTAGATGTACTAGGGATGTTCAGTTGTCCCAAAGTATTAGCTCTGTATGGCTTTAACTGAACATGCCAAGCCTTGACATAAGGGCTAAAAATAGAGTAATAAAGGTAGTACTTGACTTACAACAGTTCATTTAGTGACTGTTCAAAGTTACAGCAGCAATGAAAAAAGTGACTTACGGCCAGTTTTCACACAACGATTGCAGCATCCCTGGGGTCACATGATCAAAATTCAGATGCTTGGCAACTGTCTCATATTTATGATGGTTGCAGTGTCTCAGAGTCATGTGTTCATCTTTGGCAACCTTTTGACAAGCAAAGTCAATAGGGAAACCAGGTTCACTTATTGTAGGTAACTTCACAGCTGTAGTGATTCACTTAATAAATGTGGCAAGAAAGGTGGTAAAATGGGGCAAAGCTTACTTGAAAAATGTCTTGCTTAGCAACAGAAATTTTGGGCTCAGTTGCGGTCCTAAGTTGAGGTTGTCATTGGAAATGAATGGGGTGAAATTCATGATTTCCAGCTCGATAGAGTCAATAAGTAAGATCCTGGGGGTACCAGAACAACAAAGTGATTTTGGTTAAATAATTAAATTGAAACTAAACCTATAGTAATTCTGATTTGTCCTAGTCCAGTCCTTGTACATTGCCAGAATAGTCATGTCCTCCTTATCTTCCCTCTGAGGACAGAGAAATAATTCTAGTTCATTCTTCTGCCCTTCATAGAACTAAAAAACCCTCATCTATATAATACAATACAACTCAATACTATAATGAACCAGCAGCTGCTATACACATTACTTATGCCAGCGGTGGGCCCTTGTATGACTTACGGACTTCAACTCCCAGAATTCCTGAGCCATAAGCCAGATTTCTGCCTACCAGTGTTGTAATACAGAAGCCAATCTTCCCCTTCTAGTGTTTTATAACTAGCTCACACAGTACTCAGTTCATTCATAGCTCTAGTCATGATGATATATTTCATATGCCAGTGATAGAGTTTAGGATAGCAAAAGAATCTCTTAAGAATCATCAATCATTATAGTGTCATAGTTCTATCAGTTTCAAAACAATATAGAATAATAATATAAGCTCAAAGCATGTGAATATTTCTCCTTCCAGATTGGACCTTCAGCAAAGTTAATGCTCTCCCAATGATTTTAGTTTTTTACCTTTGAAAAGTGTAACACCCAAGCCACTCTATTCATTTTTTTTAAAAAAAAACAAGGTTAAAATTAAAATTTAAAAAGGCATCTTTTTTGGCTTCCTCTTCCTCTCTAGTACACACATACCATGGAAAGGATCTTTTGTGCTATAATCAGTTCTCTATCTTTGCTATTGGAGCTGGAGGATTTGGTGGAAAGCGATCATCCGAGAAAGCCAAGGTAATATGAGTTTTGTGTTAGGCTACTGAATTTCAAATGTACTGCCAATTACTTAACAGTCATAAAAAATAATTACTCCCTGAATTCAGTTCACTCACTTGGAAGTTGATTTTTTTAAACACTAAGTTCTGTTCAGCGTATAATATGCTCCCTACCATCAGCCTCTCAAAATGTATCTATTTCATTGGTTGAGCTAAGCAGGGCGGATGGTAGGGCACCTTGACAACATTTGCTATTTAGGGAGGGTGGTCAGATTGCTGATCCTTGAACTAATTTTACTTTGATGTATTATTACCTCAGTTTAAGATTTTGCACTATACCTAAAGACCAATTGGTTGCCCCCTGGAATCTACCCTGAAAATAAGACCTCCCTGGATAATAAGGGCTTTTGAGCATATGCCAGAGGTGGGTTCCTACAGTTCAGCTGAACCAGTAGTGGTATGCCGGGCTGGGTTGCAGAACTAGCAGCCACCCAGGCTGGCCGTGCCCCCAAACCAGTTTCCCAGTTGCTGCCGTTGCCATCTTTTTTTGGAGTTCTGCGCATGCACAGAACAATTTCCATTGAACTGTGCATGCGTGCACACAAGCGAACCTGCAGTAACGCCAGCTAGAATCCACCCCGGCGCATGTGCTAAAATAGCCCTCCCCGAAAATATTGCAACACAGCAGCAGCCATGAGGTGACCACGGTCGCCGCCTCCTGCACCTCAAAAATAATAAGACCTCTCTGAAAATAAGGCCAAGCACTTATTTTGGGGGTCAAAAGAAAATAAGACCCAGTCCTATTTTTGGGAAAACACAGTATATTCTAAGTACTACCTCTTGTAATTTTCAGTACAAGCTCTCTACCTGAGAAACTGCCCACTCTAGTTAAAGCTTTAGAGTTCACCAATTTGTGTAAAACTATCAAACATCCAACATTTCATAAAGAAAAAGTATGTTTCTTCATTTTATTTCTTCTATATTCATTTATTCATTCCTCTCTTTTAGGTCACAGTGGAAGCCCCCAAGAGACCACCAGATGTTGTAATCACTGATGCCACTACAGTAGATCAGGTAAATACTTTAATTCTTAGTGAAAAGTTCCACCTGTACAATTTCTTATGATGAATCTCAGTTCACATTTTTTTAGAAATACTAAGTTACTACCAAAATTAGAGGAGTTGATTAATGATTTTAGAATTTTGCAATACAGAGCTTGTGAGCAGTACCAGCTGGTAGCTAACTGCTTGAATCCATTTGGGTCTTGGACTAACTTAGGTCTTGTATTCTACTGTAAACATCCTCCTTCCCCAATGCTACCTTTTTAAAACATGCCTTAAACATCCATTAATAGAACTTTGTTTTTTAAATAAAAATATTCCGTGACCCGTCAAAAGCGCGGACGACAAAATCGCGATCGACAAAATTGCGCCTTTGACGTCATCACAGCGCGACGAAAAAGATCGAAAAATTCAAATAAAAATTAATAAAAATTAAATTAAAGCAAGCCGATTCACATAAAGGTAAGGGTTAGGTTTAGGGTTAGGGTTAGGGTTAGGTTAAGGGTTAGGGTTAGCTTTAGAGCGTTAGCGTTAGCGTTAGCGTTAGGGTTAGGTTAAGGGTTAGCGTTAGGTTTTTCGTTACTTTAACGGTTAGGTTTAGGGTTAGGTTTAGGGTTAGGTTAAGAGTTAGGGTTAGGGTTAGGTTTAGGGTTAGGTTTGGGGGGGTTAGGGGAAGGTTTTAGCTTTATTTTTACATTTTTTCGAACTTTTTCGTCGCGCTGTGATGACGTCACAGCGCGCTTTTGTCGAGCGCGATTTTGTCCTACGCGCTTTTGTGGTGGAACCAAATATTCACATCTAAGAGAGTCCTATTTAGGGTACGTCCTTACATAAAGTACAGGTAGTCCTCAACTTACGACCACGATTGAGCCCCAAATTTCTATTATTAAATGAGACATTAGTTAAGTGAGTTTTGCCCCATTTTACGACCTTTCTTGCCACAGTTGTTAAGTGAATCACTGCGGTTGATAAGTTGGTAATCTGGTTGTTAAGTGAATCTGGCTTCCCCATTGGCTTTGCTTGTCAGAAGGTCGCAAAAGGGGATCACATGATCTTGGGACACAGCAAAGGTCATAAATATGAACCACTTGCCAAGCATCTGAATCTTGATCACATGTTCATGGGGATGCTGCAAAACTTCGTAACTGTGAAAAATGGTCATAAGTCACATTTTTCAGTTCCATTGTAATTGTGAACAGTCATTAAATGAACTGTTGCAAGTGGAGAACTATCTGTAAATCCAGGGATTTTTATTGATGCACTGCCGCATGTCATTTAAGGACGTGCTCATTTTAAAGGACAATATGGTTGTATTATTTTTTTTATTTTTTTTAGATTAGTATACTACCTTTTCCCAAAAGCTTGATGTGGGATACAGATCTAATGATGTCCTTTGTTTAGTAAGTGCCCCAGAAGCAACACTCTGGGGTAGGCCAGGGCCAAAGTCACAGACCGATCTTCCATGAAAGAGAAAGAATTTGAACCCAGGGAATGAGAGACGATACCAGCTCATTTCAACAACTCTCTGAATCTAGGATTTCATTTGCACCATATTTTATTCATGGCATTGAACGGCAAAGGCTTTAACCAGCCACAGTACAATTTTCTAATATATGGCTGAATAACTATTGGCAGGAATTAGTCTTTTTCTCTTTGCCTCAGTCATACCTAGAGAGACAGAAGGAGTCAGAGGATGAAGAAAATGTTCTTAGGCAGACGTTTATGTCATTGTCAAAACCTTTCTTGCATTCACTCCATACTGAAAATCCCCATCATCTGTCACAGCTTGCATTGGAAAGCATGAAGACAGGAGTGATGGAGGTAGCAGGGGTTGCTGTCATATCAGAAGCCTTAGGTCCTTTTCTTTATCTCTCTCTCTCTCGGCCTTTGAAGCATATAGCAAATATTCTTCCATCTGCTTTTGCACAGAGTGACTGACTTTGCCCCTAATCTGTTAAAGTCAGGCTTTTGGCCAATGAATCAATACTAACCAAGGAGAATAGGACCAGCAGTGAAACACGAGGCTCATTTCCTTGACTGTGAGGAGGGATAATGAAGGAAATAATTTAATGAGCTGAGGGTAAGAGTTTGTTTTATAACTTCTTCCATACATCAAAGTGCAAGAGAGCAAATATTTCTAAAAAGTCTCCCATCTTCTCTAGCAGCCCCATGATTTGAGGCTCTCTGCCTTAAAACAGTGAAGGAGGAGGGAGAAGAACACTAACAGCTTGTCATAAGAATATATAGTGATCTAAAATCAGGCTGGATTCTGGATGAATGAAGTAATGTGTTCTAAAAGTTTCAACATAAATTTAAAAAGAGATTTTTTGTTCAGTCATGAAGAGCAAGTGCTGCCTTTCCCTCCCCTACCCTTCCCGTTGCTTCTTTGTAACGTGAGCTTCTTTCAAGTGTGTTTTCTTCTGTTTAATCTTCCCATCATGCAAAAGTGTTGACAGAAGATTAAACTAAATCTAAAAGCATTTAATTGTTAACAATTTGTGGACCGATGAACATACCCATGTTCAGTCCCACAAGGGGATGCTCTTACTACAGAGTTTAAAAGCTGCTTCTCAGTACTGCCAATTTATCAGAATGAGGTTTTAAATCAATGAAAAGATAAATATTTTGTCAAGGGATTTGTTTCCCTATTGGGAGTCATCTCCTGATCTGTCTATGATGGCTTTTGGAAAAGGGTTAATAAGAAATCAATTTTCACAAACTCCTACCATTTGAAGGCACTGAGGAGAAAATAAATTGTGGCAAAGAATAACGGCAAGGATCATAGGCAGCCATTTGGGCAACAGTTGTGTCATTGGTAACACATATAATGCCCTGTATTCCTCCAAGACTAACTTAATGGAGTTTTAATTCCATTCTTTTCCACAGAGTACAAATACCTCTGGTATTAATGCCGGATATATTCTCAGTTTTCATGTGTTGCTTTTTAATTCCTTTCTGTTTGATTCTTTCAACACTTATTGTGCAAATATTATAAATTGACCTAATAAGTGTTGATTGATAAAATATCTCTATGCATGTCTAGGAATTAATTGTATTTCAGCTGTTGTAGTTATACAAATATATTGGAATATACACAACCTTCCTAAAGCTGGTTGAAGCTAGTACCTAAAAAGGCATTTTATTAGGATTACAGTATTTTCTTAATATGTACTATAAACCACTAGAAAAGAATATGTGTAGCTCAGAATTGAGCTGTGGGATGCTTGGTGTTTTCTGAATGTGGTTGTTTTCCTCTAGAAGTTTCATTAGCCAACTAGGTAACATCTTCAGTCCTAGGTGAAGAAAGTACCAAGGACTTTGCTATAAAGCACAGATTCCATGAAATACTGAATTTTCAACAGCTTTGCCTTTAAATTTGTTGTGTAAAACTTTCACTGTTCAGCTTCCATCTTTTGTCATACTGCTATGTAAAAATAGGGTTTTAAAGTCTTTGTTAGTAGTTTATTTATTTATTAAATGTATCAACTGTTCAACTCCAATATGACCCTAAGCATGATACAATATATAACATTTAGATTACAACATTCCACAACTGCAAAAATAATGTCCAGAAAAAACAAACGCTATCTCCTAAATTGGTTTCAAACAGCTGCCCCCACTCACCTTGTCCTTGAGCAGGAACAATAAATCTGAGAAGATTCCTCAAATTGTGCACCAGTCCTAAAGAGGGAAGTTCAACCTCCCCTCAGATTAAAGGTGGAACATCTCCCCCATCAGGATGGTCCAAATATCCTGTCATACTAGAAGCTGTTCTTAAGATTGAATACAGAGTTGTATAATAATTCAGCACAGATGTTAATGCTACTAGGCAGACAAGATAAAGAAATAAACTTCACACAAAACTAAACATTATTTTTATTTGGACTGGCTATAGTAACATCATCCTGCAAGTTGATTGAGCTTCCGCTTCTTCCTTTTTTAAAATAATAGTGTAAATAGGGAAGGTGGCTGAGAAGTTTGTGTACACTTTCTACATGTCACAGATTCAATCTAAATTTTCCTTTTCCTGCCCTTGGGAATGGTTTTCCTGTCTCTCCTTCAATGCCACCTTCTTTACTCTCTACAGTAGAGCAATTCAAACCCAGCATTGCAATAGTTTTTAAATGATTCACAGTGGAGAAGATTATGAAAGAGATTGAAAGGATCTATCAGTAGTTGCACCTCTATATATTGAATGGCATGGACATACAGAACTACAGCTTTGTGTCAATGTGAAAGAGACCTTTACTGAGACAAAGGTACATGCAGAGAATTTCTCTGTTTGAGGAACCCATGAACACCTTTGCACTGAACTGATGCTTAGAGAAAAACCATGAGATACTTGTATAGGAGGTTCCACTAGTAGGTACCATTTTTCAGCCAGTTAAATTTTCCTACCTCTTGTTGTTAGTTACAAAGTCGTGTCCGACCATCGCGACCCCATGGACAATGTTCCTCCAGGCTTTCCTGTCCTCTACCATCCTCTGGAGTCCATTTAAACTCACGCCAACTGCTTCAATGGCTCCATCCAACCACCTCTTTCTCTGTAGTCCCCTACTTCTTTTGCCCTCAATTTTTCCCAGCATTAGGCTCTTCTCTAGTGAGTCCTTCCTTCTCATTAGGTAGCCAAAGTATTTGAGTTTCATCTTCAGGATCTGGCCTTCTAAAGAGCAGTCAGGGTTGATCTTCTCTAGGACTGACCGGTTGGATCGCCTTGCAGTCCAAGGGACTCACAGGAATCTTCTCCAGCACCATAGTTCAAAGGCCTCAATTCTTTAGCGCTCAGCCTTTCTTATGGTCCAACTTTCACAGCCATACATTGCAACTTGGAAAACCATAGCCTTGACTATACACACTTTTGTTGGCAGGGTAATGTCTTTGCTGTCTAGATTTGCCATAGCTTTCCTCCCCAGGAGCAAGCGTCTTTTAATTTCCTGGCTGCAGTCCCATTCTGCAGTGATTTTGGAGCCCAGGAAAATAAAATCTGCCACTACCTCCATTTCTTCTCCATCTATTTGCCAAGAGTTGAGAAGGCCAGATGCCATGATCTTAGTTTTCTTAAAGTTGACTTTTGCACTCTTCTTGTTCCTGCATCGAGTGGCGCTTTAGTTCCTCTTCACTTTCTGCCATTACAGTGGTATCATCTGCATATCTGAGGTTGTTGATACGCCTTCTGGCAATCTTAATTCCAACTTTTGATTTATCTAACCCCACCTTTTTCATGATGTGCTCTGCATATAAGTTAAATAGGCAGGGCAACAGTATACAGCCTTGCTGGACTTCTTTCCCAATTTTGAACCAAACAGTGATTTCGTGTCCTGTTCTCAGTGTGACCTGCATATAGGTTTCTCAAGCGACAAATAAGATGGTCTGGTACTCCCATCTCTTTAAGAAGTTGCCACAATTTGTTATGATCCACACAATCAAAGGCTTTAGCATAGTCAAAGGCTCTACCTCTAGGCTTTATTTATTGGTGACCTGTACAATTCATACTATTCCTAATCTGGGTTCAGTTTGGCCTCTGTTATTATGTCTCTTACTGTAATTGCATTGAATTGTGCTGGATATTAAAATGCTACTTAAAGTATACTATTAAAGATTGGGGGAGGTGGGAAACTTCAGATGTTCTACATATGGCGACCTCTTTGTTTTCAACTCTTATAGTAAGCATAAACAAGCAGTGGAATAGCATAGCAATAAACAGCAAATCCAGGAATCCAGACAGCAGCCTAGTCACATAAAAGAAAGGAAGATTTCAAAGGACTTAACAGACCAAACAGGTCTTTTGCCAACTCAGTAGCAGCAGCACCTGCATCCCAGGACTGTATATCTTACAGCAGAAATTTATGAGCAGAAATATGTGCCTGTTAAATATTTTAAAAGGATACTTGTAATAGCCTCTCTGATTCAGGAAAACAAAAGCATTCTCAGAACGTGGATGTATGTTCAATGAACATCGGTTTCATTACCTCATCTTTAGTTTAATTCTCTTCCTCCTATCCTTCCACATCTCAAAGTTTTGCTCAACTTCAAGGAAGGCGAGGGAGATTCATTGTCAAACTGAAACCTGTGGGTCTTTGTAATATTTGCTTTTAATTTGGTAACATGACATGCCGCAAATGTATGTATATTGTTTCTGCCATAGATTGATTTTTTCCTCTACAAATTACACAGGCTTGGATGCTTTGGTGTTCTTTTATTTTTGTTTTTCTTCCCTTGCTATTTCAGCTGCTCTTTGATAGGGTTATGGAGTTAAACAAGAGGGCTGGCCTTAATTCACAGTGCTGCTGTTTGTTATTATAGAAAATAATCTTGTATGGGATTAATCTTGCAGAAGGGCAGACCTAATTCTAGCTTAGAAGGTTTTTTTAAGTGTCCTTTGGTCACTGTGTTGATTTCTAGATGATAGGGGATAAAACTGTAGCTTAAGGGATTTGTCAGACATTGTGTTTTCTCTCTTACACAAATGTTTAATATTTGACAACGGAATTTATCTTTATAGCATCCCTTGTTATATCAATTTTCAGAGCAAACATTCCCTTTTATATGTGTGTGTGTGTATGTGAAGCTACTGATATTTTTTCTATCCCCAAGTACATTCTCTTATACAACATATTTTGCTTACATAAAAAGTCAAACTTTCAAGAGCTTTATTTTAAACTTTAAATATGTGATACTTTCAAGACATTCAGTTTTCACACATTTTCTTCTCCACTGTAAATATTTTTGAAACTATTTGGTGCTCAAGCAGAAAGTCAAATAACAATCCTAATCATTTTACTCAGGACCAACTTGAATTTGGCTACACTAAATGTAGCCTTTCATTGGTATGTTTTAGATTGATAGCAAGAGGCCAATGAGAACCTAGTTCTGTGCAGGTATTCACACAAGAATAGATAAATGGGAAAATGTGCACGTGATACTCCCATCCACATAGCTTCTTTCAGTTTTTATTATGAAGAGCTCTATAAAATGCCACATGTACACTTGCATTGGTATGTGTTATATTTTGTAATTAAGGGAAGAGAAGAATTTTCAGTGCTTTTGTAAAAAAGTACTGCAACAAAAAGTCTTCACCATTTTCCTTTTTTGAGAACTGTAATCCTCCACCAGATAGGGGCAGGACTGCTCTTTATCAAAGTGGAATGGGATAAGAAATTAAGTTGTGGATCCACATATCTTCCAATTTACCTTTATTAATTATTTATCTATACTATGCCACTATGATTGTTTGTTTTATTCTAGATCTGGAGGTATATTTGATTAAAACAATTTTTACTTGAGAGAAAGGGAGAGACTGGTTCATTTTCTCTCATTCATAAAATAATGCATGCTGATATTGTTGGCTTCAATTTATGTTAGTTTTGCATGTAACCTTTACTGTTGACAGCTGGCAATACTGAAAAATTGCTACAGACAGACTGGATATTGTTTTTCCACTTTTGATCTGGCAGAACGTCTAAATTGTTAGGAAATAAAATTTGACAGTTTCTGTTATTAATTGGAGAACAATCGAACCATATCACAACTGACTTCAGTCTATTGCTCCTAATGATTTGATTTTTGTCATGGTCCAGAGAGGGATCCATTTTTACATGATATTGAAAATGAAAGGAAATACCATTGTTGTGGGCATGCAAAAATTGCATATTTTTCTTTCTTTTGTTTTTCAGTTCCCTTTCACCAATTTTATCTGTGCTTTAAATTACTTTTAACTAAGACAGAATTTGAAAGGCTCATTCGACATGGCAAAGTGATTTTTGGAAGTATGAACATTAATTAAGCAAGTGGCAAATTTGAAAGCCAGTTTGGTCTATTGGTTAAAGTACCAGAGCAGATACCCGGAGACTGTGATTTCTAGTCCTACCTTAGGCATGAAAGCCAGCTGGGTGACTTCTGACAGGGTTGTTTTAGTGGGGAAAATATGAGAAGGGAGGAGTATTAGATACCAGTATGTTGAGTTATTTACAAAAATAATAAAGGCAGGATATAATTCCTAGTGTCACATAATGGAGTGAACTCCCATTACTTGTCCCAGCTTCTGCCAACCTAGCAGTTCGAAAGCATGTAAAAATGCAAGTAGAAAAATAGGAACCACCTTTGGTGGGAAGGTAACAGCATTCCATGTGCCTTCGGCGTTTTGTCATGCTGGCCACATGACCATGGAGACATCTTTGGACTGTGCTGGCTCTTCGGCTTTGAAACAGAGATGAGCACTGCCCCCTAGAGTTGGGAACGACTAGCACATATGTGCGAGGGGAACCTTTATGCTTCTGGAACAATTCTGCATTCTTATATACTCTAGTTCTACCTTAAGAAACATCTGGTTGCTGCCTGCTCCCCATCAGTCCTAAATGTCTCAGTTATATAGTAAAGTAACATATACTAACATATGAGCAAGTTCACTCTAACTGTACATCAGCCTTCGTCAACCTCCAGATATGGTGGACTGTTATTTTCTTCCATTGAAGATTCCTCCAGTGCAGTTTATAGACCAAAGACCAAATATGTCTCTTTAGACCAGGTTACTATGTCACTATATTTACAATTAATTCTTTTATTCAGATATGGAATTTAGTAAATATATGTTCTGACGCAGATGACCTTACTGTACCATAATATGGATTTTTTTAAATGAACTGTGGAGAATCACATGCAAGAACCTAAGTGATTCTTCTGGATCTTCACAGCTTAACAGCATTGCAGATCTGATCCCATTGAGTTCTTTCATGTGTCAGTTATCTTGTCAAAAATTTATACAGCAAAACCCGAATCTTAGCTTTCCAATATTAATAGCAATTCTTAAGCTGAAAAGATATAAATATGCAGTAACAAACAGCATTTGGATTATCAGGAAGAAACATGAGGCATAAATTTAAGGTTTGTTCAGTTGCACATATAGCTTATGGAAAAAGAATATTAATATGTGCCTAAAGAATATTCTCTGCCCAGAGGGTCAGTCTGAAGATGGAAAAGAAATAAAGAGTGGCATAAATGCTAAAGGTTTTCATGGAAGAAAAAGAATCCAAAATGTTGCTGTTGGTTATATTTAGAGCATCTGTCTTGATTTTGAAGTGTCTCTTTAAATATGAATTTGGTACAACTATATATCTCCACCCACACAAATTCCACACGCACACTCACACAGTCACACACACTTGTTTGTGTGTGCAACAAACACATGTTTGTATGTGCAACAATAGCAAACTCATTTTTCAGGTGCCAGCCCCTATAGCAAAACAAAACCAAAAACAAAACACCACAACTTAATTACACACAAGACAGACATACCTGAAGGCTTAGGAAATCTTAAGTTTTGTCATACTCCAAATAACATTTGGTCTCTTCTTCAAATCTAAATTCAATGAATACTAGTCATTCTCCTTAGACAGAAGATGGTTCCTCATTATTATCAAACCAAAGCAAATATTCTGTCAAACAGAGCTTCATGGTTAGCAATGTTGTGTTGTTTATGTGGTTTCATGGTGATAATGCAGAAGTGGCTTGATGTTGCCTTGTTCCAAGATTTGGAGCTTCTCTGTCTAGCCTAAAGCCCTAGGATTTGGGAGTGATCATCTAAGTTCTGTATTAACTGATTTCACTCTTCTTACCTGCTTTTCTTTTTTCCCTGAACCCAGTTCAGGTCAGATAGATGCTATCACCTCACTGGACACTGTGAAGAAGAAGAAAAAAAGTCAAATAGAGCATTTGGAAGAGTCTTGCAAAATGGCATAGTTGGCTTAGCTGACATGTTAAATAAAACATTCCAAAAGCATTGTATTTCATATAGATAGCAGTAGTAGTATATTGAAACAGAACTGGAACCAACTTCTCAGATTTTGACACTGTAATTGGTAGCTCAATTGACATGCTTCAGTTTCTTTGTTTGTTTGTTTACAAATTGTTGTGGTTGACTAGTTGATTCAAAATAAAGTTGGATAGAAACCTTCTCCATCTCTCATTCTATGTACCATCCCAGCCCGTTGAGTCGAATCAGGAGACATACACTCCGTACACTGCGTCAATCTGTTCTGAAGGATGCAAACACAGAAGACTTTCCATTCTGTCTTCATTCTGGCTTGCTGGTTGTGCCAAGAAATGCAACTGAATTGAGCCTGTTTGGTTGTGTTACAGCACCAGTGATGTGCCTTGTGACAGACACCTCCTGCTTAGCTTCTGTTCCTTGAAATTTGTTGTTGTGTGTTTTTAACAACTTTTATTTTATGATGTTAGTCACTTTATTTCCCATCGGTATGGAAAGAGAAACTGTAGAGTGCATTGCAAATTAATGCATTTTGGAGCAGATTCTGTTCTTAGTCACCAGGAAAAAAAGTAAACTTTTATTTATTTGTTGATCATGTCTTTCGAATGATTTTTGTTCTGCAGGCTGCCTTGTATCGGCTTAGTGGCGATTGGAATCCTTTGCACATTGACCCTGGGTTTGCAGCCGTTGCAGGTGAGTTTGAGTAGCTTCTCCAAGAAAATGAATGACTATTACTTTTTTTTTTTTAAATGTCATTTTTTGAAAAATATATATATATAATTAAGGGTTAGAACAGTGTTTCTCAACCTTGGCGACTTTAAGTCCTGTGGACTTCAACTCCCAGAATCGCCCCAGCCAGCTCTGCCAAGGTTGAGAAACACTGGGTTAGAATGTTTGAATTGTAGCAAACAGTCTTCTTTCCCTGGTATAAAATGGCTGTAAGTTGCTTTTGTTTTTCCCTTATGTAAAATACGATGGTGTTTTTAGAGACATGAAAGAATGTTTCAAATGTATAACAGTAACAACCGCTTGGGGGGAGGGGAATTATTGTTCTTCAAGATTAGAGACAGTCATCAAAAGAAATATTGAGTGCATTGAGAAAACTAAATTTATCTAAAATTAACTCGTGGTGATTGAAACAATGAAATGTTGAAGGGTGGGAGAAATGACTAATTTTATCTAATACCAAAAGAAGAAAAAAAGTAACGCTGCGTTCTTGGAAAAGATGTTCCATAAACAGGGAGTCACCAAGCAGATATTTTTAGCCACTTTTTCAGCCTGGAAGTAGAATGTAATAAAGAAGAAATTTCCTAAAAGGGAATATTGTCCTTCATACACTGGAGGTCAAGACATTCATAGATCACAGCATTTAAATACAACCAGAATTAACTGCACAGTACCTTTTATTTCTCCGAAAAAATAAAGGGAATTTACTATTGCAAGATATGTTGCCAGTTTTAACATCAGGTGGCTTTAAAGGGAGATTGGGCAAATTCATAGGGAATAAAGCTGTTTCTGAGTCCTAGTTACAAGGCTATATATTATAATATATGCAACTGTTGGAATCCACAAGCAGTGCTACTATAGTTATGGCCTGTTTATTGGCTTTCTGTTGGCATCTTCATGGATCAAAAAACTCCATAAGGCAGGCTTTGATCTGATGATATATATCCTTTGTTCCCTCCAGTTCCACACTGTGAATCCTGGTTAGCAAATTGGCTGCTGTGTTATGCACCAGTTGAGGCTTTGGAGAGTGACCGGATTACAGTCCTTTAGCCAGCAATGTGTTATATTGCAATTATTTCATGTAGCCATCTGTACTAATTTCAGAATTTTTGCTGGCAGACAGATTCTAACTCTGTGCGTGTGTGCATATGAATAGGTTTGTAAAACAATAAATAGTCATGATCCCTAGAGTCTGTGTTTAAACTGAGGAATGTAAATAAGAAATAAACTCTTAGAAAAAAAATTGTGTTCTCCTAATAGGATTTCAGAAACCCATATTGCATGGACTTTGCACTTTGGGATTTGCTGCCAGGCATGTTTTGAAACACTTTGCTAATAATGATGTGACCAAATTCAAGGCAGTTAAGGTCTGTATGTGTTTGTGTTTTCATTAAGTATAGAAGATTACTTTTCTTAAATACAGTTCTTAAAATTACAAAAGTGGTATGCTATGCTGTTCAAACAAGCCAGAAAAAGTCATTGTTTGGTTTTTAAGTTACTATTTTTGTTTAAACAAACAAACCTCAATTTCCAGTTTGGTACATCCTATGGGGAATCTATGGCTCCTAAGATGTTTCTGACTTATCACTGCCAGAACCCTTTATCATGGGCCACACTGGCTCATCCATCATTAAGATGTCATTCAGAAGGCTCTGGGGTCCGTACATTTTCCACTCCTGCAGCAATAAAGCAAGAATTGAACTGTAATGACTTTTGAGCTTCTCCTGACTACAGGAAGGAACAAGTGGATTTCTTGATAATTCAAGACTCTATGGTTCTGGCTTATTATAATATCCAATCCTAGCAATTATTCCACAGTGAGACTTAATTTTGAGAGTAGTTTCACAACCATTATTCGCTTTTCTTAATATTAAATTTCCAAATGTGCCTCAAATGTACAAATATGCACCAATCATCTTTTTTTAGAACAGCTAATGAAATACTTTTTTTTTTTGCTTTTCATTAACTCTTAAATACAGTTTACATATTCCAGAGTGCTTTATAAAAGTTTCCATAAAACTGTTTTCAGTTTTTATTTTCTACATGCTGATATTCAGTTATTATATAAAAAAGAGGAGGTCATAGCAGTAGGACAGTCTTTACCAATTGTCCTAGCCATATCCGCATGGCACAGATAACGCCTAACCTAGAACACCTTAGATGCCCATACTGGCTTGATGAAGTTATGCAGGATCTTCACAACAAAGTTGTCTGCATTTTCTTTCTTTCTTACATGTGACTTCTTGTAGCAAAAAGGCAGAAATTGCAAATGTTTGTGTTATGCAATTATGTTTTACCTATATTTAATTTCTTTGATTTTTTTTCTTATGACAGATTCGTTTTGCAAAACCAGTTTTCCCAGGGCAAACTTTGCAAACAGAAATGTGGAAGGAAGGAAATAGAATTCACATTCAAACCAAGGTCAGAGTCTCAAAAGTATAGCGTTTGTACAAATCTCACTGATTTCATTGGGGAATAAACAGAAGAAACTAAGATGCGTCTTTTTGTATCCAGACTTCCTAAACATATAAGCATGAACTTCTTTTAGTGTCTAAAACAGTTTAAAACTGCATGTGGAGAATTCTAGATATGGGATAAGGAAATTTTTTGATGAAAAGTGGAAGGATAAATCATGTAGGCATATATTTAAATTCAGCCTATAGATTTTGATACATGTTCACATTATTCATATTTTGTTTTTAGATAATCAGTACTAACAATAAAAACACTTTTAGAATATAATGAAGATTTCTCATTCCCTGAACATTCCACTTTAATTACCAGCATTTACTGTACATGGTGTATCCAACAATAACCCCAGTTCCATTTTTCCATTTTGAAACCTGTTTTAACACTACACTGTGTCTTCTGGGTGTGCTGTGTTACAATTCCAATCCTCATGACCAAGAATAGTGTGAGTTGCCTAACATATGTCTAGGTTTCATGTTGAGGTGGTTTGCTTGCACCAGTATTTTTTTTTCAGTTTCAAAAGTGAATAGTTTCGTATTCCTGGCATTCTAGACAGTCCTCTCTATTCCCATCTGATAAGCTGCTGTTGCCTGTGGGCTAGAGAAGCAATGTTCGAGATTAAAATAAATATCTAGACAGATGCATGTATGGCCATGGACAAAATTGGGTTGGAGCCATAATGACATTTATTCTTAGGCACGATTTGTATTAAACCATGGGCAAACATAGGAATGGACACAAGGACAGGACAAGTCAATGTGGAATGGAACTCTGGTTCATGGTGGCCTTCTCTGCATGTCTTCCAACTAGTTCTCCAGCTTCCTGACCAACCTGCCCCTAAGTAACGCCCTTGAGGAAATTCCACTTGACATTCTGTTGTGTCCTCCAAAACTGACTGATTGGTCAATGCTACTGTCTTCCCACTAATGAGTGTTTTAAATAAATAAATAAATAAATAAATAATAAATAAATAAATAAATAAATAAATAAATAAATGGAGAATTTAGAGTTACTTTATATCGTAAGATACTTGACCTAACTTCCTGCCCTAGCTGGAGGGAGCAATCTAAGGTTTAAAGAAAGTTTTTCTGATCACTTCCCCAATCCTTATTTTTAACTGCAGATAAACAGAAACTAGGATTTTTGTCATGTGCTCTGTCGGATTGCTAGATAATCGCCTTCACTTCTTTTTTTCCCTTCATAGGACTTGATATAACAATTTAAGTGCCATTGCTTTGAAGAGTTTATCTTGTCTTTTAAACTTACATTAAAAGTCAGGGAGAAAAGAATTAAAATAGCTTTTAAAAGCTCCTGTTTCATGTGCTTGAATCTCTCTTCTCTTAAAAGCTGCACTCAGACTTTGTTGGCCTTTAAAAAAAGATCCATGTAAATAGGCTTTGTTGATACTGCCCCTGGCTTGGAGTCTCTTGGCATCACCCACCCCCTCCAACTTTTATTTTTCATTCATCTCAATTTTTCTAAAACACATTTTCTTCCTGTATTTTTGTAAAAAGCCCACAGCAAACTGAGAAGAGCTATTGCTGTGGAACTGTTGAAGTAAATAAAGATTTTGAAAAACGTAAAGTGTATTTTATTGAAACAAACAAAACAGATTCCAAGTTAAATGGCTGCAGTTTATTAAATGCTAGAAGCTTGTTGTTCCATTTGCAGTTTGCTTAAAATATGCAGCCTGCTCTTTATAAATCTACATTTAATACTAGAAGTGATTCTTTTCTGTGCGTGCGGGTTTTATCCGTAATTGTGTCAGGAGTTGTAGATTTTCTTTCATTAACTGATACTTGAATTATCATAATGAATAGTTGCAAGCACAATTGTTTTATGTTTAGGAAGGTTTGCTTTTTTATGATTTCTAATTCTTTCACTTTTTCATTCCCCTCATACTGTTGCTTAGTTTGTTGACCTAAATTGTGCAATGAAAGGAATGGAGAGGATTTCTCAATTGACATAAAGCATAACAATTAACCTTGTTTATAATTGTGATGTAATGGAGATGAAAAACCCACTTCCATTTTTCCCCCTTCTACAGGTCAAAGAAACTGGGAATGTTGCAATTGCAGGAGCTTATGTGGATCTAGTGTCATCTTCTATGCAGCCTTCAGCTAAGGAGCCTAAGGTAGGAAAAACACAAGTAGCCTCTGGTCCAGATTTATGTTTTCTTATGTCTGCTTTCCATCAGAAATAGCAACAGCTTTTGCATATAGCATTCACACTTCCACTAAAGTCCAAATTATATTGCCTGTTTACATGTAGCCAATATCTGTTTATTTGCTCTGTGAGAATTCTGGCTCTGCATTTTATTTAAGCTGTTGAGGCCACTTTCATTTAGCCACTCATATTCTTCTTGCTAGTTATATGGTCAACTCTTGTGTTTTCTAAATTGAACTCTTTCTACGTATGAGCATCAATGCTTATTAATAATATTCAAACATATAAGAACGGTGTATTTTTAATCCAATAGTCTTGGCATTTTCTTTGGCGAGTGAGAGATTGAGAACATAAATTGGAAGGGAGGATAATCTGAATATTTCAGGTTAGAAAAAAAGACTTTTAAATTGTTTCATATCACTTAAATGGGCTACATCCCAAAGTGTATAAGAGCATTACAATTAGTGAAATAGACTTAGATATCTACACCCTGAATATACCTCAATCCTAGAGGTATATAGAGTCATGACAAAAAATATGAAAAATGCATTCTATTGAGAGATGCTATTCTATAATTCGACCAATATATTTGGTTGCTACAACGTTCAAAAATACTTTGTCTTTAGACTGTACGATAGGCAAAATGTTTATCTGCACAGTAGTCTTCCATAATGATTTAGCTCAAAATCTGGTATGTTTCTACTATTCTGTTACATATTTCTATTTTGTACACTGCGCAATTGATCATAAGAAAAATAGTAGAATTATAAAACAGTACAGCAATAAATGGTGAAATGGAAAAAAATATGGATGAAAAAACTAGCAACAAATCACACACCTCTTCAAAAGAGGCTATGCCCTTCCTAGCTAAAGTCATGGGCAAGGAGCCAAGTCTTGAAGGCTCTCCGAGACATTACTCCTATGAGAATTACCTGAATCTCAGGAGGAACCTCATTTCACAAGACAGGAAGGTGCACTTACAGATGGCATTGTTCAGTTGAAGGAAAGAGCACAGAAACCCTATTGGATGCAAGTCGACAGGCAGATATTAGGGAAGATAGGCAGTGCCTCAAAGTAGCTGTATCCTATGCCATATAAGGCTTTTTAGGTGATCAGGTTATGAATGACTTGAATTGTTCCCTGATTTAATGAATAGTAGCATATTAATCTCATTTCTCTTTCAGTTTAGTTATTCTCTATTAGTGGGGGAGGGGGGCATAATGTTATATAAAAGTGGCTGATTTAAATAATATGGACGTGAGCCGGGCTTGGGTGATTTGGTAACCACAATATCTCTCAGAGAACATTCAATTTATATGCTAGGCAACAGAGTTGCAGAGCAATCTTATTTTTGAAGAAATTGGTCGCCGTATCAAAGAAGTTGGAAATGAGCTGGTGAAGAAAGTAAATGCTGTATTTCAGTGGAACATCAATAAGGATGACAAGCCTGCAGTGCAGTGGAGTAAGTTGCAAAATTAATTAATTTATAGAGTGTCTTATTATGTCCTCTAATGGAATTAGTGAATCTTGTTTCTAAATCCCGCTACATGAAAAGCAGCAACATAATGTTCACTTCTCCTAGAGCTGACAATTGTAATTGTGCCTTTGTCGGCCATGGACATTCATAAATTTGAGCCAGTGGTTATGTCTTGGCTCAACTTGTCACATAGATTTGTTGCAGGAAAAGAAATGGACACAAAAAGGTTTGTGCAACCTTGAATTTATGAAGAAAGGCAGCATTTCAATCTAATAATTGAATGAATGCCATGTTTTGTGTTGCTATCATAATTTCTTTTATATTGTAGCCCTCACATTATGTAGATTCTGACTTGCTTAAAACCTGCTTTTAACCAACGTATAATAATATTAATAATTGATTGATGTGGCCCTGGACAGCTGGTAATGTGGCTCCACAAGATCATAAACATTTAATATTATTATTATATATTTTATATGCGGCCAAGATTTACATTCAGAAGTTACCTTTAAGAAGAACTAAAACAGTCTCTATAGAATATTCTATGTGAGCAAAAATAGTAAGTGCATAGGGAATTGACTTACCTTGTCTTTAGGCGAAAGCAGAAATGTATCTGGAGCCACCCTTGGATTTCCATTTTAAAGGCAAAGCTTCATATGCCGAAGCCTCTGGATCAGCATCTGTCTGAGGAAGATTGGGGGGGGGGACGACAAATGCATAGGTTCTGGCTAGTTAATATTTCAATTCAGACATGAGATAGATTGACCAAAACATTATTATGTCCTAAATTCTGCTTTTTTTCATATTGAATATCCAGTGGTGGGATTCAGCCAGCTCACACGTATCCGGGAGAACCGGTTGTTAACTTTCTAAGCAGTTTGGAGAACCGGTTGTTGGAAGAAATCTCATTTTGTTTTTTCCCCACTTTACAGGGCTAATCCCGTAAGGAAGGCAGAAAGGAAACATTCTGGTGCTGTTTCTAGCCTTATTGCCCTGCTTGCAGAAACTGCCTCTCCGGTTAGCCCTTAGTATATTATAACAGCTAAGGCGACGCGCCCATCGACCTGAATGACGTTGAGTTGGCCATGCCCACACGGTCACATAACCACTGAGCCATGCCTACCCAGTGGGTCATTAGGGCAGAGAACCGGTAGTTAAATTATTTGAATTCCACCACTGAATTTACCCTTTCAGAGTGGCATTTTTATAACAACAAACCTGGGTATAATCCCCCTCTATTTTTGTTTAATTTTGGATAACGCTTGCTTGCTTGCTTGCTTGTTTTTACTTGAGTTTTTGTCACTCCCCACAACCTTTCTTCTTGGATCCTCTGTTGTTAATAGCTAGTAAAACTGAAATTTAACTACAGATGTTAGCTTCTGGCACTTTCTTTTTTCCTGCCTGACCTGCTATGTTTGCTTGTATCATTAACCATGTATTGCAGCCTACCTTGGCTTTGCCTTTTCACCGTTCCCTGGCCTTCTGCTGTTCTGGACCCTGTGGCTGCTGACAGCCCTGGCTACCTTCAGAAATCCTGCAATTTGTAGCTGTTGTGGGCGGTGATTTAAACTCTGGCAACTTTGCCTGATGTCCTTGGGCTGCATGTCAGGAAGAGGATGGGGGAGAGAAAGCCCTTAAGGAAATGATTTGCAGTTCTGGTTGACATGGCCAATAATTTTATTCTTCCCAAATTCATGACTGCCAAAAAAGCTTTTATTGCTTTGTGCAATTGTCTGTAGCCTCCTCCCTCATATCACGCCAACCTCTTCATTTCATTAGTGTCCCTTAGCGGCTGGAGTACGTGAACTAGAATTAATATTTGCAATGGGAGTGGGAATTCTTCACTGTGAAACTTTTAGCAGCTTATTTTAATAATAACAAGATTTTATTTGCAGGCTGAGCAAAAATTTGTTTGATATATCAGGACAATTCCTTGTTTCTATCTCCTTACCTCCTCCCACAAAGAGACATACCATGTTTAAATCAGGACCATTTTCCTTCCCTGATGAACTAGCTTTGTGAGGCTATTTAGCATTTATATTCATGCAGCATCTTTCAAGTGTCCAGAACTCCGTGTATATGAACACCAATAGACCAGTCCTGCACATATGCATTGTAAATTCAATTAAACAGAAACTATGTAGAGTTGGTCTGTACTACTATATGATCCCATACTGCTGATGATAAACAGAGGTATAGTTTAGCAGAGAGCAAGTCGCCTAATGTTTTTGTAGGTAAAGTGAAATGTGAATCTAGGATTCCCTGGGTATGTACTGGTGTAGACTTTCATGGCAGTGTTGAACTTCAAGATTTATCTGGACAGTAGGTTTTTGTTTTTTTTTCCACAGACAAGGGTGGCTGGCATTTTCAGAGGCAAGGTGGTCTCTTCACAGACCACAGGCAACTGAGCAGAAATTGACTGGGCTTTATATAGCCAGGTGATTTGACTTTTGATTGATCTTTAGCTGAATTAGTTTCCAATTGATGCAAGTGAAATTAACCAACCAGCATGGACAATAAATGAATCAGGTATATACACCATTAAAATGACCAATCAAGATCAGGCACAAAGAACCAATCAGAGATAGTCTTCACCAATCTGCACCAAATGTGGTCTGCGTAGTCATAACTGCTGGTTAAACTTCACGAAGTCTGTCTGACCATAGCCACTAAATCCTGACACTCAATACTGCCCAATAGCATTTTGACCGTTGCTTATACTCTTGTCCAAAACATTAAATTATTGATATACACATGTATTCAGCTGAGTTCTAGTATTTCTACCTATACATCCTAAAATCTCTCTATCAAAAAATAATTGTTTTCTGTTTCATGAACCTTGATCAAGCTCTGTTCTTCAAAATGAGTAACATGACTTAGCCCTTTCAGTACATGTATTATGCAATTGTAAATGGAGCAGGTTTTTAAACAAACTAATAAATCAAAGCAGATTTTTCATGTGCATTGGTAAATGTAAAACTATTTTATATTAAAATATTTTAAAAAATATAAAATTGGTTTAGATGAAAATATTTGTAGGAAAAGAGTAAAGCAGCTTTCAAATTGTTGCCTTATGATGGCAAGATTGCCACAACATCATAATTAAATCTGCCAGGTTCGTACAAGAATAATAATTAACACTGTCTTTGGTTTTCCACTCCTTATATGGAATGAGAGGAAAAAATAATTCTGAAAGTCCGCAAGACATGAAAACGAATTGTCAGAACACAATTTTGTCATAACATTCTCCATTGCTAACATCATGATACCTTACAATTTAGGTACCTCGCAGTAGATCATTTTGGCAGGGCATCTTGTGCAAGAAATAGGACTTTGAAAATCAGACGCTTTGAAAAATAGTAGTATTTCTTGAAGAAAGGAGATATACATGGCTGAGATTCAGGGTACTGAGTGAAACTGTTTTAAAGAAAAAACAACAGCAAAAAATACTGCATTATTGCATGTGTGTTCACTGAAGAAAGCCTGTGATTTCCTGTCTAGGAAATCAGAATTAAATAATAATTTCTCCTTAAATATTTATAAAAGAATAAACGTATGCTGCTTTCTGTTTTTCCCAATCACAACTGTGAAAAAACCCACTTATTAAATATGCTATTTGATTAGAGTCTTGGATGGTTATGTCTTTTTCAGTAAGAATGCAGTGGAGAAAATTCAGCACATTTCCATGAGACTGAATGATAAAAATATGTAATAATTTGTAGAGCCATGTCTCTCTTTTTCAAATATAAGATTTAACATTGAGTAGTTTATGCCAGCAATCTGAGCAAATGCCTTTGTGTATTTCTTTTCCACTCTGCAGTTTCACAGCACTTGTGAGCACCAATTAAAATAGAATAGCAATAGCACTTAGACATATATCATTTCATAGTGCTTTACAGCCCTCTCTAAGCAGTTTAAAGTGTCAGCATATTACCCCCACCAATCTGGGTCTTCATTTTACCAATCTCAGCAGAAGGGCAGGCTGAGTCAACCTTGAGCCGGTCAAGATTGAACACCTAGCTATGGACAGAGTTAGCCTCAGAGATGGGTTCCAACTGGTTCGGTCCAGCTGAATAACTAGTAGAAATCTGGTGTACCTTTCCAAACCAGTAGTAATGATAGCCTGACCACGCCTCCAAATGGTTCTCTTGGTGGCGCCATTGGCTCTGCCATCTTGGATTTTGCTTCTGCACATATGCAGAACAATTTTTATTGTACTGTTTGGCTATGCTTGCTTGCTCTGACGCTCGCCCTCCCTCACTTTCGCCATGTGGATCCACAGAGCTTCCTCCTCCTGGCTCCTGCCTACACACAGGTAAGCAGCATTCACGCTAGCCTAGCTTTTAAAAGCCATTTTCCCCAGTTGATTTGCCTGAATGGGCAGGAAAAAAAGGCTTTAAAAAGTTTTTTAAAAAAGCTTCTGACAATTGCGGGGCTCAGCTGTGAGGCGCACGATTGTCAGAAGCTTGGGTTTTTTTTAAGAAAGAAAGAACTGTTTAAGAAAGAAAGAAAGAAAAACAGCACACCAATTTAGGACTAGAAGACTACTCGGAGGTCATCTAGTCCAACCCCCTGCTGCAGCAGGAAACCTTACATTGTCTGAATTATTTTGGTGCATCTAACAGAGAGGAAAATTGCCTGAAAGGAGAAGCAGTTTACTAGGACAATGCTGCATGCAGAGGAAAGCAGGGATAGTCCTTATGACTGCAATTGAGCCCAAAAGTTTGGTTGCTAAGCAAGAGCATTGTGAAGTGAGCTTCACCACATTTTACTCAATCCATGACATCTCCTGGTGAGTGATATCAAGTTGGCCATACCCACCCAGTCACATGCCCACCCAGTCACATGACCATGGAGCCGTGCCTGCCCAGTCACATGACCAACAAGCCATGGCCACCATCACATGACCAACAAGCCACACCCACCAAACAAGCCACGCCCACAGAACCAGTAGTAAAGGTTTTTGAAACCCATTCCTGGTTAGCCTGCAATATTGCATTTTAACCACTGTACCACCACAGCTAGAATTAGAATTAGAATACTTTATTTGACCAAGTGTGATTAGACATCCAAGGAATGGTCTCTGGTGCAGAAGCTCTCAATGTACTTGCAAAGCAACAGAATACCAATACCAATAAGATGGGGTAGTAAAGAAGATAAGAAGGATAATAGTAATATTACAGCCACACAACATGGGTAAACATGCATAGACCTTAAACAATAATGTGAGAATTGGGTGTTCAGCAGAGTGATGCACAAAGGAAAAAACTGTCCCTGTTTCTAGTTGCAGTTGTACAGCGGCACCTGAGGGGAGGAGTTGAAACAATTTATGTCCAGGTTGTGAGCAGTCTGTAGTTATTTTCTAAACCTTTCTTCTGGTCTGCTCAATATGCAGATCTTCTATGGAAGACAGGCTGGTTGCAGTTATTCTTTCTACAGTCTTAACTATCCATTGGAGGCTGTGCCTGTCCTGTTTGGTTGCTATACCAATCCAGACAGTTATAGAAGTACAAAAGACAGACTCATTAAAAAATTCCTATCAACAGATCCTAGGGTAACCTGGTTGATGCAGGAAGAACATTCTTTGTTGTGCCTTTTTAATCATGGTTCTAATTTTGGGTGCCCATTTCAAATCCTGGGAGATTATAGAGTAGAAAAACTTGAAGTACTCTACTGCTGATACTGTGTTGTCAAATATAATAAGAGGTTATAAAATAGAAGAGCTCCTAAAATCCATTCTCAACTAGAAATAATACTTTCCCTACTACATTCTAGATCCGTGATGGCGCGCCTATAGCATGTATGACACAGGTGTCACATGGAGCCATTTCTAAGGGCACGCGAGGCATTGCTCTGTCAGCTCCAGCACACATGTGCGCACTGGTCAGCTGATTTTCAGCTTTCATATTTGGCCATTTTTCGCCCTCTGGAGGCTTCCCTAAGCCCAATGCGCAAACCGAAAGTTCGGGAACTGACTTCTGGTTTGCACGTTGGGCTCTTTTGCACCCTCAGGAGGCTTCAGGGAAGCCTCCTGAAGCCTCCAGAGGGAGAAAAACCGCCCAACGGGCAACCTGGAAGTCCGGTTTTTGTCTCCTTCAGGCTCCTTGAAATGGCGAAAAATAGACCTACCAGGCCGGAAGACAGAAAATGGGTTATTTCTGCCCTCCGGGGGGGGGGAGGCTGTTTTCACACTCCCCAGGCTCCTACAAAGCTTCTGGAGCCTGGGGAGGGCACAAAACGGACCTACAAGGCCCACCGGAAGTAAGAAAATGGGACATTTACGGCCTTCAGAGGGCCTCCAGATGGCGGGGCAGGCCGTTTTTGCCCTCCCCAGGCTGCAAGGAAGCCGTGCGCACATGTGCAGGGGGGGAACACACCCATGGGCCGGGAGCATAGCACGAGGGGACATTAAATTATGGGGGGGGGGCGATAGCACACACGTGATTTTGGCCCCCAAGGCATAAAGGTTCGCCATCTAGACAATCTAGAAAAGTAGCAGGAAAAAAAGCCCATGAAGAAAAATAACATTTTTAAATAGAATAAAGAAAGAACCATGGTGTGGATTGGACTTTGTCCTATGTTCTGTCCTTGTAGGTCGGGTCAGATGACTTTCCATGACTAATGTTCTTGAAGTAGTTGATATTGGCATATTGAAGTGGAAGTTCTGTTCTATTACAGTTATTAATCATAATATAAAACAAAATCTTTTTTATTAATTTCATGGCTCCTCTCTTTAAGGCATTTTTCATTTATTTACTTAATTAGAAGCTGTATTCAGTGCATGCTCAGTGAATAGCAGTCACATGGAAGGATTTTAGGCAGACATTGAACTTAAATTCTGAAAAGCCTGTTCGGTTCATTTACTATTTACATTTGGTCACTTTCACTGGTTAGAGGGTTACAGAAGAGAAGAACATGTTCATGTCATAATATGATGCATACCCCGTGTATGGATAAATCAGCAAAGATGCTATTCAAATTTCAAACTGGAAAGTGATTCAAGATTCAACTGGAATTTGTGAGTCATATTGAAAGGTGACGATTCTCTTTGAATTGCTTCAAGTTCCAATTGGATAAAAAATACCACTGGGGAAAAATCGGTATAGAAAGCTTTGCATTTATCCCTAACTCCAACCATTCTCTTAGCACATTAATACAGAAACTAGAATGATTAATGACTAGAATGATTGCACGGGATGCGCATAATTAGGTATATGTTATTACTTCTGTGCTTTATTAAATTAATTTAAGAAGTCTATGATTAGAAGTTTGAAACTAAGTGGGAAGAGGGTGGTTTTCATAATTTCTGTAACTATATTATTTCCTATTTAATGTTTAGTTTTTAAAACTAATTCAATGTATAAATTAAACTCATTTTCTTGAGTTACTAGTATTCTGTCATCTACTATAGCACCCATCTTGAACTAAAGTTTTTGGATGGAAAAATATGTTTTCCAGGAAGCATGAAGAAAATCCTCTTATTTTCTTCATTAACTTTTTTCCCTCCAATGCTCCTACAGATAGTTTTAAATAATTAAGTCCACATTTCCTCTTTCTCTTAATGTTTCTTTTTGGTATCATTTTTTTCTCACCAGCTATAGACTTAAAGAATGGTTCTGGAGATTTATACCAAGGACCTGCCCGTGGAAAAGCTGATACTGTTTTCACTGTGGCAGATGAAGACTTTATCGACATAATACTAGGCAAGATCAATCCACAGAAGGTATACATACCGTTGTAACTTTGAATGGTCATTAAATGAATGGTTGTAAGTTGAGGACTACCTGTTTTTGCAAAGTGGTAAAAGGAGCCCCTGCGGATTTTAGTTGCCTAGTCATTGCTGACTGTAGAAGGTGGCGCTCATCTTCGTTTCAAGGTCTGTTGAGCTAGCACATGTCCACGGCCATGGGGCCCGCATGACATCAATTTGCAAAGCGAGAATAAATGAAAAAAGAAAAAGAAAGATAAGTAGGAAAAAAAGACATAATTGTAGGCCAATCATTTTCTTTCGGCCTAAACCCAGGTTTTTACTTTGGGGGAAATGGAAGGAAGGAGCAATATATTCATGTTCTTTTAACTGAAAAAGGACTGTTTTCACTGTGTAGAGAGGAATATATATGGAAGTCTCTTGTTAACCTCATATAATTTGGTATGCCTAAACATGCAAGTGTTCCATATATGCAACAAGTCTCATCCCCCCCCCCCGAATTCTTCCTTCTCTTGGGGTTGTGTTAACATGGGATGTGCATCAATTTTGAAATATTTTCTATCACAATAGCTCAGATATCAAAGCCATTTTAAAAATAAACTTGGCCAAGAATTACACATCAGTTGAGATTTCAGCGACTCCAGATTTCAGCCTTTTTTCTTAAAATTGTGGGATTTAGTTTTTGGTTGTGTGTTTAGAGATATTGGAAGCATTACTGATTTCTTGAATACAGTATTGAAACATTGCGGTTATAAGGGTTTCGTGACAGTGGTTTGACTTTCTGGGTAATAAGGCTGTAAAGCATAATATTTAAAGCCCAGATGAAATTATTCTCAGATTTTCAAAATGAAGGCAAGTTCCTGTGTGTGTGTGTGTGTGTGTGTGTGTGTGTGTGTGTGTGTGTGTGTGTGTGTTTTTATTTGTGCTGATAAATAAATAAAGGGAGACTAGTATAGATCTATTTCAAGCTATTTAGCTCTCATCAGCTAGCCATACCCTTACTGGGATTTGAACCTGGGCTATATTGCATACTAGGCATACTAGGCAGAGATCTTAGCCATTAGGCCACAGGCTCTTATCCGTTATCAGCGAAGCCAGGGTGGAAGGTATCTATTAGATTTTTACAACCCCTGGTAAGCCCCAATTATGGGAGGAAGCCAACTGCTTCCATCATCTGTCAATCGGCTCGTCACAAGAGTCCATCACGACAGAAACCCAATATTTTTACTGTTGCCTTTGTTAAAAAACCACAAATATAACAAAGGCAACAGTAAAAATATTGGGTTTCTGTCGTGATGGACTCTTGTGACGAGCCGATTGACAGATGATGGAAGCAGTTGGCTTCCTCCCATAATTGGGGCTTACCAGGGGTTGTAAAAATCTTTATATATATATATAGGGTTCTAAGCACAATGAAGAAAAAGAACAACTTTTCCCTCTCAATTGCTTTTCTTCTACTTCTTATGTCTTCTCCATAATCTTGGCAAGTTATCTAATGAAGGTGACCACGTTGGATATTGAAAATAGTCATTATGTCATTGGGTTTTATTTCTTTTCATTGGTTGCAGTTGAAGTATGTGCATAATTGTGGTTTATTGTACAAATTTGGTCT
The DNA here is from genome assembly GCF_051295495.1 of Thamnophis sirtalis. Taxonomy (NCBI): domain Eukaryota; kingdom Metazoa; phylum Chordata; class Lepidosauria; order Squamata; family Natricidae; genus Thamnophis; species Thamnophis sirtalis. The sequence continues at coordinate 53,528,761 of NW_028261385.1, forward strand.
TAGTTGGTTTTAACTGTTTCTAAGGTTCCACTTTCAGGTACATTTAATTGTTTTTCTTTCCTCTTCCTACTTATAGGCATTTGTCACTGGTAAGCTAAAAGTTAAAGGAAACATCATGCTGAGCCAGAAACTAGGGACGATATTACAACAATATGCAAAGCTGTGAATTCCCTGCTGAAATGATTTACCTTCTGAAGCAAAAAAGAAACAATTTCAGCTAGCAGGAGAAAGAAGTAGTTCTTTCATTTTTTTTAGAACAATCTGAAATGTTATGCTAATTCTGTATTAGATAATTTCCAAACTACTTTATTGCTAAGATGAAAGTAGTCTTGATTCTTGCAGATTCAGACAGTTGATTATTACTGTTTCTTCTCTTTTCTTCTATATTGCGAGGCTTTGTACCAGATCTCCTCCGGCTGGTATCCTTAATATTGCAGATGATGGGGTTTTATTATACAATTCACTGTGAAAGCATCTTATGGGAGGATACTTGATTTATGTCTCTTCCTTATTCTTCTTTAATTAAAAATGTAATTAATATATTTCTTATGAAATCTAAATGTAAGTAAATAAACTTTGATACTAACCAGCTGATTTTGTTTCTACTTCTTTTCAGTGGCGTAAAACAGATTTCTTAGTTAATTAGATCCTTAGCCTATAGAACTCATCATTTGCTAAAAAGCAAATTAACTGGGGATTGATTAGTGGTTATATTAAGGGGAGAGGAGAGGACTGTATTTTATTGTATTTTACTTTGATATGCTGGTTAGTCTGCAGCCTGCAATAAAGACAAATAAAATAAGTTGTTATTTAGAAAAAAAACATATATAAGTTGAAGAATTTTGGAGATTGGTGCATTCATCTCTAGCCTATGATAGTTCCTAGGAGCTACCAACATAGATTTAGTTCACACATTGTGCTAAACTGAAATGCAATTTATTTAGCATATTACATAACTTCTGGTAAACATTTTGTTCATTAAATCAAAGTTAATCAAATGATGGGTTAGCAAAATGTGTGAACCCTGCCAGTAGAGAAGCTTCCATCATTTGGTAGCTTAAAAGCTTGGGAACACAAGTCATAATAAAGAATTTAAAGTAATCCAGCAGCAAAAATTACAGTATATTTTTAAACATGCAATAGTTTTAATTTCTGCAATTGGATTAATGCTGAAGTTACTGGATGTCATATCATTTCAGTCTCCTGTGAATTCCTGTGTGTGGCCCATTTCTTTCTGGCTTCTGTTGTACTATCAAGCATTTCATTCTGCTATTCCCATTCCCTATGATTATAATCATTAAAATTGGTCTTGAAAAGTAAAACAAAATATGCAGATGCACTCAGATCATATCTAGCTGAAGCGGTTTAGCACATACTCTCTCTAAAACATCTGTATCTAAAGGCACATATCTTGGATCTTTAATCAAAAGTAGTTTGCAGCAACAATTAAGATTGCTCTAGCTGGGAAAAGCAATAGACAATACATACAATGGATGGTATACTTTAAAAAATATCTGTGTAGCCCATAAGACAGCTGTTTTGGTTAGTTGCATACAGAATTTTGGAAGGTGAAAAGGACAAGTTGCTTTCATTTCAGAAAAATAGAGGACGAGATGCAAATATGCAAAGGTGAGATTCTACCGGTTCGGACCCGTTTGGGTGAACCGGTAGCTCCGACCATAAGCTGGGAGCAAACCGGAACATCCCGCCCAACCGCCCCCGTACTTAACTCACCTATACCTCATATCAGCTGAGTTGTGTAGCAGAGCAGATTGCCACGCCACAACTGTTTTCCTTCCCAGGAGTAAAGCGGAAGGTACTTTTTCTCAAAACTGCACATGCATGCAGCAAGCATTAGGTGCACGTGACAGCAAAGTCAGCGTCCGTGCGCAAACCGCGCAATCACCAAACTGTTAAACTGGTAGTATCCCATCACTGCAAATATGTAATAAATTGAGAAGGGCAAGTAGGTTTAGTGTTAGGATTAGTTGAGTAGAAACCAAATAGGATATTCTGCATGGACAAAGTTAAGGAAAAAGACGTAGCTTTTTGTTGGTATCTAGAGGTTTAGTTTTGATTCAGAATTTTGAATTTGCTTGACTGTGTCTGACCTATATACTAAGCCCTAGTTCTCAAACCACATCCTTCTAAAAAGACAAGAAGCAGGGAATAGCTGGGGGAAGGTGGTAAGATGAATCTTAACCTGGTATGATGCAGAAGAAAAACAAGATAGATGCTAGTCTTCAAATAGCAAAGAAATCCATAAATTCTAAGAAAAGATCCAGCTTCAACATATAAAATCTGAGGGAGAAAAGGACTTAAAATCATTCTTAAAAACTAGATGTTGGATAAAGGATTTTCTAGCAGGATCAGAAAAAAATAATATGGTTGTAAATGGGGAATGTATGGTGCAAAAGTGCAGAGTGCAATAAGAAAATTCTGTTCAAATTTTGGTACTTTTATTATGTTAATAATTTAGTAATCCACCTCGAAGGCCTTGTTACTGGGGCTGATAAAAGATAATTAACTTTACTTGATAAGATGACAAATCAATGAACTTAGTCCCAGGGTTTATATCTTTGTTTTTTTATTAATTGCTTAGCAGAAAAGTCATTTGGTCTTTGTTTAAATTACTCTTGTGATAAATTACGGATCTAAAGAAAATGAGAGTTTCTGAATAAAATGAACAATTATGAGCTTTAGCTTCTGCTGAATTTCTTCCTGGTCCAAAGTAATTAAGAAAAAGAGTTATGTACAGTTGCATAACACTGTAAAAGTACCCATTATTTGCACTCTTTGATTTGAATTTAACAATCAGAAAATAATTAAAATCCTTAGTGATTAATTCACAGGAAACTAGAAAACATCTGATTGGAAATATTACTAAAGTGCTAGAGATTTTAAAACTGTTACAATCAAAGTATTCAAGATTAAGTGACTTCATTACAGAGTCCTTCTTGTAATATGATTTATGATTCTTAAGCTTTCCTCAGAATACTGAACTAAAAAAGTCTCTTTAACAGCGTTTGTGGAAGAAATGTATGTACTTACATTTACAGCAGTTGTAGCACAAATGTGAATTGAAAATTTATTCCGAAGGCATCCATTTTATTCCTTTCCATTTCCATTGAATACAAAAATCTTGCCCTGTTTCAAAAATCTATAGCACAGCCTACTATTCCGCATTGATCTCAGCAAGCACTGTCATTATCTATATACTACTAAAACTCTCATCATGACCTTTAACTGTGCAAAATGATGCTTCCTAGGGCAACAATTTGATCCAAGTACTTCAAATGAGCTAAAGTACAGAATGTGTCTAAAATCCCCCCCCCAGTGCATCCCACTGCATAAGGGGGAAAGGGAGGGGAGCTGAGAATAGAACAATCAGCAAGTTTCTGAGCAAATATAAATTGATACTCTGAGCACAGTTAATGTAAATAATTGAAAAGAATTCCCAAAGTCTTCCTTCTTTACCTTGTCTGAATAAAGCTTCTCCAGCTTTGTTTAATGTGGTTTAATTTTGAAAGACTGCTGATTATGGAAAAAAATCCTTTTAAACGATTATCCTGACATGTAGTTTGTCTTGGCAAATAATACTGACCCTCCCAAACAATTTGACTTTGCAATAGAGTAACAAATCTCTAATGTATTAGAGTACACAATAATTGATATTTTAAAGATACATTCAAGAAAAACTAAAATTGCCAGTGGTGGTCTCACTGGATAAGAAAAGAAAATATTGAACATGGAAAATATCTTCATTTTGACCTTTGTTTCTCTGTGAGACCCAAGGGCTCAACTACAGTAACCACAATAGGCATAATTAGAAGGCAGTTTTATATCTTGGCAGGGATTTGGTTCTTTTTCTTAGTCAAAATTGAATTGGATTTCCAGCATTGCAGACTGCAAGACATACATGGATGCTGTTGGGATAGAAATATAATTTTACACTTTCTGTTAATATACCAACATTTTGGAATATACCAATATATGAAAGACTGGTTTATTTAAATGGGATATTTTTTTAAAAGTTTTATAATGGGATTCCTGGGTCCTGGTTTTAAAACTTTTATTGATGATATGTAACCACATTCTGTTTATGAACCTGGTTCTTTATTGATGTAATAGAAAATATTGTTCCCTATGCTCATAGTTTATATGTTTAAAAACTGGCTTGTCTTTTATATATTTTACAATCTGTTTTTGCATCTTTCCCCCTTTCTTTCTGCTTAGGAAAGTGATACAGCTTTAAAAAAAAAATACAGTACTTAATGGTAGTGGAAATGCCTTAGGCGTGTCATTATCAGAGCTTTAGTCAGCCAATTAAAATGTATATATCTTCTATGACTGCAAATTTTTGAACAAAGCTGTTTCCAAACCACATGTGTGCAGGGACAAGTCAGGAGCAGCCTCTTGGGTCAGCCATAGATGCTTGGAAAAATATGTAGTTACTTCAATTATTTGAAAAGAAGCACTTCTTAATACAGACCCCTGTATATTCTGAAGAACCTTTTTCGAACAGTTCTGATACCTAGATGCTTTAGACACAGGGAATAGCCATCTATCGAGGGCTTCGGGTTACTTGCTTATAATGGGAAACTGTACAATAATCTTGCAGGAGAGTAATAATGCTCTGGGATTTTTGAATTTTGTATTGAGAAAGTCTGCCACCACCACCCCGCCCAAGCCTTAAGGATGCAACAATATAGAAGAACTGTAAGGCTACTTTTGCATTGGTAAAGTATTAATACCTCTTCTCCCCAAATATCCAATTTTCTTTACTTCTTGAAGCAAAAGGGACTTTAACCTAACTAAAAGGCTAGAAATAAGGAGCTTGTATGATTGCCAGTGATTTTTAAAGGAGCCTTTATGTTATGGTGTGCAGGTTGATGACTCAACAGTCACAAGAGGATTAACAATTCTTAAAACTGGTCTTTTTGCTGACCACTTATAGTAGCAATTCCAAAGATAGCTGTCAAATACATTATATTTTAATAGATAAATGAAATGAATGCTAAGAGTACAGAAAAAAATTATGAAGTCATTTTTGAACTGTATTCTTTGTTCGATGAAAGCTCTTTAAATCTCTTGTATGGAGTTTCGTGGAATTTTTTTTGCTGAAAAATCTGTAATAATTAGGTTTATTTTCCCCAGTGTAGATCCAGCTGAGCCTAAGATCAGAGGTTTACGGTCCTTAAAACACACTTTGCATAGCTCTACATGAATTACAGTAGAAGAAGAATATATAATCTTTCTGATTTTTGCCTTGTTTCCATGAAATTTGAGTTATGGTAAAGCACATCATTTTCCCTTGCAGGAAATGGTTGCAATCCCAATGCATAGAGAGGTAGGCATAGATATGGTTTGGATGGCTAAGGATACTTACATTTGATTAGGCCTATCTGTAACAAAAACAGACGTGTTTTCCTCACAAAAACACGAGGATAGTAATGAAATTACAGTCACAGAGAATATGTATTTTTCAGATGGTAGATAATTATATGAGCAAGCAGAAGGAATGTGAGAAAGACTAAGGTTAGGTGTATAACTTTTAAAAGAAAATGAGAGTAGTGCTTATGTAAAAGAAAAAGATAAGTTTGATTTTGGCAACAATATAGACACAGGAAACACGAGTACCTACCTTTAGTACTACAGTTAAGAGCTATAATGTGCTGTCCTCTATTATGGAAAGAGAGCTAGTAGGCAAATACTTGAACTGCATAGATCAGATCTGAAGAGCAAGGCTGAGAGGAACTGTGATGAAAAGCCCTGAGAATATTGGTGTAATCAAAGTATATCATCTATCTTTTCTATGGGAAGAAAGAAAGCACTTCAGCTCAGCCAGCTCATTGTGCTATATACTTCGCACATAATACTTGATATTAAAGTACTTTCTATGTGAAATAACTTTGGAAATCGGAATTCAACTTTTTTGTCCCTGTGCATAATTGCCTCTTTCTTGGCTCTTCCTTCTAAAACGCAATATCGGTTTGTAGAGCCAAGTTAGTTCTTGACAGACTTGTGCTACAGATACGTATTGTCCTGTAGATGAGAGGGCAACTTTTGACTGATTTTTTTTCTTGACTCTCTTTTCATCCTTACACCACATAATATATAATCAAGATAAATTAAAACATATGTCTTTTCCTTATTCTAACATCTGGCATATGAACAGGGGCCAGCTTGCCTTGTGGGAACGTTGCGTAAAGCAACAGTTGATTCAATTTTTCATTCCAAGCACTTCCTGCTTATTTGAGCCCATAAATACTATTTTGGAACTTGTTCAGGATTTTTTTTCAGGCTCTGTGAATCATAGTGGCTGTTGCTTTTATATATGTTCCTCAGTGTCTCTGTTTTTATATATTGTACATGTGCTTGATGAACATCAAACTGCAATATGACGATGCTCTAGTTGAAGTGTGTAGAAGTTTGAAGACGAATATACATGTTCCAGGATAGTGTTGTAGGATCCAATCTAGGTCAGGCACTGGAAGCAAAGGTTTTGTCTTCCAAGATTTCAGATTCGTGCTGGAGTCCATCCTCAGAGAACTTCTCTGTGTGATCAGGGCTGTTGTGTGTGTGGTTGTTTAGGTGTTTAGATGGTGGTTGTTCTGTGTCTTAGATGTAGATTGGGGTGTTGATGGTTGGCTATTAAGTCCTTCCGCCAACCATCCTAATCTACACACAACAGCCACCATATAAATACTTTAGCGTACTGGCTGAATGAAGTAGCACTTGATTACAGCCACAACTAGAACTGGAACTTCTGTTGCTACGTTATGCCATTGTAAAGCATGATGCCCCAATTGCCCTTGTAACTTCAGATGTGTGGGTTGTTAAAGCAGGGAAGCAGGAAACAGAAGCTGGAAGTGGGAAGTGCCAGATAAGAAACATGGAGGGAGCCCTGGAAAGCCTGGCACAAGGCATGTGTGAGTTGTGGGGAGGGGGTTATTAGTGTGACTTTAAGGAGGTCAGGGAAAGAGAATATGGAGGCATATGTGCATGCATGTGTGCAAGTACAGGGAGCTGGAGAAAAATATATGCTGTGGCTTTGGGGCTTTTCAGTGCAGTACAAAGAGGCAGCCACTCCTAGAAGTCTTAGCCACCCCAATCTGGCCCAGTAGGACAGCACAAATCTACTGTACCCCAGAAAGCCCCTAACAGCATGGCACAAAGACCCTATGCTCTGGCAAGTGCAAAGGGGCTTTATGGTGTGCCACAGCTCTTACACTGCAAAATATTAAAAGGATGCTCACTGAGATGTAAATGTAGGACAGATGTACTAGGAGAAGAGTGAAAAAAAGGAGGTTTAATGGAATTCACAGATTGTAGGGAAGTTATGGGACAACTCGCTGTAGCCAACTCACCATGGCCATCTTGCCACAGTCAATTCACTGCAGTCAACTTGACATGGCCAACTCACCATGGGACTCATGTGATCTCATGGTACTTTAGGTCTCCATTCACTACAAATGCATCAAAGGCCTGAAGCACCGAAGCATGCCAAGAAACTGAAGACTCATTAGATGTCCCAGTGCCTCTGGAGACCTGGCCAGAGGTGGGGGAAAACAGGCAGGGCAAATGTTACAGTGTCTCTGTGGTCATTCATAAGGATGAACGACTGCCCTGGTGCTGCATCATTTGTAACTCTGGTATTGTAAGTACTTTGGGGGTGGTGGTGTTAATATCGTAACTTTGAATGGTCACTAAGTGAACTGTTATAACTCAAAAATTACTTGTGTAGCAGTTGGTAGCCAGGAAGCAAATACTGTACAAGGCACCGGTCAGACCGAGGAAGGGAAAATCATTCTAATCACAGCAGGCAATGCATAGTGTGGTTATCACTAAAGTGGAATGAAGTACAATAGTCTAAGAATGTGGAAATGTTAAGGTAGCTCAGGATGGAAATGTTCATTTTAAGCAGAATCAGAGATATATTTATGGTGGGTTGTTCCTGGATGGACAACAACATTGTCAGTTCCTAAATTAAAAAAAAAAAGGTGAGTGGTTCATAAGTGGCAGTGGACAAAGAGAGAATGCAGTACATAGTTTTCCTTCCCCTTTTTTAAAAAATAGTGTTATTAGCTGTTCAGCTAAGAATTCAGCTGTTTTCCAATTTAGCTATTGGAACATCATTCTCTCAGAGATAAGTTTGGCTTCCATCTTCTTGCTTCTTTGCAAGTCTTTGAAAATGTGGCTTTGTCAGCTAGTTTGGAGACCCAATTTGGAGCCAATCAAGTGATTTGTCGGATTATCTTGTCACTGCCATGGAGTGGGATGGGGGCGGGGGGGGGGGAGGAGAGTTAAACTGTGGCTTTTTAACTGAGGGTTTTTAAAGTTGTATAGCACCTTGTGTGTCAGTTGGATGGCTATATAAATTTGTTTAATAAATAAATACAATAAATATTGCTTCTTTATATTCCTACTAAATTACATGAGTTATCGTCTTTTTATGTTCTCTCATATTTCAGAAGTTAAAAATCATAGAGAGGAACATCATAGGAAATGTATCAGTTTATGCCTACTTTTTTGCAAGTAGAACTTTACTTTTAGGATCTTTAAGACTCTGGATATAAAACACAATACAAAGTATTTCAGCTGGAAGCTATATGCACTGTAGAGTCCCAAATAACCAGGACGTAAAATATGCTAAACAAAACTAAATGTTCCAATTGACTTAGCATGTCACAATCAAATTTGTTTCTTGCACTTTTAAACCACCCATTACACACAGGATTTGGGTTCTTATTTGTTCAATATGTATGGAAATGGTGTTGCCAAAAAGGATTGCTGGCATTTTTCTCTGTCAGGCTTACTACTCTGCGGCTAGCTTTGCATTAATATTCCATTGTTCATCTGAGTACGGGGGTTTTTTTTGCATTGTTTTTATTCTTTACAATCCAACAGAATGCTGGAAATGAATTATGCAAAGCGTCTCGGGATTCTGTCCAACCATCTGTCTGACCATCATCAGGTTAAGTCTTTGAAAACAGAACAGAATGGGACAAATTCTGATGTGGTGCAGAAGCTAAGATGGGAAAGTTTGAAAATGGATCAGAACCAATGATGCTTAATTATGTATCTTGACATAACAGTGCAAAAGTCTTCATAAAGTCAGTGCACTGAGTTTTGCTAAATCATTTTCCTTCTTCTGGAAGATGGAGAGATATGAATTGAGTCAAGGTATGAGTTTCAAAGAAAAGAAAAAAATGTCCCTGCTGTCTGTCTCAAGGCCTTTTTGTATTTTCTTTGTGCCAATGTTATGGATTTCTAGAGGTTTTTGTGATTTTTTTTCTGCAAATCAGTAGAAGAATTGCAATGGAACATTCCCTTAAGTAATCCATGTAATGGCTTTTAGATAACATAGGAGAAGCAAAAGAGAACTAAAGCTTTTTTATGCATTTGTTTCAGCTTAATCTAGCTCCATGCTGCCGACTATTATGCCTTCAAGCCATTGGTTTGGCTCTTAATTAGGTTATTCTGGAAGATTTCCCAGCACCTAAAAACTATCTTCAGGAATTGGCATTGCTTATTAATGAATCAGTTTAAAAATGAATGGCATGATAAAAGGATGAGAACTTTGTAGCTTGGAACTCCTGGAGCTGCAACGGGCTTTGGAAGGGTGAACCATTGAAATACTTCCATACACTATGGAAAGGAAGTATCTTCCCTGGTGTCATATTTGGTAACCTGCTGCAATTCCCACAGATTCGTAAATGTAAGATAGCTATACAAGAGCTCTCTAAACACTTACTTACATAATTTGTTCCTTTTATAGACATAAAAGGTATTCTTGTAAATATCCCAGCTACCATATCCTTAAGAGTGGTTCCCTGGCATAAACCCATAACTTCCCCAGTTACAAAATCTATGGAACACAAAATTTGTAACGTGCCTACAAAAACAATGCTTCCTCAATGGGAATGTGTGGGACCAGCAAAGTCACCCTTCCAGATGTTCAATTTTGTCATGTACAAATAGTTTTCAGCATATGGAACAAGACAAGGTGGGAACCAGTTTGGGCAAACCTGTAGATTTGAAGATCGGCTGGGAGCGAACTGGTTTGGTCCCACAAGCAAGTGGGCCCACCTGCCCACCCCTGCGTTTTACCTACATTTATCTTCTCAGATGAGTCACATGGCAGAGCAAATTGCGGCGCCTCAGCTGTTTTCCTTCCCAAGCAACAATCTGAAATGTAAGTATTTTGTAAACTGCGCACACATGTGCAGCGCTCAGGAAACCAGTTTTTAAATGGGTAGGAACCCACCTCTGGAGCAGAATGTCAACCATGTATTCTTGTGCAGAAAATGAATGCCATCAAGGCAGTCCATATGTTAAAAAGTCAGGTCTTCCATCTTTTAAGCTGGTCTCCTGAACCCGTTTAAGAGTCCCTATCTCTGAACAATAACATAATAATTGCAGGTGAGATTAAGATAGTTCACTTCAGTCTTGGAAGAAACCTCAAGAAAAATATGCTAATCTTTGCAGCATTTTTATTGAAAAAAATGTAACTTCTAATACGAGGGAAAATACTAAGATATGCTAAGATCCAGTTTATTTCTCTTTACCCAATCAACTGCAAAATAAAATTTGTGGACTGCATTTGAAGATTGCAGAGCATAACGTTAATCAAATTCCTTGTGCTGATCCTGGACTTTTGGAAGATATTAATGCCATATAAATCTAGGAAAAAGCATCTTTCTTGTTTTCATTCCTTTTTCCCCTGACAACATGGATGCTTTGGAGATGTTGTTATACAGTTAGGGAAAACCAGTCCTTCAAAATAGATCAGATCAGGAGATGGAGAACAGTTCTTAATAGAAATGGGCTATAGTAACAGGGTTTTTTTTTGCAAATTTTTCTCTGTCTGCATTCTCTCTCTTTTATACCCAAGGGATTCATGTGTTTATGTGTACGCATCTGAGTCTATTTGTAATATTCTCCTGCATCATCTGCAACTGATTTACCTCTGCCTATGTTTGAATTTTATTTCCCAGATCATTTCCCTGGATGGAGTGAAGTTTTATACAAGAGGTAAATTATTCCCAAATCTAGTTGGGAACTGTGGGTGACATCTCAATTCAATGACATCTCAATTCAATTAAGAAATACATAGAAAGCTATTTTTACACCCAAAATTCTGTCTGAAGTTATTTTTGTGAAGTAAACAATTTAAAAACTGTTCTCACTAAATCGACAGTTTTCTGGGAACTCTTAGAATTTGCTTACCCTGTTGTTAAGATTGAGAGGAGATGTATGAAATCAAGAAGCAGTTAAAAGAACAAAAAGGTAAGACTGAACCAAATGAGAAATTAAAATCATCTTTAACTATGTGAGACAACAAGAACAACACGCGAAAGCTGTCCAAGGAAACCTGGATGGCATACAAGGTCCAGTAAAAAAAAAGTTTGAATGGATGTTTTGATTTACAAGATAGAGAGATTTTAATAGAAACAGTAAAATGATTTCTAGACTCATTTCAGATAGACTGCACTGAATCTATTGAAACAGACATCTAGATCTAAGTTATGTGTATATGTACGTATGTCATCGTTTTTTCAGTCCTGCCTGATGTCAGCAGAAAATCCAATAAAGTTTACCAGAAACAACAGCATATTTTATTTTAACTTTGATCAAATAAACCAATTTTATATTCCTTTTTTAAGACTTAACTCTTAGTCCATTTAAATGTCATATAATTTGATTTCTCTTCATTTTTTCTTTGTCCCAAATCCAATGTAAAAAAATATCCCAATCACCCATTTGATTTATTATTTGTGTTTGATTTTTGAAACACCAAGCAGGTTACTTTATATTTTCAGTGACTGATCCTCATTCAAATCATTCTTGTAGCTTCTACAAATAATAGATCTTATAGAATAAAACTTGTTATCCATCTGCCATTGCTTCAGTGGTGGGTTCCAGATCCTGTTCCAACCGGTACGGTTGGAATGGGCCCGGTGTTGTCCTCATGCACACGCGCAGCGTGTGCATGCATCTTGCCATCCAGCTGCTCCAGCTGCTTGGTGTTGTGCAGCGCAGGTGCTGTATGCACCCTGCACGTGCGTGGAAGCACCGAAGACTGTAAAGACATGTAAGGAGCATGGGTGGGCCCTCTGGAGCACCATACCAGAGCGGTATCCAGTGCTCCAGGCAGGGTCCAGTACGCCCGTATCGGGGCTTACCGCCTGCAACTCACCACTGCATTGCTTCTATAACATCTTTTAGACATAGTCTATATATAGAACAAGTATTGCTATTGTGGATACTAACTTCTGATTCCATCTTTCAAAAGTATTCTTTAGTATTTTCAAAGTAATAATGTTGTCTGCCAATTAGTTAATTAATTATTAAACAAACATGGGTATTTTTCTCCTTTAACTAAAATATTTAGTTCTCTCTAATGTCCAATTTTCAAAACTTATTTATCTTTATAGTGTCTTGAAAAAAAAATCCAAACATGGGTAGAAAGAACCTTATTTAGTCCACCATTTCTTTCAGAAGATTCAGTCCTGAAAATATGATTTTTAAATGTGTAATAAATGTCCTAGAAATTTGGGATATATGGTTAGGTGATTTAGTGCTCATGAACCTTAAGTAAATCTGTAACACTATTCATATGGAATCTAAAACAAATCCCCTGGACCATATAGACTACATAGAGGTATTAAAAAAATCTAGGGGCAAAACATCTTTTTCCTTTTTTCCCTTTCCCTTTCATTCTCTTTTTATAACATTGAAACATACAAGCCACCATGAATTTTTCCAATTTGGTGGTCAAATAAGACAAATAAATCATTCTACTATTACTACAATATTGCAAACTAATAGCTAAGGTTTTTTAAGACATAGTAAAAAATGCCCTAATTTCTTCCATCCTGTGGTGTATAATAGCAGGTCATATAGGTGACAAAATTTCCCAGGTCTTAAAAATAAGAAATGCTGGCTGTAGAGAATGAAAAGATTTTAGTAAAGTAAAGTAAAGTAGTTACAGTAGTTTCATAAATGAAAGGACTGTTCTAAACTATATAAAATAAGATTCTTGAAACTGCATTTAAAGTCAAGGGTGCCATTATTATGACATTTTTCTCGAAAGGAAAGTGATCACACATGCCGAATCACAGTAAGAGATTTCACTTGTCTGTACAATGCACATGTTGGGCTGCAGCTGGTTTGGCTTCAACAAATTTTTTAATGGAGGTGTATGTGCGTGCGTGCATGGGTGCACGTGTGCACGTGTGTATGTGTACATCCTACCCTGTTCTATTTTTTTTCTTTTATACGGTATGTAATAATTAATTTATTATTCTGAATTGTTTTACTTATTATATTGACTACTCTCCAACCATTCAATATTTATTTCTTTCCTTTCCTGGTAACCTTCCTTCAAACTGTTTACAGAATATGGAATGCAGAAACATGTCTGGGTTTGATTAATTAGATGTGTGCCAAAATAGTCTTGATTCTTTTGGAAAAACTCTTATATTTCACCCTCTGACTGTATCTCCTTAGCAGTTGTAACAATAGGTGGAACAAATTAGACTCTGCAGGGGAAATAAACAGGCAAGCATCTACTTATCATCTATCATCTATATATAACTATGTCTGTCTGTCTGTCTGTCTGTCTGTCTGTCTGTCTGTCTGTCTGTCTGTCTGTCTGTCTGTCTATCTATCTATCTATCTATCTATCTATCTATCTATCTATCCACTCCTTCCTTCCATCCATCCATCCATCCATCCATCCATCCATCCATCTATCTACCTACCTACCTACTGTATCTATTATATCTTTCTAGCTATGTAGCTATGTAGCTATGTAGCTATGTAGCTATCTAGCTATGTAGCTATCTAGCTATCTAACTATCTCGCTATCCATCTATCTATCTATCTATCTATCTATCTATCTATCTATCTATCTATCTATCTATCTATCTATCTATCTACCTACCTACCTACCTACCTACCTACCTACCTACCTACCTACCTACCTATCTATCTACTATATCTATCTACTATATCTATCTATCTATCTATCTATCTATCTATCTATCTATCTCTCTCTCTCTCTCTCTCTCTCTCTCTCTCTCTCTCTCTCTCTCTCTCTCTATCTATCTATCTATCTATCTATCTATCTACTCCATCCATCCATCAATCCATCCATTCATTAGTCTATCTGTCTGTCTGTCTGTCTGTCTGTCTGTCTGTCTGTCTGTCTGTCTGTCTGTCTGTCTATCTATCTATCTATCTATCTATCTATCTATCTATCTATCTATCTACCTACCTACCTACCTACCTACCTACCTACCTATCTATCTATCCACTCCATCTATCTATCTATCTTATCTACTATATCTGTCTGTCTGTCTGTCTGTCTGTCTGTCTATCTATCTATCTATCTATCTATCTATCTATCTATCTATCTATCTATCTATCTTATCTACTATATCTATCTATCTATCTATCTATCTATCTATCTATCTATCTATCTATCTATCTACCTATCTATCTACTATATCTATCTATCTATCTATCTATCTATCTATCTATCTATCTATCTATCTATCTATCTATCTATCTATCTATCTATCTATCTATTTAGCGATCTAGCTCTCTATCTATCTATCTATCTATCTATCTATCTATCTATCTATCTATCTATCTATCTATCTATCTATCTACCGTATCTCACATATCTATGTAGCTATCTAGCTATCTAGTTATCTGAATGTCTATCTATCTATCTATCTATCTATCTATCTATCTATCTATCTATCTATCTATCTATCTATCCACTCCTTCCTTCCATCCATCCATCCATCCATCCATCCATCCATCTATCTACCTACCTACCTACTGTATCTATTATATCTTTCTAGCTATGTAGCTATGTAGCTATGTAGCTATCTAGCTATGTAGCTATCTAGCTATCTAACTATCTCGCTATCCATCTATCCATCTATCCATCTATCCATCTATCTATCTATCTATCTATCTATCTATCTATCTATCTATCATCTATCTATCTATCTATCTATCTATCTATCTATCTATCTATCATCTATCTATCTATCTATCTATCTATCTATCTATCTATCTATCTATCTATCTATCTATCTACCTACCTACCTACCTACCTACCTACCTACCTACCTACCTACCTACCAGTTGTATGAGATCCATTCTTCACAGCTACAAGACAGTGTAGCTATCTATTTTGGTTGTAGTCTACACTACAACCTACTGGTTGTATATTTTTATTTTATTATGAATGCTGGTATTGAACAATTGAGTTCTGTCTGAAGAACATTTTTTTAACATATACTAGATTTGATATACACACAAGGAAAGATATCTCTGGCATTTTTTCAAAGAAGGTCATTTTAGGGATTGCTATATAAGAAAAGTTTCTTTTCTTTGGTTGCTTTTTTAAAAATCTTTTCATCAGATTTATGCAATCTTAGAAGAATCACCAGTGTTTTAATTTTACACTCAGTTTCCCAATCTTGTTAGTATTTTTTGAATTATTTTAAAAAGAACTTGCCTGTAGTAGTACACACCAAGCCAATTTCAGCTTGGCATAGGGAATTTGATTGCAGTGCATGTCACTTGCTATTTCAGAGATAATTAAATTTTGAAAGAGCAGAGTATTGCTTCCCTTTTTAATGTTTGCCTGTCTGGGATTTGTTCGCTGCCCTTGCCTTGTCCTTGGCAAGCTATTCTTTTTTTCAAGATCAAAACATTCCAGTTTTATATATGACATTGTTCTCTTTTTTCATTGATTGAGTAACTTGATTATTTTCTGGGGATTATCCAAAACATCCAATATTAAACACTTTTCACACAATCATTCCAGTATTTTCTGCAGGTAGTTTATTCTTTTGTTGAGTAGAAAATAGGTTAAAGTTTAGATCCATATTTCTTATGTTCTAGAAAGGAATAAATAAGTTCCGGACAGATATGACATTGTACTTATTTCACTAACACGTTAATCTAAGTTGTATATTGCATTACTCTTTAATAAGCTGTTTAATTATTTTCCACTTTTGTATCATTTGGTAACAGTTTCTGGAGGTGTTAGGAGAAGAATCAAATGCAGCCTTGACCTACATTGTTGTTTTGCTAAATGTCAGGGTAGTGATCAGGTAATTTATTCTTTTGGTTCCATACCCAATGAATAAAAAAAAAAGCTTTATTATTAATTCAATTGAACAGATCTAAAAGCATAACATAAAAAGTGTATGTACCAAGGAAGATGATGCCCAAATCTCTCACAAGTGGTCAGGAGCTCCTTAAGAGCGATAGCAGAAATATCCCAAGAGTAGCAAATTTCTAAAGTACCCAATGCTAGATTTTGTGCAGAAACGCCAAACATCAAGATCAGTTCTAAAGTTTTATTAAAAATTGGCTTTATGACCCTGCTTCCATGTTCATGAAACTACAAGAACTGATCTTGAGCTGGAGCTCTTGAATGAAGGATGGGAACAGAAAGACTGAGACTTTCACAGATAAGAAAAACTTTGCAGCTATGTGAAGATTCCCCCTTCCCCTTTATTTGACAAACAAGAATGAAAAACAGGCATGTTAGAATGAGCCATAAACATTTAGGGCTTTATTAATATGAAGGAGAAATCAAAATAGGCCACTTAAACTCCTTGGAATAAGAATAGTCTTCCACATTCCCACTACACAACTGTGTATATCTATTGCAAATATTGTTGCAGAAAAGTCTAGGAACTAAGGACAGCAAATAATTGAAGAGATTGGATGTGTAAGATATGAACCAACAATTACAAGTAGAATCCATGAGAAAATGCATGAACAAAAGATAAGACATTGTGATCTCAAAAAATGAAAATGTCTATTTGGACAAAGCAAAATACCAACCCACCTAAATATTAGGTGATAAGAAGGGAAGCAAATTTAAAGCAATGGAGGCTACATTTTTGCCTATCTTCCCATTGAATTGATTCTACATAGTTTGAAAGAGGCCCATAAACTTCATGTTCTATCAGGGTGATACATTTGTAATTCATTCTGCAGAGAAAATCCAGTAGAGTATCAGCAGTTATAAAGTATATAAGAGTATATTAAGGTATTTTTACTTATAGAGGTTTTACTTATAGATGTTTTAGACTATATTTATTTATAGAATATAAGTAAAAATATAAGTCTCTGCTTTTTCAATCACTGCAGAGGTGGTATTCATCAGGTTTTGACCAGTTCTGGAGAACTGGTAGCGGAAATTTTGAGTAGTTCAGACAACTGGTAAATACCATCTCTGACTGGCCCCACCCCATATATTCTCTATCTCCCGAGTCCCAGCTGATCGGGAGGAAATGGGGATTTTGAATTATCCTTCCCCTGGAGTGGGGAGAGAATGAAGATTGTACAGTATCCTTCCCTGGAGTGGGGTGGAAATGGAGAGTTTACAGTATCCTTCCCCTGCCATGCCCACCAAGCCACTCCCACAGAACTGGTAGTAATTTTTTTTGAATCCCACCACTGAATCACTGTCTACACAAAATGAGATTGAAGGCATTGGCCCTGCCTTATTTTGTTGAGAACATGGGGCATAAATTAATACTGTGGATTTTGTTTAGTTGCTTCTGATTAACACTGACAATGCCCAGAGGTTTTTATGAGTACTTTCCAAGAAGAGGGATTATTCTTACACCCTCTTGAACTTGAATGGAAAGAAACTTGACACAGTTAATGGCAGCATGGCAGCTGCACCAATCACAGCATATTTATGAATATGCATATTCGTATAACAGATTAGATAAATAGGGGGTCAACAACCATTTAGAATAGCGGAAATAAGGATTATGTGATCTTGTTTTAAGCCAACCAAAGAATGACACGGAAAAGCAAAGAAAACCCAGCAGTTAGTGGGATACAGTTTATACATACAAAGTATGGGCACACACTTTATTTGTTATGTAAATATCTGCATTTTTCATTGAAAGCCTCTTTTGAGTCCTTTCCATTGTTATCCCTCAGTAACAGACTCCTATCTCCCAATCATTGAAATTTTGCTGCATGAAGCCAAATAGAGGATTGTGTCACTTAAGAAATAATTTGCATAATTACAGCATTACAAAACCAACACTTCATTATTACAAAGGCTGTTTATTTTTATCAGATATTAAAGCTGGAAATTTTTGATACTACAAACTTGTACAAAAGGGATTTCTTCATCTCCCTTTTGTCAGAAAAAAAGAGCATTTTTTTTGTTGTTGCTTAGGGCCAGACCAAAATGTAGAAAAGAGCACATGTGTTTGATTTGTATGCTTGTTGTGTGTGGCTGGTGCACTGGATGGTCATGATGACAATAAAATTTACAATTTAAAGATAAATTTAGAGGAAAGCAGTGGCCCAGAGGTTAAGATGCTGAGCTTGCCAATCAGAAAGGTCGGCAGTTTGGCGGCTCGAATCCCTAGTGCTGCATAACGGAGTGTGTGCCCATTACTTGTCCCAGCTTCTGCCAACCTAACAGTTTGAAAGCATGTAAAAATGCAAGTAGAAAAATAGGAACCACCTTAGTCATGCTGGCCACATGACCACGGAGCTAGCTCTTTGGCTTTAAAACAGAGATGAGCACCGCCCCCTAGAGTCGGGAAAGACTAGCACATATGTGCGAGGGGAACCTTTACCATTATCTTATAGCGAACTTTAACAAATTTTGGATATAATGGACAAGATACCTTCATATAATATATGTTTTCGATGCATAAGACCACGTGCACATTTTGAGTAAAATATATGCATGAATAAAAATCCCATTCAGATTTAATAAATTCTTGAATGAGAATAAATTCTCTTCTAGGAAGAATAACAATTTTAAACCAGTTAAGAAATGTTCACAGTTTTGCCTTTTGGAGGTTGGCTGCAAATTTATTATATTTTAATTATATTTATAATCACTTAACATATTTTTTCTAGTCATTGTAAGATTTCCCATCAACATTCTCATGTTATCTGACTTCAAATTAGGAGTCTAAGAAAGCTTCTTAATTAACACAACCCTGTTATAATGCAGGACACAGATTCCATTAGTACTGTATGCACAGCTGCCGAAGGATGAACCAGTCCATGGACAGCACTTCATAGTAAGCAGGGCCATTATAGACTATTATATGGGTATTGGGACAACCGTTAAAACAGATGGCAGGGGCTGATATTTATTCCTAAAGAGCCCATATTCACTGGATTCTGCAAGAATAACAGTCATGTTGCAATGAAACAAACTGTGCATAGACATTCCACTGAATCAGTGTGTGTATGTGTGTATGTGTGTGTGTGCGTGCATTTTAAAAATCATACATTTATTTCATTTACTGCTATTATTTCAGTCATTGAACTCAAGTGTAACTCAACTCATTTTACCACAGCAAAAAGAAATCCACTGAGTGTTTGGGTCCAAGAGGGTTTTCCCATTTCTACCCTGGTTCTTATTAATTCCATGGCACAATGTCTCTTTCATTTGTGTTTTGTTTAAACATAATAATTTCTGGAATAGGCACTATGTATTTTTCTCTATGTGCCAGTCTTGTTTCAAATAAATAACACATGAGACAATTCATTTACATCAACTGGTATGTAAGTAATTTTCCAAGTCTTTTTGAGCTACAGTTGAATATGCCATTATTCTTCTCTTTACTTTTTGTAGAGCTTAAAATGTAATTGAAATAACTATAATTTCAGAAAGAACCATCCACACAAACTGTTTTGAACAGCTTTTCTGTATACTAAATGGAGTGTACAAACCAGATCCATAATAACTCTTCCACCTAAAAGCAAAATACATAATACCAAATTCTCCTCCCTTCCTGGTAAAAGTTCTTTTTTATGGCATTCAGGTTTATAATTATTCATTTTCTTTAATCAAAGGTATGGTGTGGCAGCTGCAACTCGTATTGGAAAATCGCAAACAGATTCCAATAAGAATGCTGGGCTCCCTTCCTATGGTTCACAGCTTTAAAAAGGATAATTACAGCAGCTGTGAAGTCTGTTTGATTTTTTTTCTCCCTTTTATCCTCTTCATTTCATTCTTCTAAGTAATGTAATGATATGCACTGATTGGAACTGAAGCAATTGGGAGATTTGGAATAGTTAATGAAATCCTTGCCAAGAACCCATGCCAAGTTCTAGAACCTCCCATTTCATGTCCCCTTTGTAACCAGGAAAGCAGAAAGAAAAGAAGAGAGAGCAGGACCCACCCCTTCCTCACATTTTAAACAATTGACAGTGGTGAGAGAAGTAGGCAGAGACAGAATCAATTCTATCAATCAATCCGAGGCAGAAGACAAGTTGTCAAAAAAAAAAAAAAATAGAATTACCATTGTTATAAAAAATTTAAGTGGTCTGTTGAAAATACCATAATCAATCCCGCTGGCTACCCAAAGTTAATATTCCAATTTTTGCCAGGTTGTTTTTGCATATGTAGTAGGGGAAAATCGCATTCATTTACTTTGACAAACACACATTCACATATACATATACATATATATATAGACATAGACATAGACATAGACATAGACATAGACATAGAAATAAACATAGAGAAGCATACTAAAAATCAGTGACATCACCCTGCCAACAAAAGTATGTATAGTCAAGGCTATGGTTTTCCCAGTTGCAATGTATGGCTGTGAAAGTTGGACCATAAGGATGACTGAGTGCTAAATAATTGAGGCCTTTGAACTATGGAGAAGACTTATGCGAGTCCCTTGGACTGCAAGGAAAATCAAACCAGTCAGTCCTAGAGGAGATCAACCTTGACTTCTCTTTAGAAGGCCAGATCCTGAAGATGAAACTCAAATACTTTGGCCACCTAATGAGAAGGAAGGACTCACTGGAGAAGAGCCTAATTCTGGGATTGATTGAGGGTAAAAGAAGAAGAGGACAACAGAGAATGAAGTGTCTGGATGGAGCCATTGAAGCAGTTGGTGTGAGCTTCAGAGCCAGAGGATGGCAGAGGACAGGAAGGCTTGGAGGAACGTTGTCCATGGGGTCACAATAGGTTGGACATGACTTCGCGATTAACAGCAACAACAACAATATACATATACATAGAAGAATGAAGTTGATAAAATATAATTCTACAAGGTATTTTGTTTAAGTTATATCTTTCTGAGGATTCAGTGTGAATGTTATCAGTAATACATTTTACGTCTTAAATAATGATTCCTGTATTAATGAGAAATATTGTATCTCTGCTTTTTGATTTTTTTTTTTTTTTAATTGAAGCTGAAAATTCTTTAAGATAGCTTGTTCATTCCAAATAGAAGGAAGAAAGAAAGGGGCAAATAAACATTCATTTGGAAATTCTAATTAACTGAATAAGTATTATTTAGGAAATCATAGTAATTAATCAGTTAATTACTTTGAAAATATTGATTTATTTCTGAGGGATGTGAATATAATAAAAAGGGATACGTCCATAGAAATTAATCTCCAGCTCTTTCCCAAAAGGTGAAAAACTGGTTTTCTGTGAGAATGATAGATTAGCATTTCCTAAAATTTCTGAAGGGACTTGGTCCTTGCTCTTCCCTTGAGGCAAATAATCTCTGAAACTGCGTTTAGAATATTAACAAAACTAGGGCAGCTGAAATACTTATTCAAACCTGTTTTCAGATACTTCCCAAACATTTTTCCCCATTTCAGGATCAGTTTTCAAATTATAAAACTGCTATTTCCAAGGTTAAACCATATATCCTTTGTATATTTGGATTCCCATTTCATCTGACTTATTTTATTATAGTTTACATCTACTAATTCTTAATGGGAAGCTGGCATTTGTAAAGCCAAGTGCTTGCCTCTGGCATCATTTTTATTTCCACGACTTTCTAGGAGGTCCACATTGATTCCAATGCATATTCTGAGAAAATAAAACCAATGGGGTGGCTTCAACACAGTGCTATGTTTAGAGGAAATGGTCCATTTGCTTAGGAAAAAAAAAGAAAAAAAATAACCTGGCAGTGTAGCCTGAGGAACTAGGAGTACCATGCAGTAATTTCATTAACTTGCTTTCATTTACTTGTAACTAGCCACAGCCATGATGACAGTTGTTTTGTGGACAGACAGGTTTATGAAAGTTCTATAACATGCTCTCCACATTCCAAATGTTCTCACTATCCCCCAAAACTGGAGTCTCTTGGTGCTAAATCTCAGGCAAAAATAGGTCTATTACCTATTAACAGAATTTATCAAGAATTGACCTTGGAATTTTCCACAAGTAAGTATTTTATGTAGATCTTCCCTTTTAATTTCATTTTATGTAAGATGAGCTTATATTGGCAAGTCTACTCATAATACACTTCACTGAGCATTTAGCAAGGGAATGGGCAATATAAAATGTTCACCATAAAGGACAACTATCTGGATGGTTATGGGCATCAGCAACTTGTAATTACACACAAGAATGGTCTTGGCTCTGTGTGGGACACCATTTCCTCTCACTGAAGAAAGAAATTCACTACTAAATGAATACATACACATTCCTTCAGTAGTTAAAATATGCATAAATATGTTGGCCTGTGCCTAAGTATTAATGAACATCCCACTTATACAATTATTGGCCCTACAGCTCTACATAGATGTCCTAAATACAAGATGGGGTCCTGATTGGTTCCAAGATTCCAATTTCCACTTAAAGAAGCCCTTATAAACATATGTAGGTAAAGAAGTATAGACTGCTCACTAGTTCCTATATTCATACTGTAGTTGCATCTAACAGAGCCATTCCCTGTTTCTACAGATATTTAAGAAAGCATTCTTCTCAATGTCTGAGTAAAAGTCCATGGAAATCAGTTTATACTTAATTAATGAGAATTGATAATATAAGATGTTCTCATTATATGTAAGCATCTTTCCATTCTTGGAGTGAGATATCATTATATTCCATATCCCATCTTGTATTTCACATAAAGACAATTACTACAACAGTCAAACACAACATACCTGAGCTGATTGAATGTTAAGGCAGATAAAGATCTTTCTATCAATCTGTTTTCAGGTTGGTACATTGTAGAAATGTTGCTTTACTTTGTATATGGGTACTTAAATCGAAGTAATACTTTGGATATTACTAACTACTTTCCAGGAGCTTCTCATTCAGGGAAAACACAACAAAATGTGTATGCAATTTCCCATAAAATATTTTATCATTCCAGATAAAGTTTCAGGAAGACCTGACATTTAATAAGCAACCTTTTTCTGTCGTAGTGGAAAACTGCTTTTATTGCAAGATAAATGAGATCATACACTTGATAGCTGAAGGAAAGCTTATCTGTAAGTAAGGCCTAAAACATGTAATATTATAGTCTACAAAAACACAGGGGAATGCTTGGCTAATTTGCTGTCTGAAGCTGCATAAATTTCAATGTATGTCTAGTTTTGTTCTGATAAACAAATCTTAAGTAAACTCTGAAATTAGGTGTTCATGGAAGCCAATGTTCATCAGAGGATGACTGCATTTTTTTCAAGCCCAGAAATCCACTCATATATAAGAAGACCTAATTTAATGATAATATAGTATATTCATTAGATAAATTTTCTACTTATATCTAAAGATAGTTTATAAGCCTCAAGGCACTCATTCCATGCCTTAATTCTCTCCCCTCTGCCAAGAAAGCAAAAACTAAGGGCCAAATTGTTGGCTCCATTACTTTGGGGTCCACAAATGGGCTACACACTTTTTACAACTTTAATTTAAGGTTATGAATGAAATAGTCTCATTTACTTGATCATGAAGTACTCTTAAAGAATCCTGTTGTAGCGTTATGTGCAAATGACTGGCATCTTACAAAATTGTACTGATTCTCAGCTGAAACATTGACTTCAAAGTCAATATTTGGTCTATTACTATACCCAGAGCTTGTGAAAACTCTGAAAAACAGTTAGCATAACTATTATCCCTGTGAGATAGGTAGGTCAGGTCAAGAAATGGGAATGGCAGGGATTTATTGTAGTAAGCTAAAATTACAATCTTGAAACACCATTTTATTTTGTTTACATTACGCAAAACAAAATCAAATCAGAGTTATTTTGAGTTTTCTTCTCATCTGTGCTTCAATCTCTGTATTGTGTAAGTCTGTTCAATGTTTCTTCCTTTCCTCAATGCTGTTTCATACCTTTTCCAAGGTCAGCTGCAAAATCTTGCATGCAATATATTTTTTTCAAGGACTAACTGTAACATGAAAAAAGGATCCATTAATCAGTCTTCTAAGGGAAGCTTTAACATTTGAATCACCTAGGATTTTTATTTAGACAGGATATAAGATTGTCACATGTTCTACTTGCGGAACATAATCTTTTATATGAATTTGTCTTTATTATAATCCAGGTCTCAAGGAGAGACAAAAACTGTAACAACAGACATCAGTAACTTTGAAACTTCTATTAATTACTTCTGATTACGTGCTGAGCTGAATACCTTATCAAATATTTCACTTTGTAGTGATATTCACTGCATTTCCATTTAAATTGTTTATTATCCTGAAATTTGTGCCTATATCTATCAATAATAGTTTTAATGTAGTTCTGTCTATTTTTAAACATGATCCAATTCTTCTTCTTTGTTGTGGCTAGATGTTGCGTGTGTGGAGAAATTCTAAACAATCCTTATTGTGGTGGGTAGCATAGAAGTTTAATAAATGAATAGAATTCTCTTTCATTTATATGATATTTGAAATATTACCAGAATATGGAATGTTATGGAAAGGTTATCACTCTTTAGGAATGTCCATAGTTAAAGCTGTAACAAGATCTTCCTGTTATTTTAATTATTTGGACTTCCTGTTCTAAGACCTACATTTTTTAGAGAAAGAATATAATCATCTTAAATCAAGTTGCCTTCCTAATTCCTGGGCATGGAAACTCTCAATCCATAGCATCTCCATCTTATTGGCCCCCGTTCAGATGATGATTGCCTCTAAGAATTAATCAAGTAACTGCCTAAGGTCAATTTAGTCAGTCTCTTAAATATCTGAAGAAAAATTAGGGAGATAATATACACAGCCCTCATCTCCACAATTATCCAACTTTTCTATACCAGGCAGATGTTTTGGAAGAGGGCTGTACAGTATTTCATGTGAGTATAGTTTTCCACAGGATCTAACATTAAAGCCCTACAACCAATTTTGTTGTATTTAAGTACAATGACAATAAAGATTATACTTATACTTCTACCTAGATCATTCTACTACATTCAACTGAATCTGAGCAAGGTTCCATTTCGATTCATTTATCTCAATATAGAGAGGCTGGGGAAACATTTACAAAAATCCTCTCCCCTTATATTTTTCTCACATTTGGGCAAATGGGTGAATGAGGTGAATGGGCGAATGAGATTACAACCTCACCTGATTTCAGTGGGAAAGATAAATAGAACAATCAAACTCAGGGTAGATTAAATGCAGAAGTTGTATTCATGTTATGCTGAACCATGATTTAGTTTAAGCTTGGTTTGTTAAACAAGGTGTAGTGACCTGATTTGCCTTTTTAAAAACGTATATGTGTGGTACTACTTCTATAGATAGTAGCTTATATACCAAACACACATTCTAACTTATGGCAAATATAATACATTATGCAGCTGTTTACTTGTTATACCCTTTCAGAAGTTCTCACCTTCCAAACCAAAGCTTCCTGGAAGACAACAGTCTTCATTGTCATCCAAATTGATGGCAGAAAAGGGGCTATTTGAATTTTAGCAGGAGTGGGACTGCTACTTAAAATCTTGTTTCAGAACAAATTTCCATGGCATCCTGAGAGGGATTCTCATCTTACTGTCTTAACCATACAAAGGCCATAAAGGGGTTTTAGGTGGTAACTAGCAACATAAATCAGACTGAAGCTGGCAGACATTTTACTTTTGTAGTTAATGTTATTTGCCATGCTGGTGCTTTCAAATGCAGGCAACTACACTGTGAACCAGCTTCCCAATATTTTTGAGAATAATAGCTATTCAATATCAAACTTTGGATAGTGAGATGGTTAGGATATAAAATTAATAAATACAAAAAATATTTTTCAAGTATTCCCCTAAAGTAAATTCAGTAAGGCTAACCCTGAGATGATGAAGGCATGGATAACTGTTGCTACAGTTTTCTGATCCAGAAAAGGCTTCAACTGGTGCACCAGTCGAAGTTGAGCAAGTGCCATCCTAGCTTTTGACTTGATGTTCCAGCAGCAGAAGAAATATTCTGGAAAACCTTTTCAGTGTTGCTCCTTCTGATAAGGTGCTAATCCATATAGAATTAAATATAGAGGAGCTACAGATATTGAAGGTGTATGTATAAACAGCATCTCTACTTTTCTGATACCAGTTCTAAGCCTTTTTTTAATCTGATCCAGTCTTTCACAACCATCAGGTGCCAGATCTGGACTTCCACCATTTCTTCTTCTCAACCGAGGATGAACACAGCTAGGTAATTTAAGCATAATGATGGTATTTCACCCCAAACCATTAGATAACCTTCTACAATTGTTTCATGACGATTTTAAAGAGGATAGGGAATAGGTCTAATCCTATGGTAACCCTCATTCATTCATTAAATTTTCATGGATGTCCATTTCAAATCCATGACTCTGGGCAGTTAACAATACTTAAAAGCAAGATAAAAGAACATAACAAAATTGCAGCAAAAGATATAGAAGTTGAGAAAAGCCAACCATCAATACACAGCTCTTAGACTACAGCTCAAAGATTGACTTGCTTAGTCCATGGGATATGTTCTTTGACAGTAATATTGAGTGCCTGATTATTATGCATCTAGTAAGTACAGCAGTTATATCTAATTTTCAGCCTTCATTGATCCAGATACTAATTTCATTATTTGTTAGAATAAGAACCAATTATTTGATCAGTCACTATAAGCACCTTAGCCAAACAATGTCGCATTAATGGCTTAGTACATTGCATACTATGCATTATTTAATTAACTTTCAGAATATGAATTTAGCAATTGTGGGATTATGCTTTACAAGACAATTCCTTTAATTTCTTGTAGGAATTTATAATACATCTGAACGTATTAATCCAGTTCATTATTACAATTGGGATTTTGGTCTTGTTGATGTTTTACAAGGATGGTTGCTGCTGCTGTTACTACTGCTACTACTACGGAACTATTACCCTGCTTCCCTGCAAGTAAGACCTCCATGGATAATAAGCCCAATTGGGCTTGTGAGCGCATGTGCTAAAATAAGCCCTCCCCTGAAAATAAGCCCTCCCCAAAATATTGCAATACAGCAACAGCCATGAGGTGACCATACTCACTGCTACTTGTACCTCAAAAATAATAAGATCTCCCCCAAAATAAGGTCAAGCACTTATTTCAGCGGTCAAAAGAAAAAACTCTGTCTTATTTTCAAGGTACTACTACTAATATATTGTGATATATTAATTTACCATTTAATGTACAGTTTGGACCAAAAAAAGGGCAATTGCTTGCTTGTTAATAATTTGACAGTTGCAAATTAACATCAGAAATAGTTGTTGTCTAATTTAAATATTGTTGAAAATCGGAATTGGTGCAGGAAATCTTTTCAAAAATTACTTGTAGCAGATGGAACTGCATCAGTAAGAAGATCCTAGAAATGGATCATCACCAGCCTCACCTCTGATGTCGAGATGATTTGCTGAGGCATATTTTAGCATCAATCTAACATGTGGATGCTCAAAATAATTGTAAGAAATACTAATGACGTTTATCCTATAGTCGTGGTAGGGTATAATTATTGTAAATGTGTGTTGTGAGGGAAAGAGACGCAGGAGCCATGGATGCAAGACAGATCTTTATTATGACAGAGATGACAGCGATTCGAACTTTCCCTGAACGGCCAGGGTATTTATACTAGCACTCAGACCAACTGTCAAAATGACCAGCCAATCAGGCCGCAGCTGGTATTTGCATATTCAATATTCAACACTCATTCCCCCCAGTTCTAAAGACTATTTGCATATTCAATATTCAACACTCCTTCCCCCCAGTTCTAAAGACTATTTGCATATTCAAACTTTCTCCTTCCCCCCAGTTCTGCGCATGTGTCGTTGTTGCTGGCTTGCTGGTGAGTCCTACGTAGCGAAAATTGGGAACCAGGATAGAAATCAGGTCCTTTGGGGTCTTTGCGGCGGGGGAGGCTCTCGTTGTGTTTTAGGGAGGTTCTCGTTGGGTTTTAGAGTCTCGGACGGCTCTCGCTGGGTCGAGAGGCAAGCGGTGGCCGCGTAGAGAGAGCTTCAGTCGTCCTGTGCTCCTCGAGTGCTCTTTTGGAAGAAGCGGCGCGGAACTAGGCATTGGAGAGGCTAGCGGCAGAGCTGTAGGTGGAGGCAAACAGATTGCACAGGTGTAGAGGCGTGCTCAGATGTAGAGGCGTGCAAGCGGCTTTATAGTTAAGTTGAGGAATAATTCAGGTCTGATAGTGTAACGAGGAGTGGCCAGAGGAGTAGGTCAGCCTGGTGTATATAGTGAGTGTGCTAGCGAGTGTATATAGCGAGACGGCCATGTTGGAGAGGCTGTGCGGTTGTTAGCAGGGATCGGTCGAGCGGCTGCTACCAGAGGGCAGACTTCAGAGGCGCTAAAAGCGGTTACTGGTGGAAACTTCGGTTACTGATGAAAGCTTCAGCTCTTCAAATTTATGCAGGCTGAGCCCCTTCAAATTTAGACAGGCTGAGCGAGCGTAGCTGGTGCATGCTAGGTGGCAGCTTGGAGAATGAGGCGGTTTTCTGAACGCGGCAGTTGGAACGAGGCGGTTGGTTGAACACGTCGGTTGGTTCCTTGGGCCTCTCGACAGCCATGTAATGCTGAGAGTGCGGTTTAGCCGTCGCGGTCCATAGCTCGTCCCTGAGTAGCGGCGGCGGCTCCAGTCGAGGTTAAGCGTAGAAAGCCCGTCCCTCGGACGGATGGAGGCCGCGCCTGATTGCTTACTCAGGTTGGCTAAAACTTGGGCGGCTCTGACAGGCCCTCAATGGAGGAAAGAAAAGAAACTTTTTTTCCTGCGTTCACGTTGGCTGATGTTGTTCCCTCGCTTCTGTCTTAGGCTCTGCGGGAATCGCAAATCCCATCCTCGTCGCCAGTATTGTAAATGTGTGTTGTGAGGGAAAGAGATGCAGGAGCCATGGATGCAAGACAGATCTTTATTATGACAGAGATGACAGCGATTCGAACTTTCTCTGAACGGCCAGGGTATTTATACTAGCACTCAGACCAACTGTCAAAATGACCAGCCAATCAGGCCGCAGCTGGTATTTGCATATTCAATATTCAACAATAATGAGTTCTACAAAATTAGCGACTTAACTGAAAGCTATTATTGGTCCAATTTTTTATATACAGAAATTTCTAGAATTTTAGATGTGATTTTCCTTTTCTCCCTATTTTACTTAAAAATGGGAGTTTAGACTCTTTTGCTCTGGAAACAACAGAAGGACCTTCCAAGTTCTACATCAGTTCTCTTTGGTGAGCATAACACCATCAAAAGACAAAACTTATTTAGCTTGGAATTAGTAGACTTCTGAACTATAGGCACTCAACTATCTTTTGACTTACAGTTCCACCCCTCCCTCACTTCTCTTTTAAAAAGTCCTAAACTGAAGAGTTCTTAACACTTGAGTGAAAAACAAGCGCTGGATACTGCTTTAGCTAAGAACAGAAAATATAACTTGGTTTCATTTTATCAAAAATCTTTCTTCCCTCCTCTCAGGCATATAAATATATATCCACACATACTTTATTTCCTCAATTAGAATTCCTTTCCTTATATTTGACAGATGAATGGGGAGTGTAATGGAATCAAATTAGTAGAAATGAAGTGTGATGCACATCTTATACAGTTATTAAATGCCAGAGGGAATTTCTCTCTACAAAGCAATGAAAATGAGATAAGTCTTGAACTCTTTTGGCCCCAGCTGATGAAGGATGCATAGTAATGAAGGCTGATTTCCCATGACATTTGTTAAAATGAAAACGGCACCACCATTTTAATATTTTTTATTCTGATTTCACATATATAGTTTCATGATACTCTATATAATAATTTCATGACCTTGATCTATGATTTTACCTCATCCTTCTCTTGCTATCTTTAAAAAAATGTGAATTTTACTTAGATATGAAATTAGCCAAAAAAGTAAATAAATGAATACAAAATACCAGGCTTCTTATTTCTGGATCAATGTTATTTATATAATATCTATGGAGTTTACACAAATCACAACTTCATCTTTACAACTACAGACTAAAATTTTCAAGAAGATTATCTGATCTACTCCTTTGTCTTGGAACGGTATTCACTTTATTGACTTCCTGTACAGATCAAGGGATTACAACTGCTGTAAGAAAGAGCAAATAGCTACAAGCAAGATTTTGCACAGTAAATGTTTTTGCTGTATATAGAACTCTGAAAAAGAAAGAAACAGCTCTCCAGGAACAATCCAACCAATTTAGAATGACCTACTTTAGTTCCAGCGAAAAATGTGAAATTAAATCCCTGGAATGAATACCCAGGATAGGTTGATAGTTATACATTCCTACTAACCAGCAGTAGGTTTCACTTATTTCTACCACCAATTGTCCGTGCGTGCGCATGCTCGCTTCATGTGCATGCACATCTTCTGCACATGTGCTTTATTCATGCACGTGCCTTCCACGCATGCGCATGCCTAAAAAACTTTTCTAAATAGGACTGCATAGAGTGAAGACAGGTGGAAGGGCCGCTACCGGTTCGCCTGAACCGGTCCAAACCAGCCGAATACTATCTCAGCTACTAACTCTGTTCTCTAGTTGTGGCATTTCTTGATTCTAGCATGATGGTGGTATTAAACGAGGCATCAGCTGAGGTCCTCTGCACCACTGAGTTGCAACTGAAGCATTTGATCAAAATGAAGGACCTTTTCTTTGTACTGGGTATGAATTTGAGTTTAATCTAAGGTTGAGATTTGGAATGTAATATAATTGTACCTCTTTTTAAACCATTGCATTATTGAGACTAAGTTTTCCTGTTCGTACTTGTGATCAAAATATTTTCTGATCTCATTTAATATCCTAGAAATTTCCCATTTATGTTTTCCAAACCATTCCATGGATGAAGTTACTTTGTATGTGATATACTGGAAAAGAATTGGGCTGTATGAATGTAGTTCGGCCATCAAAATAGATGAAACATTGTAAATTTAGAATTGAAGCTTTTAGGTATCCTTATTTTTGGGGGGAACAAAAAATACCCAGGTATTGGACCTGGGTATTTGAGAGACTGCCTTCTGCCGATTACCTCCCACAGACCCATTCGATCCCACAGATTAGGCCTCCTCCGTATTCCATCTGCCAGCCAATGTCGGCTGGCGACTACTCGGAGGAGGGCCTTCTCTGTGGCTGCCCCAGCCCTTTGGAATGAGCTCCCCGTGGAGATTTGGACCCTCTCCACCCTTCAGGCCTTCCGGATGGCTGTGAAGACCTGGATGTCCCAGCAAGCCTGGGGTTGAGTTCCCCCCCCCCACTCGAATTTGCTGTGTCTGTTGTGCTTTTAAATTGTTCGTATTGTCTGATTGTCTTTGTCTTACTTTTTGTAATTTCCCCTCCCTTGGCTTTGTTCAGCCGCCCTGAGTCCCTTCGGGGAATAGGGCGGCCTACAAATTGAATAAACTCCAAACTCCAAACTCCAAATATACTCAAGAGATTTTAGTCTGGAGTAGAGAGTGAAAGAAGGGGCTACATTTGTTTTTCCAGATGTATTATTTTCTTCTAGAAAATTCTGTTTCTCCCCAAACTGCCATTTAATGCAGTTGGACAGACTGGAAAAATTGCAGTACTTTTTTTTTAGTTACATTCATATGGGAGAAACAAAGCTTTGGAAATAATAACATTTTCATTTAAGATCCCAAAGGAAAAGATTTCTTTTTTCCTTCTCTCTTTGCTGCAAATTCTTAATCGAGCCCTGAATAAAGGTGATACGTTTACTGATTTGAAGAAGGAACAGCCTTGTTCATTTTCTACACTGATATTTTCTCCAGGTATCAGTCAGGAGTTGCCAGAGACAGGACTGTTTGCATGTAAGTCACATACGCTGCCACTGAGGCAGCTGCTTTTTATGTAGCAGAAAAAGACATGAGGAGTTCTAATCATGGGGCTTCCGTGCCACGTCTACTTTTATCCTGAGGTACCGAACTTTTCAGTTAGAACTTTGGGGATTTGAATGTTATAAAGAAAAAATTGCAGGTGAACTATATCTGATCTGAGTCTTTTCCTCCTGAGGTTTGTGGCAAGCTTTTTTTAAAAAAAGGTGGGAATATAGTGATGGAATATGCAAGCTTCTCCGGTGGCTAGTGTTTTTTCTAAGTGAGTTTCCTTGAAGCATTGCATCTACTTGATAATTAGATCTCTGTTAGCCCCATATTTAAATTCAATCTCTGGCCCATGCTTTCAGAATTTGGTTGTATCCAATGTGACACTTTCCATAATCCTTGATTAACATGTTACTCAGTTTAGAATGATGGGATATAAGTTTTAATATAGGAGGATGGCAGGATAAGAAAGGTTGCTTAGGATAAACTCACACTTATCTTCTCATGAGAAAGAATTATTTAACCTTTACTTCATGTCCATATAGCCAGAGACGCAGTAGCTCAGTAGCTAAGATGCTGAGCTTGTCAATCAGAAAGGTTGGCAGTTCGGTGGTTCAAATCCCTAGTGCCACGTAACGGAGTGAACTCCTGTTACTTGACCCAGCTTCTGCCAACCTAGCAGTTCGAAAGCATGTAAAAATGCAAGTGGAAAAATAGGAACCACCTTTGGTGGGAAGGTAACAGCGTTCCTGTTGCTGGTAGGCAGAGACAGAATTTTTTTTCTTATTTTCCTCCCCAAAAACTTTTCTGGAGCATCTTATACTCCAGAAAATATTGTATGCCAAACCATGTAGGATTTTTTAAAATATTTATTTTTATTTTTCAAAGTAAACACAAAAAATCCTCCTTCTTTATATACTGTAGAAAATGTATCAGTTGGTTACAAAAGACTTTCGTGCATCTCTTCCACAGTCATCAACCATAATTCATATTAACTCAAGTATTTTAACTCAGATATTTATACATATTACCATCATCATACCTCCTTTTTCATTTGACTATAATTGTTTAAACGTCCTTAATCATAAAATATACCAAGATTTAAAACATAACTACATACTGACATTTCATTTGCTATTTGTAAATCCTCCAATAACATTGAATCCTTATGGCCTATTTTAGCTAAACATCCATAATATTTAGTAACAAAAATTTCTAATCCTCCTTTCCAAATCACTGTTTACAATTTACATCCAATTTCCTTATGTTGCACACACACACACACACACACACACACACACACACACACACGTTGTTATCATTATCCCTCCTTTATTTGACTGTATCCTGTATCATAATATTGTAGGATTTTTATGGTGACAATCACTTTGAAGAGGACCCAGAAACAAATTAATAAGCAGTTCAGCAACTATATGGAAGCATAAAAAGGAATAATCGGACTTCATGCCACCCACTCTTTTAAAATATTAATGGTAACCCCTTTACAGGCTACTGCCTAGTGGTTTAATTCTGAATATCAGTTACACCTGAAATGTGCAGTCCCAGCCTATTCTGACTATGTAAAGGTAAAGGTAAAGGTTCCTCTCGCACATATGTGCTAGTCATTCCTGACTCTAGGGGAAGGTGCTCATCTCCATTTCAAAGACAAAGAGCCAGCCCTGTCTGAAGATATCTCCATGGTCATGTGGCCGGCATGACTGAATGCTGAAGGCACACGGAAAACTATTACCTTCCCACCAAGGTGGTCCCTATTTTTCTACTTGCATTTTTACATGCTTTCAAACTGCTAGGTTGGCAGAAGCTGAGACAAATAACAGGAGCTCACTCCGTTATGCGGCACTAGGGATTTGAACCACCAAACTGCTGACCTTCTGACCTTTCTATTACAACCTTACAATTACCTATTCTTTTTTGCTTTACCTTTTATGTTGTAGGCAAATACTATAACTGGAAGTTGCAAAAGTACACAAATATCCCAGCATAATTCAAAATATTTTGTAACCTAATATACTATAGACATGTAGCAAGAAGTTGCTTGTTTTTGGTTAGAGAAATAACTCAATGTATCTCATTTTATTCAGCTGACACAAACTGGTAGCAATTTGGGAAGAATGCTAGTAATTTTATATTGCAGTGTGCTTTTAGGTAAAGAAGGCATATGAAATATAACCAATTTTGTTCTATTTATTTTGTACAATGACAATAAAGGCTATATTATGACAAGAAATGTATTTATTTGTTACTAGCTGTACCCAGCCACGCGTTGCTGTGGCCCAGTCTGGTTAAATGGAAAAGAAAGAAAAGAGAAAGTGCAAGTTTCTAATATGTTTAATTTCACAATGCTTGTGGGTATGCAATATTTTTTGTTGTTCCATTGTCTGTGCAGATATAGAGATTGTCTGGTTTGCCAACTCTAGAACACGCAACATATAATTATCCGTGTGAGAATCAATTTTCAATTGCTGGAAAGACGTTGGATCGGGCACATTTACCAACAGCATGTGAAGAAAGAAACATTCCCAGGGTGGTTCTCTCCGGGCTGGGTCATGCTGTTGCCAGCAGCGGCAAGGTTCGGAGGGTCTTGCCCACCTGGCAGGCCCTGCCATTCGCTGCACTGGCCATGGCTTCTCCACCAGAGGAAATGAACCATGGTGGCCCTTCAAGAGCTGCCACAGAAGACGCTCATGCAGGCCCCGGCTTGGCGCTCTCCAAGCTCCCTGCAATGGGCAGCCTCCAAAATGACGGGCTGGATGGGGCCCCTCAGGACATGGTCGGGGGACCCCAGCATGGGAGGGAGGCTGGGGGTGTCCCCTGTGGGCATAGTGAGGCGGTGGGTGGGTGCTGCCATTGGTCAGGCCTCAGGGCTACTGGGCTGGGTGAGGCTGGTTAGGGGAGACAGCGCCAGGGCTGTTGGCCTCATGGAAGTTTTTGAGCGTCTCCTCAGAGGAGTCGGTGGCCAGGAGAACAAGATGTTCAGGATCTCGCAGGAGGAGAAGTCCTTGGTGTGCGACTCATCCAGGTCATCGTAGCTCTCTGCAATGTTATTGTTGGAGCTGAGGCTGGCCAAGATCTGCACCAGGATCACGCTGGTGATCTGGAAGACTCTCTTTTTCTTCAACTAGGTGCCCGCCAGATCCCCTATGCCTCCTCCTTCTTGCAAGAACAACGCCAGGCTCTGCGCCGGAGGTGCCCCAGGAGGGCAGGAGAAGACCGAAACGGAGGCGGGGGGAGGCGGCATAGGCTGGGCCAGCAGGTTGGACAGGAAGTCCTCCAAGCTGCTGCTGCTCCTGCTGCTGCTGCTGGCCCGGCGATGCAGCATCCCGGGCTGTGCCATCTTTTTCCTCTCCTATGCCTCTGCCATTGAGTCAGGTTGTGGCTGCTGCGGCTGCTGCTGAATTGGGGTTGGCAGGAGGAAGGCCCACCACCACCACCAATGACAATGATGCCTTCCCCAGGCGCTGCCCCCTCCCATCGGAGCCATCTTGCTGGCTCGCTGTGAGGGGGGTGGAGAGCGCATGCAGCCAGCCTGGCTGAAGAGACACCCTGCTTCTCTGGAGCTCTGCTGGGCTGGGTGCGAGGAGGCCAGCTTAAGGGCAGGAGAGGCGGCTGAGTGATAGTGCAGGCACTGTCCCACCGTAGACAACAAAGGCCCAGCGGGAGGAGAGGGGAGAGAGGGGAGGGGGAGGCCGAAGGGCTTTGGCTCCTCTTGGCAGAAATGGCCAAAGCTCATCGGAGGGGGGACGGAAAGGGAAAAGGATGTGACCGCAGCCCAGCCACATATATAAAGGGACCATTGGGACAGAGCTGGAGGGAGGCCGAACTGTTCTGAATATACTATTCTCATGAAATGAACACTACGGTAAATGACACAGCTCAATTCCAACGCAATGTCACACGAAATAATTAAATCAAAATGAAAATAAATCGAAATCTATGAAAATTCAATATAACAATGCAATCAGAAACATTGAAATGGAATTGTGAAATATTTAGTATAGTGTGTGTTGCTTTTACATCCAATAGATGGTGCTGGCTTTCAAAAAAGCATGTTTTTACCTGTCACAGGTGTGACATCTATATAATATAGGTATATAAAAACTTACGCGTATTCAAATGCAACGTTGTGTCAAAATTTCAAAGCAATCGTTGAAGAACTTTCAGAGATTTAAGATTTTGAACAAATGAACATTTACATTTTTATTTATATATAGATATTTATAATTCACCTTTCCTTAGAAGCAGAAGGAGAAAAGCTGATGTGAGAATGGGCTTACCAAAATGGCTTCAGCTTTTAAAGAAGTAGTAACCTGGGATAAAAAGAAACAAATCCGCTACTCCTAACAGTATAGAATAAATATAAACTTAGATTTTTTTCAGAAAACACCTTCATGGCTTTCAGCACTAGAAGCTTTTTGTAGATGTGAAATGTTAAGAAAGCGTAAATGGCTCCTTAGACATACTAGAATTTTCTAAAGGGGATTGTAAAATGGAAACAAGATAAGATGTGAAGAAGAAGTATATTCGTATCAATAGTTTTCTTACGTAAAATTAACAGGTTTTAATCATGTAAATATTGTAAGTTTTGAACAGAGTAAGAGTGAATTTAAAATAGAATTATGTACTTATGATGAGCCTAAAATGTATACATTTTTCTTGAAATGTGAGACAGAAAAAGAACAAATGAAAGAATATATTTTAAAATGGATTAAGAATGTTGGATATACAAATAGACCAGTGGGAAACTCTGTAGTTGAAAGGATTTACATTTTACATTATGTTATATTCTTAAAGAGACTTTTTACAAATTGATGCATTGTTGATATTTGTCCAAAACAAATTTCTGGAACACATGAGGGTATTTTGAATCACTGCTGGAAATGCAAATAACATGAAGGAGTGTAAAAAGCCAAAATATTTTGGATACAAATGGATACATTAATTCACAGGATTTTTAAAGGTTAAAGTACAACAAAGACTTTTCTTTTGGACTAATGGACAAACAATTAGGAAAAAGCCACAAAACTTTGCTTTTATATATGCTACAATAGGACCATCATATGCACAAAAGTGGAAAGGCTTCAACAGAGCAATGTTTGGGGAGGATAATGGAACTTATATATAAGTCTGCGACTAAAAAGCTGTTTGATTATTTTCATCTAATTTCCATGTATTTTGGTGTGCTGAAAATAAATAAAATATTTAAAAAACTCCTAGACGTCATGATTTGCCACAACATGCAAAATTGTCTTTAAATTTATCAATTTTTTTTAAATTTTTGATATTTTTTTATATTATGAGTTTTTAACCAAATTTAAAGTCCAAATTACTATTAATTAATTCACATAAGTGTATTTAAGATATAAAATGCCAAAAAAACCTTAAAGGGTTTGTCCGAGTTATGTAAAAAATATATAGCACTGTAAATCTGATGGTCAGCAATATATACATAAGCTAAGCGAGTTTTAAGTCTGTGCTTCTAATGGTAGAAGGGGTTAATCTTTCCTGAAGAATCCAGTGGGAGGGAGACTCAGGGCAGATAGCAGCATCTCCGGTCAGTGCAGGGGGCAACCCAGCACTGTGACATCTCGTGTACAGACACAGAGCTGCTCTCTCCTGCATGCCACACTTGTGCATGAATCATCATCAGGTTCTTGGTTCTAGGCTGTTCACACTTTTTCATCGCAATTCATGTTAGCTCATCATTCTTCAACCATTATGTTACGGCTCCGTGAAAGTGTATTAATTCGCCAGACAGTTTCTGTTTCATCTGTGGTGAATATACAGTGTTGAAGCAACAGCAGAATATTACAGACTTTGTGAAAAAAGTATACTTTGCATACTTTGGACTAAAAATTGGAGATCAAGATAAAGTTTGGGTGCCTCATAAAGTGTGCAAACGGTGTGTTGAGGACCTCCAAAACTGGTTCAAGGTAAAAAATCTTTCCATTATGGGATTCCTATGGTATGGCGAGAGCAGAAGAACCATAGTGATGACTGTTACTTTTGTTCATGCAATGTGAAAGGGTTTAATTCCATTTCATACCCAAATCTTTACTCAGCAATTTGTCCAATCCCCCATGGCAAAGATATACCAATACCCAAGCCCCCTGCTACCTTGGAAGAGATACCTAGCTCCGATGAAGGTGAAGTCATATCTGAACCAGATGACGAATCAAGTTCTGACTTTGAAGATGATTCAAGACCAAAATTGTTTTCTCAGGAAGAGATGAATGATTTGGTAAGAGACTTGAAACTTTCCAAAGATGCCACTGAGTTACTCGGATTAAAGCTGAAAAGCAGGAATTTATTGTTCAGACATTGTGAACAGGAGTTTGTTCCTTACTTCACCCAGGAAGACAAGTTGGTTTATTGCATCAATGTCGAAGGCCTGATGGGTCAATTTAAAATCCAATATGATTCAGAGCAATGGCGTTTTTTAATAGATTCTTCAAAAAGAAGTCTCAAAGCAGTTTTACTTCACAACGGTTTTTACGCTTCCATACCTGTAGGTCATTCCATACACTTGAAGGAAACCTATGAGAACTTGGAATTGGTTCTTCGTAAACTTAATTATTAAGACTATGGTTGGCAAGCGTGTGGGGACTTGAAGGTCTTGTGCATGCTGCTCGGGCAACAAGCTGGGTATACCAAATACCCTTGTTTTCTGTGTCTATGGGACAGTCGAGACCGACAAAATCACTGGACCAAGAAGAATTGGCCACTGAGGGTGCTAACAGTCAGTGAAAAAAATGTCCTCTGAGAAACTTTGGTACCTTCCCATAAAGTCTTCTACCACCTCTCCACATAAAATTGGGATTGATGAAGCAATTCGTAAAATCACTTCCAAGAGATGGAGAATGCTTCAAATACTTGGTCACCAAGTTTCCATGCCTGTCAGAGGCAAAATTGAAGGAAGGTGTGTTCATCGGACCAGACATTAGAAGGGTTATAATTGATCAAGAGTTTGTCAATGCCATGACAGATCCTCAAAATGGTGGATTGCATTTAAAGAAGTCGTACAGAATTTTTTAGGCAATAACAAAGATCCTCATTACAAAAAGATTTTTGGAAGAATGCTGAAAGCATTTCAAGCTTTAGGTTGCTTGATGAGTTTGAAAGTGCATTTCCTCCAGTCCCACCTTAACTACTTTCCTGAAAATTTGGGAGCTGTGAGTGAGGAACAAGGTGAATGATTCCACCAAGACATTAAAGAGATGGAAAGGAGATACCAGGGAA
Source organism: Thamnophis sirtalis (assembly GCF_051295495.1). Taxonomy (NCBI): domain Eukaryota; kingdom Metazoa; phylum Chordata; class Lepidosauria; order Squamata; family Natricidae; genus Thamnophis; species Thamnophis sirtalis. Next base: position 53,568,083 of record NW_028261385.1, read on the forward strand.
AATGGAGCATTACAATGATGGCAGACTACTGTTGGATGCTTCAGAGAGACATTCCAGATGCTATTCACAAGCGTAAATGCACCAAGAGAAGCCTCAGAAGGAAGAAGAATTGAGTTTAGTGTCTGTAGGTTCAAAAAGGATTTTCATGAAAATATTGTAATAAAACTTTAATTTTATAAGTCTATTTCCATTTATTTTGAGGTATTGCCTTGTTTAACATAGTTACCTAAATTGTCAGGAAACGTGATGTCCTATGACCAAATGGAGGTCATTTTCGGATTCAGCGCACCAAAAAACATAACAATTACATGGAATAACTAAAACAGCTATCGAAATTTTTTTTTTGCAGACCTGTGATTTGGTGCAGTTGCCAAAAAATTTAAATAGTGTCTTTCTGTCTGTAAAGCTAAAACCCAAGAAAGACATGTGATTTTTTTTTGCCAAGCTGAGTTCTTTATTGTTTCTACACCTATAGAGAAAATATTTCCAGACTGAGCACTCTACTATCTGATCTTTAATATACTCTATGAGCTCTATGAGCTATGGGAGAAAATGTCTTCACCCTCTTTCTCTCACACATAATATTGGGACTGAGTTTCCATTTATTTCTTTAGAATTCCCCCTCTCTCTTGGGAATCCACTTCCTTACCTCATCCCATTACATGTCCTCTGATTTCTTTTCCTGTCTATATTCTCTTCTGCCTGTCCAAATACCTGATAAACTTATTGCGACCTAATAAGTGGGAAGAATAATAAATTCTAAGTGTCTGTTCCTACAGACTATTTGGAAGCATTAGCTAAGAACACTATCAAACCTAAAGTTGTGACAAGCAATTTAGTATTGGTTGCAATGGAGCAAATCATAATTATAAAATGATGATGTAAGACTCAAATTAGGCAAAGTGCTATCCATTGACATGCATGCTTTTAAAAAATATTTATATGTCTTGCTTTTTATATGAAAAAATATCTCAAATATTTGCTATGGAACGCAAATGACTCTTTGCTTGCCAGCTAGTGTCTTCTTCCCATTAAAAAAACCCACTAGCATAATGGTCTAAGATCTGAATTGGTGCCTTGGCACCATGAAATAATCTGCCTTTTTCTGTTCATGTAGTAGTTCTGAACTGGGTTAGGCTTTCCCATGCTGTCTATGTTGTGGTTATTTTTAAGTGTGATAAGGCTAAATCTGGAAGTAATTTTATGCCCAGTTTGATTTTAATAACAGCTAGTATTTTATTTTGATGCATCTAAAACACTATATAAATATCTAAACAAGGATAACATAAAGGAACTAGGTCAAATAATTCATATTATTGAGTCATTGACATGATAAATTTCTATCCCATCCAGTCATTGATTCGTTGGTTGGCTTCACTGGCAATATTGTGAAATATCACTTTGATAAGCCAAAGGAAATGTAATTGTAGGTATCAAGATACCACATAGAATTAAAATATGAACCAAATAAGTTTAATTGAAGGAAACATTTTTTATGGAAATGCTTCCTTGCTTTTTACATGCTGCCAAATGTCAAGTTTAATGTTTCTTTGAGTGTTTTTAATGCTTCTTACTTATTGGTTCATATCCATTTCTTTCCCTTCTCAGTTCCTTTGTGCTAGGTAATTTTTAACAAGAATATTGGAATATATGCACTCAGTTAAAATACAAATGACTTTTGCTGGCTTTTAACCATTGAATTTAATATAATGGGAAATCATATTTCAAAGCATATCTTTGATTAAGCCTAAGATTATTCCTCAGGGCTAAATTGCCATGGGCCAAATTTATGGATACATCATCAAAACCTTCTGTTTCCAAATGTTGCATGAGCATAAGATTTGAACAACAAAATTGTCATTGTACAGTTAGCATAATGTTTTAACTATGATTTGACTAAATGTACTAAATTACTAACTTTTTATCTTATTATCACAACAGACATTTCAAATTTTGGAGGGTGGATTACAGAGGTTTATAAATTGTGTGTGTGATAACTCAGAAATATTAAAACAAATATTTTTTTTTATTGAAACAGCATTAAATGTGGCATTTACTCATCTTGGTGCAGGTGGAAAAGGTTGTTGGAACAAAGTCTTAAGAAATAAGCTCACTGGGGGAGGAGGAGCCAAAGTCGCGACAATATGTTCGTGCGGTCTCGATGCTCTGAGACCGCAGCCAATACTTTTGCTGCTCGGTGGTCAAAACGGACCTAAACCATCCCAAAGATATGGTGAACAGGAAGAATACGTCTTGCTGATCTCGGGGATATCGCAAAATCCCTGAAAGAAGCAAGAGAAGCTCTTCAAGCTGGTGGTAAAAAATCCAGCCAAGGTTGACAAAGTCAGGGCGGCTTCAAAACTGAAGGATACAGAAAGTGAAAATGTTTCCAGGTGGTGAGGAACTTTTATTGTTTTAAAAAGAGACTGCCTATAAAAACTTAAAAATTAATTTAAATTGAAGAATAGAAGAGTCAAGCAGCGGAATTAAATTTGGAATGGTTTTGGACAACAGTTATCTTACTTTTTAAATGCTATCTTCATGGAAGGAATTTATGCAAGCCTTTTGAAATGGATGGATTAAGTTTTCTTCTTCCACCTTCTATTAATGATTCTCTGTAATCTATAGGCTAAAGTCTTCCTCTTTCATTGCTATGGGTATTTTTCTAATTCATTTAAAGATTTGACTCTTTTTTCTAACTTGAAATACAAGTTACAAAGATACAAAAGGAAACTTTTTAACAGTGCTACCGCTGCTCGGAGGCTGGGAGGCTTTTGTTCTTTCACGGGTTGTTTTTGACCTGGCACCATAAGACTTTACTGCTTGGTTACAAAGGGTGATAAGAAGGGAAACACACAGATGGCCCATTGAAGTGCAAATAACATCCTTTGTGAATCTATGCTTTAATCTTATTAAACTTCCAAGCTAGAGTAGCCATGTTTGTTAGAATGGCAAATTTGCAAAAGATACTTTCAGAAATACAGAAATTATCAAATATATATGAAAGAATAGAGAAAAAACTGGAATACTTAGAGCACATAACAATAAAATATGATGAATGGGGTGATTGAAATGGGGTGATTGAAACTAAAAAAAATGGAAATGAATATAAAGAGATTAAACTTGCTGATATTTATGGTAATTGGTTTGTTTGTGAAAATGGAAAGAATGGAATACTGAAAGAGGAATTAAATGGAGGGGAAATCTATTCCAGAGGGCAAGATACAGAAGAAGAAAAAAACTAAAGAATCTATGGATTTAAGGAGAGAAATTCTATTAGCAAAAGCATTGATAACACTGCTGACAATTAAAGATAAGCTGAATGAGGAAACAGAAAGAGGGCATAAAGATTATATGAGAGATATTACAAGCAAGGAGTTGCTAAGAGAAGTCCATACAAAGCTATTCAAGAAGATGATTAGAGGAGGAAGAAGGCGGGGCTTAGCAGTGAGAAGATGGAGTTTCAGGCTATTCCTGAAATTCCCCTATTCCGAAGGAAATTGGACGGGTCGTTTCCGATCCTAGCTGTCCCGGAGAGACAGTGAAAGGTTAGGGGAGATCCAGTGACCTCAGAGACGTTCGCAAGTCTCTGCGGGCTTGGAATTTAACCCCTTTTGCCAGCTCCTTCTGGATTAGCTGTAAGCTAACCGAAACTGCAGGTTGCCCCTAAGAATGGTGGAAGTGATTTCAACTGGTAAGCTGATTTTATTACTCAAAGAGATACGGTCCGCATTAAAACTTAAGCTAATTGAAGCCAAAGAACAGAAAAATCTAGCGGCGAATTGTTTTTTTTTTAATGGATTTATGGTCGGTGGTTACCCTATTTCTTAAATGCTTTTAATGATATTTACGTGGATAAAGGAAAGATTACTCCAACATTCCCTCTGACTCTTCTTAAGTGGGCTGTAAACCAATTTACTACAATCTGGCTTTTCACAATCTGACACTTTTATTGCTTGGCTGTGTTGGTCTAAGATCAGATAAGATCGCACAGCTCCCAGCGTGTTCTTACTTGCAAATATTTTAAAGCTTCTAGCTGCGTCACAACATGGCGACTACATACACTTCAAATGATTTCTTTCAAATGATTTTCTCTGCATTTCAAAAGTTGTTTGACTCATATGAAAGATTTGGAAAAAAAACTGGACTATTTAACATTAAAATATGAAGAAAAAAGTGAGAACGTTGAATGTTTGAATGTTCCTGAAATACAAATGAAGAATGTCAGAAATGAAGTCTTTCAACTTGCTGACACGCTGGGCGTCTGGTTTACTTCGGAGGGAGAAAGAGATGCAACGTTTGAAAGGGGGGCAGCCATACAGAAGATTTATTTCAAAAGACAGAGTGCAGGAGGAATGTGAAGCATTAAAGAATCTATACTTTATGAAACATCATTTGCAGAATTTTCGATATCACCCTTGAGAATTAAAAACAAACTGAAAAGTGTAACAAGCCGAGGACAACGTTATTATTACATCAGAGGCATCCTGAGCAAAAAGGTGCGAAGATATTCCTGTTTGGACTTGCTTATAAAAACATTTGGTAAACCTGTTCCACAAATGGCAATAGGACTAAGAAGGTTTTGTTATTGGAGAGACATAGGCTGATAGATGGAAGAATACAATTTAAAATTAGCTAAATCTAATTACTCTTATTTGTAATAGACATAGCTGAATAATAATTGATATTGATAGTAATGTATATAATGTGGAGTTGATATGATAAATAATAATTGGATATGAGAAGGGAAGGTTGGAAATATTTTTGGACCATATACAAAGGTTATTAATCACAATAATTATCACTATTAAAAATAGAATAAAATATATACAGTTAAATGTTAACTAATATGGGGAAAATGTTACGATATACGATATAATTATATAAAGAAGGGAGAATGATAATAAACTATACTGCATGGAAGATGGAATTTTTGGTATTAAATATTATGGATGTTCAGCTAAAACAGGATATGAGGATTTGATGTTAATAGAGGATTTTATAAACAAGTAAGTGAAATGTCAGCATGTGGTTATGGATTAAATCTTTGGCATATTTAAGGATGAAGGATATTTAAATAACTGTAGTCAACTAAAAGTGGAGGTATAATGATGTCAATATGGTAAACATCTGAGTTAAGATATTTGAATTAATATGAATTAATGGAAGAGATGCACCAAAACATGTTGTAACCAGCTGATATACTTTTTTTTTAAATAATATATATCTGTGTTCCTTTTGGGGGGGGGGGTTCTCTTTTGATTTTTTCTTTTCCCACTGGTGTGGGCATGTATTGTTTAAGAAACAAAAATTATTGTGATAAAATCAAGAATGGAGAGTTGGCAGAACAAAGCACTGCATGGCCACTTTCTGGAAAAAATAAAAGATAAAGTGGACAGTGAACAAACGTGGTTATGGTTAACAACAGGTACATTAAAGAAAGAAACAGAGTCACTAATCCTGGCTGCGCAAGAACAAGCTATCCGCACAAATGCCATTAAGGTCAAAATCGAAAAATCCTCTGATGATGCCAAATGCAGACTTTGCAAAGAAGCTGATGAAACTGTTGATCACATACTCAGCTGCTGTAAAAAAATCACGCAGACTGATTATAAATTGCGGCACAATTCAGTAGCACAAATGATCCATTGGAATTTGTGCAAAAATTATAATATTAAAACAGCAACAAACTGGTGGGAACATCAGCCTGAAAAAGTCACCGAAAATCAGATGGTCAAGATCTTGTGGGATTTTCGCATACAAACAGACAAAATACTGGCGCATAATACACCAGACATCACATTGGTTGAGAAAAATAAGGTCACAATCATAGACATCGCAATACCAGGTGATAGCAGGGTCGCTGAGAAGGAACATGAAAAAATCGCAAAATACCGGGACTTAAAAATTGAAATTCAAGGACTATGGCACAAACCAGCAGTGGTAATTCCAGTGGTAATTGGCCCACTGGGTGCTATTCCAAAAGCACTGGAATTACATTTAAAACAGTTAAAAATTGACAAAATCACCATCAGTCAAATGCAAAAAGCCGCACTGCTTGGATCTGCACGCATATTACGAAAATAGGTTACGATGTCCTAGGCCCCTGGGTGGGGCCCGACTAGTAACCAATGCCAAATCCGGCAAAACAACTGGCCGCTGTGATACAATTGTATAATAATAATAATAATAAAACTCCGCCGTTGCCGGTCCCAAGCCCGGATGAGAAAGGAGGAGGGTTGGGGTCAGGTTGGCATCTGGTCCCGTAAAAAAAACCCCGCCAACCTATACAATATGGTGAAAAAAACAAATAAGAATTCCATACTGCATCGGTCATCGTGCGGGTTAACAAGGGCCGTGGCAGATGTTGGGGTCCCTGGACATCCGTCGACAAGTGGGCTACAAGTGGACCAGCCAACAAAATGACAAAAATATAGTGCAGATGAAAACCGTGCCATAATGGCCTGTTACTACAACTCAGAGCCAGAAAAAAGAGGCTATTTAAAGCGAATGTATGAATTATGGAAACAACAATATCCAGATTCAAATGTTAGTGAACAACAACTAGCAGATCAAAGGCGATTTATTATACGGAATAAAGTGTTTAGTGAAGTTGAACATGAGGAAATTCAGGCAAATTACAAAACCCAAAAAACAATATCACAAGTGGAAATAACTGATATTCAAGACACAATTAAAGACATTATAGTAGAACTCCCAGAAGAAGCTCTCGGGGAGGAAATAACATCACCACCACTAAAACCAGTTATCACTGAACCAACTGATGAACTAACTCAAAAACAAAAAGAATTGAAGGATAAGATCATGGACCATTTTCTGCTTAATGAGGAAAGGCAACGTGTACCATCACTAAAAACTGTGCCTAAGAAAATTTTGGCCCCTGTCATGAAAATGGTTAATGCAGTGTTTTCAACAATTGAACCGGGATCCATCTTGGAAACAAACCAGTTAATGTACAGCGCAGCTGTAATAGTCACTAATGAACTAGGCATTAAAATTAAAGTACCTAGTCACACAACAGAAAAAGCATCAAAGCCAAAGTGGAAAATCCGTTTAGAACAAAAAATCAAAAAATTAAGGGCAGATGCTAGTAACTTAAAGAACAGGCATGAGCAACGGCTTAAAAACAACAAAATCATAGATCGACTAATCAGAAGATATAGATTGGATACAAGAAACATCAGTGAAGCTGTAGAGATTGTAAAACAGCAGATAACAGCAACAGCTAGAAAAATTGAAAGATATGAGGCACAAATCATCCAATATAAACAAAATCAGCAATTTCGATCAGACCAATGGCGTTTTTATCAAAGTCTTAATGTGAATGGTGACACCAAAAGTGAAAAACCAGAAAAACAGGCCACAGTTGAATTCTGGAAAGAATTGTGGGAAAATGCAAAGGACTACAACAAAGAAGCAAAGTGGATACATGACTTTGAGAAAAGCATTGGCAACAAACAAATGCAAGTATTAGAAATAACAACTGAGATGGTCAAAAATCAAGTTAAAAAGGTAAAGAATTGGACATCACCTGGAAAGGACCAATTACATGGTTTCTGGCTCAAATATCTGACCAGTTTACATGCAATATTGGCCAGGCAACTGAATGATATTTTACAAAAGGGCCAAATTGATGAATGGTTGACAACTGGAAAAACATACTTGATTCAGAAAGATGCAACTAAAGGAACAACACCTGAAAACTACAGACCAATAACATGCTTGCCAACAACCTTCAAATTACTCACAGGCATTATTGCAGATAACATGATGGATTATTTGAAAACAAACAACATCTTGCCAGTAGAGCAAAAAGGCAACAAAAGAAGGAGCAGGGGCACAAAAGATCAGTTCCTAATTGATAAAATGATATTAGAAAATTGTAAGAACAGAAAAACGAACTTGAATATGGTCTGGATTGATTACAAAAAGGCATTTGACTCACTGCCACATAGTTGGATCATAAAATGCTTAGAAACAACTGGCATTAGCAAAAATATTACATCCTTTACTGAAAAGGCGATGAAACAATGGAGAACTGAGTTGGCAGTAGGGAATGAGATCTACGGAATGGTTAATATCAAGCGAGGAATTTTCCAGGGTGATTCACTTTCACCTCTTCTCTTCATCATCGCAATGATCCCACTATCGGTAATCTTAAAAAAAATGAAATTAGGCTACCAAACAGCCAAAGAAGCTGAAAAAACTTCGCATTTACTATATATGGATGATTTGAAACTCTATGGAAAGTCAGAAATAGAAATCCAATCATTGACAAACACAGTCCGAGTATTCAGCACCGATATTTCAATGCAGTTTGGCATGGAAAAATGCACCACTGTATCCATAAAAAGGGGCAAAATCACTGCATGTGAGGGAATTGAAATGCCCAATGGCCAATTAATTAAATGCAAAGAAAATGAAGCCTACAAATACTTAGGCATTCTGCAGTTGGATAACATCAAGCATGGAGAAGTAAAAACTATTGTCAGGCGAGAGTACACCAACTGAGTTAGGAAAATTTTGAAATCTAAATTGAATGGTGGAAATACAATCAAGGCCATAAATACCTGGGCAATACCAGTTATAAGATACACAGTTGGTATAGTTAACTGGACACAAGCTGATTTGGACCTTTTGGACCGAAAAACCAGGAAACTAATGACAATGCACTACAGTTTACATCCACGTGGTGATACTGATAGACTATACCTGCCCCAAAAATCAGGTGGCAGAGGATTATTACAAGTGAAGCAAACAGTTGAAGAAGAAAAACATGCACTGGCTGATTATTTAAAAGAAAGTCAAGAACATCTATTAATCGAAGTAAAGAACAAAAATCTACTGAAGGCCCAACCGACAAAACAAGAATACAGAAAAGATGTGATAAAATCAAGAATAGAGAGTTGGCAGAACAAAGCACTGCATGGCCAATTTCTGGAAAAAATAAAAGATAAAGTGGACAGTGAACAAACTTGGTTATGGTTAATAACAGGTACATTAAAGAAAGAAACAGAGTCACTAATCCTGGCTGCGCAAGAACAAGCTATCCGCACAAATGCCATTAAGGCCAAAATCGAAAAATCCTCTGATGATGCCAAATGCAGACTTTGCAAAGAAGCTGATGAAACTGTTGATCACATACTCAGCTGCTGTAAAAAAATCACGCAGACTGATTATAAATTGCGGCACAATTCAGTAGCACAAATGATCCATTGGAATTTGTGCAAAAATTATAATATTAAAACAGCAACAAACTGGTGGGAACATCAGCCTGAAAAAGTCACCGAAAATCAGATGGTCAAGATCTTGTGGGATTTCCGTATACAAACAGACAAAATACTGGCGCATAATACACCAGACATCACATTGGTTGAGAAAAATAAGGTCACAATCATAGACATCGCAATACCAGGTGATAGCAGGGTCGCTGAGAAGGAACATGAAAAAATCGCAAGATACCGGGACTTAAAAATCGAAATTCAATGACTATGGCACAAACCAGCAGTGATAATTCCAGTGGTAATTGGCACACTGGGTGCTATACCAAAAGCACTGGAATTACATTTAAAACAGTTAAAAATTGACAAAATCACCATCAGTCAAATGCAAAAAGCCGCACTGCTTGGATCTGCATGCATATTACGAAAATACGTTACGACGTCCTAGGCCCCTGGGTGGGGCCCGACTAGTAACCAATGCCAAATCCGGCAAAACAACTGGCCGCTGTGATACAATTGTATAATAATAGTAATAGAACTAAGTTAGATACAATTAAAGTTTTGATTATTAGGGGGAAAATGTTATGATACAGGATATAATCAAATAAAGGAGGGATAAGAATAACAATGCATATATAGATATGGGTATAACATAAGGAAACTGGATGTAAATTTTAAACAGTGATTTGGAAAGGAGGATTAGAAAACTTTCTTATTAAATATAATGGATGTTTACCTAACTGGAAAGATACAGGCTGATAGATGAAAGTGTTTAATCTAAAACTAGTTGGAGTTAGTGAAATTTAGTGACAATAGATATGGTTAAATAAACAATTGAAAATGATAATAATGTATACATATGTATTGGTACAAGAAGTAGTAATTGGATATGAATATTGAATGGTACCTATGAAAGGAAGATGAGAAATGGTCTGGTTACATATAAAGATTAATAAAAAATAACTAAATTATGATAATGGATATAGTCAAATAAAGAAGAGATAATGATAACAATGTATATATAGGTATAGGTACATGGGGAAATTGGATGTAAATTGTAAACAGTGATTTGGAAAGGAAGATTAGAAACCTTTGTTCTAAATGCTATTGAAGTTTAGCTAAAATAGCCCATGAGGAATAGTGTTATTGGGATACTAGAAATAGCAAATGAGATGCCATTATGTGGTTATGTCTTGAGTTTTGGTATGTTTTATGATGAAGGACATTTAAACAATTATAGTCAAATGAAAATGGGGGTAGGATGATGGTAATATATATAAATATATTTGATTTAAAATACTAGAATTAATATGAATCATGGGTGACTGTGGAAGAAATGCACGAAATGGGGGTAGGATGATGGTAATATATACAAATATATTTGATTTAAAATACTAGAATTAATATGAATCATGGGTGACTGTGGAAGAAATGCACGAAACTTTTTTGTAACCAACTGATACACTTTCTACAGTATGTAGAAAGAAAGAGGATTTTGTGTGTGTGTCTGTTTTGAAAACTAAAACTAAAAAACTTTTAATAAAAAAAAGAAATAAGCTCACTGGGCAATTGTGGCCTCTTTTCATTTAAAAGAGGAATTTTACTTCTGCAACTAAATGTCATCCCTGGGTTCTCCCTTAGAATACAAACAAAAGGAGTGAAATTAAGCTGAAGAATAAACACAGAACATTTAAAATCAAAAGGTGATCCCGGCATCAGTCCGATAACAAAAAGGCAGATCTTCCATGGAAGAGAGTTCCATCAACAAGAAAACGCTCTCTTCATCACAGTTTTCAACTTGCAAACAAGAACCAAGCATCTGGCTTTGTAATGCATGTTTCAGGAACCAGGCACATTCATCATAAGTACAAGCCTAACCCTCTGTGAGCCTGTTCAAAATAGACTGAGTGCTGGGCTGCTTCAGGCACTGAAGTTGAAAACCAATTATGTCTTATAACAGATGAGGAAGCCAGTGAAGTTCAAGTTCTGCCTGAACTTCTTTATAATTGTGAATCCCACCAAGAACCTATGTGTTATATGCTGCGAACAATGTGGAGAATTCTTCCAGATGGACGACTCCTGCTCTGGTAGTGCTAGCTGTTTGAAAGAAGGGTGTTTGCGTGATAATAGCCTCAGCTCAAAGAATCTGAGATTTCTGAAGCCTTTGCAAAGGCAGACACATATATATCAAATTGCAGTAATCAAACAAGGAGGTTATTAAAACATATATAAAGCTGTGGTCAGGTCAACCTATGAATATGACAGACAGGTCTGATTCAACTGATATGGAGAGAAACAAACACCCTGAGAGATAGTTTACCTTTGCTCTAAATTTCATGGATAATAGGCTTATTAATTTGTGTGTGTATGTGTGTGTGTGTGTGTTGACCAGACAGTATAAAGAATGCCATTCAGATTTGCCTATTGCACAAGGTCTAATAGAGAATACTGTATTCACACTGTATGCCTGAGTAATGTCCAAAGTTATTTTGGAAATGTATATACACTGGGAAATATGCCCAATTCAATCTTTTTGTGGAATAAGCAGTTGCACATTCACAATTAGGAGTAAGAAATAATCACATTGACCAGTTAGTATGCATATTAATAGTTAAGGTCACATTTGCCTTAATATACTGTATGGGTGTCAAACTTGTGATGTCAAGTTGTCGTCAGGTGATGTATCATTATTTTTAGCCCTTTGCTAAACTGGAGCTGCTAAACTGGGTGGCCAGCGCATGACATATCTGGCCCGTGGACCGTGAGTTTGACACTCAAGCTTGTACATGAAAAACACATAATATAGCATTGTCTTATTTGCATTTCTTATGAAATGTTAGTCTGCTATAATGCTAAAAATATGGGATATATTTTGACCTTCAAATTTTCTTCTTTGTCACAGTAACAGCTCAGAAACTAAAGTCGGACTAGCATTTGCAGAAAAATTCTGCAGGTTTTCCTTCTTTTGCTGCGATATCCGTACATGGCCTCCTTCCAAGGTTACGTATTTTACACTTTTCATACATAGTGAGAAATGCTTGTTCTGCTTGAGTTTTTGACTGTTGACCCAAGTGAGAACATATTTGGCTTGAACCTAACAGGCTCATGTGTATTTTGACACCTATGCTACATTCAGAGGCTTCAAGAGGTTTCAAAAAGCATTGTTCTGTCACCTTGATAATCACACACTCCTTAAAAATGAATCTTAGTATTCAGAACATGTGACAGCTATGCCACAGTAACCAGATTCCTGGCTTAGAACGTTTTATTAGTGTGCCCACGTTTACTTGTATTTATTATTAATAAGAGCTGGGTATGTCAAGAAAACATGAAAGGAAGCGAAATGCAATGGGAAAAGGATATTTAAGAAATGTGTGTGACAAAGTAAGAAAGAATAGGATCAGAAAGGAGCTAGTGCTGAATGGACGTGGACCGAATACAAAAATCACCGAGGGGTATAAAAAAATAGATTGGGATGTTTTTGATCACATAGAGAGAATGAATAAGGATTGAATTGCAAAGCAAATATATGAAAGAAGTCTGAATCAAGAGGAACGGAAAGATTTAGAAAGTCATGATTGAAAGGAGTTCTTGAAAAAGAGAGATGAGAACAATGGCATGACAGAGAGAGAGAGAGAGAAAGAGGGAGAGAGAGAGAGGGAGAGAGAGAGGGATTTCATGATGATTCTGAGCCCTGTTACTTTGTACATTTTTCATCCATAAACTATAATTATGTAAGCAAGTTCCACTTAATAGAACAGATAGAAATTAAAATTATTTATTAAGCACTTCAGGTAAATCCCATTTCCCCCCAATCTTATAATACCAGTGCACTTTTTCCATATGTTTGGACCAACCAGTTGCCTGTAAAACCTGGAGTCTGGACTGTCATGACTGTAGATTTGCCTAGGCTCTCCTTCCTAGATTAACATGTAAAAAAGACTGTGATTTTGACTTAGATGCTCCAGTGAGTAGAACAGGTTAACAGCAGCTTGAATTGAACTGAATTAACTAGATACTACTTTTGCTCTTGCTTCTAAAGGCTAAAGGAAGGTGCTTCCCATAATTTCACATGATATCATTTATAAATACACAAGGATGGGCCAAACAATGCTACTTGAGATCACTGCTTGCATCAACAATGTACAGAACGGCAGAGAGATCTGATATTTGCTGTCTTGTTTCTGGAAATTATCAGTTCTGGCTATCTGTCCTTGATGCTAAGGAGGTGCTCTTATATCTGTTCTTCTTGTCCCTCTCTTTTCCTCTCTCCTAGATTGATTTATGCCTCCTGCCTGAGATATCTTGTCATCATCTCAGTTGCTTTTTTCTTTGATTACAGGCCTTGCAAGGAGTATGATGTGTTTCCTCTTACAAAAGTTGTAGGGGGAGGCTGATCTGACAAATGGAATTCTAGTGAAGAGAATAGGAAGTTTCAGTACTTCTTCCTGTCACCTTATTGTTATCAGGACTATATACCAATCTGTAATTGTTTGATTCCTATACTTCTTGAAAGATATATTTGGGAGATGGTGCTGAAAATATATGAAAAATTCAGTTTATGAGGTCCATTAGGTGGAAGGTTTTCTTCTAGAAGATTTCAACTTCTATTACATGTAGAAAAAAAATCCAAATTAAAAACACAGATGGACACATTTTCCCCTTCCCATTGTGGTGATGGGTCTGGAGCAATTTTATTACCATAGATAGTAAGGCTGACTGAGGAGGTTGAGGTGGTTGGGTGGATGTCTCATAGCTTTGAAAGTTTGTAGACAGGTAGGAGAGATTACTCTACTCTCAGTAGACAAGCACAGTTTTTGCCAGTTCCATTTTTCCTAGCTTATGAACAGCATTCTTGGCAAGGTGATAAAATTCTCCCTGATACACTGGCCTGGTTGAGTAGATAGAACAATAGTTCTTAGGAGTTGTTGTCAGAGATCAGAGAGGCACTGATAGTGAAGAGAGGCACTGGTGAAAGCAATGAAGCAGCCAGAGCTGGAACCATAAGTCAGTTCTTAGCAAGCAAACCACTCAGCTATTTGGTGGCATGTTGATCATGGCAGAGCTGTAGAAGTCCTCCTTCTTGGCAGCAATGTTGTTGACCAACTTTCTATGAACTGCTCTTTCAGTGTTTGCTGAGACTATAAAGAATGGTCTTGAAGGACACAGGGAAGAGGATCTGTTATCCAGGCAATTATCACATAAAACAAGGTTTAAGCCTAGAATATTTTACTATCAGTTCTGTGGGCATGGCAGGGGAAGGATACTGCAAAATCCATATTCTCTGCCCACTCCTGGGGGAAGAATTCTGTAAAATCTCCATTTCCACCTCACTCCAAAGCAAGGATACTGTAAAATATCCATTCCCTCCCCACCCCACTAACCTGCTTTCCAGCTTAGTTCTCCTGTGCATAGAAATAGAAGAAGACCCAGCCAATCAGCTGTGATGCTGATCAGCTGGGACTCAGGAAGCAGCAAATAGATGGGAGCAGAGCAATGTCCCTTGGCTACAACTCTGCCATACGTCAATGCTTATATTATTGGTTTCAGTAATATTAAATGAGCATAACTTAATGCTGGATTGGAAAGCTTTCATCTTCCCCCTTTTTATCTTTAAAACAAAGGCAAGGGTTAATACAAAAATGAAGAATGCAGAATATATGTATTATACTCTCCTTAAAATTTCACATCTTTTTGATTTTTTTGGTAAGATAACACTTATCAGAATCAGAAAAAAAAACTATAATCAGTGTGATATGTCTTTCTATCATTAGCATTGTTAGCTATATTATTTTTGATTGTGGGAAAGAATAAAATGTGCTAGTTCTTCATCTTTAGCAATGTGTAGAAGAGGGTTTTTAAACTCATGGCCCATAAGTCACCTGTAGCTCTCTACTGATTTTGAGCAGTATATACTTCAATACTACATAATAAAATGGATTCTTCCTTAAACTGTCAGGAATCAAACTATGTCTCAGTGACTGGGTGGGGAAGACTGATAGGTATTTAGATTCTTAACACCACATCAAAGCTCCTGTCAGTTTACTGCTTGCATCTGGGCTGAATCTTTCACTCTAAAAATTTGGCAAAGAAGCAATGAAATAGTCCCAGTCCTAACTCTTGTGACCACATCTCAGTGTGAGGCTAGAAATGCAATCTCACTTTTTTAAAGTTTTTTTTTAATTTTCAAAATAAACACAACACATAAAATCTTCCTTTTTTTACATACTGTAGAAAGTGTATCAGTTGGTTACAAAAGACTTTCATGCATCTCTTCCACAGTCATCAAGCATAATTCATATTAATTGAAGTATTTTAACTCAGATATTTATACATGTTACCGTCATCATACCTCCATTTTCATTTGACTATAATTGTTTAAACGTCCCATCATAAAATACACCAAGATTTAATACATAGCCACATATTGGCATTTCATTTACTATTTCTAAAATCCTCCAATGACACTAAATCCTTATGTCCTATTCTAGCTAAACATCCGTAATATTTAATAACAAAGTTTTCTATCCTTCTTTCCAAATCACTGTTTACAATTTATATCTCATTTCCTTATGTTGTACGCATATATTGGGCACCTTCTTCCGTAATCTCACTTTTTAACTGTCAGCTACAGCTAGGAGAAGATGCAATGGTGGCAGAGGGAGTAGGTCCCATTTTTGGTTCCAACATTAGCTTTGATGATATGTGCCCTACTTTTCCTCAAGTGGACAGAGGGTTCGGTTCAGGAGACCATTACAGGCTGAATGAGCCCAGTTCATGTAAATGGCCTAGGTTTGGCTATCTAGGAATGGGTAAGGAGGTGCTGTTGCTACTCTTCATGTCTAATGCCAAATTTAGAAGAAATCCTCAACTACTTCTATGAAGCTGTCATGAGAGCTACTTAGGATAATTTTATGATTTGGAACAATTTAATCTACAATTTCAGTTTTTTCTGTACCAGTTTCCTACAGAAATTGACAATGTTTAAGAGGAAGTATGAAATTAGTTGAATTTCAGCATAACACCATTTTGAAGCAAAAGTATATGGTTGTTCGAATAACAGAATTTTATAACCCTCATTCTTCAGAAACATATTCGATGTTAGTCATTGCTTACTAACAATGGAGGTTTATACAAACAGTTTTTCTAATCTCTGAAAGTCAACAAATCTGTAGAGCATTGATATTAAGGACAAGTGATAAATATTTGCCAGCAACACAGTAGTTAGTTTCACCTTAAGAGTATAAAACCCAGTGCAAAGCAGGTTGCAGAAAAAATATCAAACTGAAATGGTAAAAAAAAGCAGTCTGTTTTGGAGTAAATGTTTTTATTTAATAAATGTCCAATGTTTAATCATCCTGTGATATATTTAATTTTATTAATTTTTGACTCACTAGAAGCTTTTATAACCAATTATGAAAAGGCTTCAGAGTTGTAGCCCTCAGGCTAATAAATTAATCCTCATGTTGCCTTTTGTGACATTCAGAGTGGTAGATCCTTGATATAGTTTATTTATTTATTTATTTATTTATTTATTTATTTATTTATTTATTTATTTATTTATTTATTTATTTATTTATTTATTTATTTATTTATTTATTTATTTATTTATTTATTTATTTATTTATTTATTTATTAGACTTATATACCGCTTCATAGGGCTTTCAGCCCTCTCTGAAGTTGGTGAACTTCTGTGGAGAAAGTTTTCTAAGCTTGCCATCTGTTTCTGCTTATTTTACTGATTTACTCCCCTCCACCACCACAATTTAGAACTGTCATTGTCTTATATAACAGAATTTCTTGTTCTACTGTAGCTGTATAAACTAAGTGACCTATAATAATCCTTTTCTTACAATTCAGCCAAAAATGTGACATAAGCAAAATAATTGGAAACTATCCTGGCCATATCATTTTGGTTTTTTTTTTTGGTCAAGTATGAAAAATGACTGTGGATCACTGTACAGGAGCAATATATTAAAACAAGCATATGGTTCCTCAGCACCAGGGGTGGGTTCCTGCCAGTTCTAACCTCTTCTATAGAAGAGGTTCCACAAATCTACAGTGCCATTTAGAACCGGTTCCAGCTCCCTCCCCCTGCCCATCCTCACATCATCAAGATGAAGAGTGAGAGGACGAATTCTGGGAGTTGAAGTCCACAAGTCTTAAAGCTGTCAAGTTTGAACACCCCTGGTTTTTTCCCCCTAAAGAGTTAGGGGTGTAAGGATCTTGTAACTTGACAGCTTTAAGACTTGCGTGCTTCAAATGCCAGTTTCTGAGTCAACATTTTGGTTGCTAAGCAAGAGCATTGTTAAGTGGGTTTTTCTCCACATTTTACAAGCCACAATAGCATTAATTTGAAATGGGTTCAATCTATTTAGGAAGACAATGAAAATAGCAAAATAAAAAAAATCAGGAGAAGCCAAAATGACATCATCAGGCAAATAATATCTATATGGTTATTGGTGTTTCTGTGCCTCAGAGAATGCAGGCAGTGACAAATGCTTTTTTTTCCCTTAAACATTTTCATAGAATTAAATTTAGAGACTAATTCTTTGCCTTTTTAAATTTAAAGCTGTTATTTTCAGTCCTTTCATGAAATGACAAGGTGATATAAGAAAGTAAATATTGGTATGGGATTCCACTCAATGCCTGAAAAATGTGTTATATTTTTATGCAAGCATAAACAGTGTGAAGAACAGTAGGGTTAAACTATATTTGCTTCATTAGAGAATACTTTTTGTTGTTATTTTTAAGTATACTTCAGCCTTCTCACATAATTACACGTATACTAATAATGTGCAAGATATTTCAAATCGAAAGTATTTTTTGAGCTAAAAGTTCTGCATGAGAGGTCTCCCCCCACTTCTCTGGTGCTGAGTTGTAAATATATGTTCCAGATTTACTGGAGGTATTCCATACATTGTTCCGACAATTCCAAAGTATTTTGAGCATGAAATGGCTCCATTCTGAACTCATAAAAACACAGGATTTAACCTTAAAGCTAAACTGTTTTGAGTACAGAAATTTATGGAATAGGCAAATGAGCTTCCTAACACTCTGGATTAAACAAATCCTTTCCCTATAGACCTATTCTATTCCACACTTTGTGCTTAGTATTCTTTCCTAAGTGTAAGAATGGATAATAACATTGTCGTCCCCAATCTATTGGAAATGCCCCCCCCCCCAGTTCAAAATTTTGATTTTCCAACCTAAGGCAAGTTAAACCTTTCCAAATGGATGGTCTACATCATTTAGTTCCACTCTATAAGTAGCCCCAGATCAACTGGTAGCAGAGCTGATATCCCCTTACCCTCCAGCAGCTGGTTACTGCCCTGTGCAGCCGTTTTATCTTGGCCTGCCAGGCTGCCATAATCTGTTCTCGTTGGCAGTTGCTATTTTTTTTAAAAAATAATAATTTTGCAGTTAATCCAACTCAAGTCAATAAATCTTAGAAACTCACATTCCATTCAAGTCTTATGTCTCCCAGTGGGCACCCTTTTGGTTTCTGCCCAGGCAGCATGAAACATTCTCCCCTTAGTTTTCCACTCCTTTTATCTAGTACTGTGAAATTTTTCTTACTATTTTTTAAAGAAAAATACGCCAGCCAGAACACAAGAATGTTCGTACTTATTTCATTTCTACAGACCTGAACTCTCCTTATAGCAGAGTTTCTATGGATCTACAGAGGAAACAAAAACAAAAAACAAAAACAAAAAAAACCCAGTCTTTGGTTTGATCATTCAGAGCAATAATGCTACAGTAAGGGAGGTAGAATTTAAAAAGAAGTGGCCTGTTTTAGCGTTGAAGGACATAATGTGGGAAAGGAAGCATCAATATGTGAAGGCATCAATGACTGAAACATTGGTACAAGGCTACCAGGATCACAGATGATGAAACTATCCCTAAAAGAAAAAGGCACACACTATAGACAGGTCTGTACAAGACCCAGTCAGGAAAGCTTAGTTTCCTTGCTTGGATGGGAAAGGCAGAAAGTAAGGAAACCACCAGTTAGGTTTTGCAGTCTCCAGACTGAGCACCAATCAATGCACAGCAATTTAGGCTGGATTTTCTGAAGTTAAGAAATGCCTAGGTGCATCATGGGAGAGAAACAGCTTAGTCTATAATGTGAAATTGCTCTTGTGTGGCAAACCAGAGTAGAAATAGAAACTGGGGGACCTCTAGAGCTTTATAAGCCATAACTAGCACCTTGAAAAGCACCCAGAAGCAAACAGGCAGTGTAACTGGTGGTGTAGGGTTGTCATATGGTACTACCTAGCCATGTTTATCACTTCCCGTGCTGCTGCACTGTGGATCAATTGAATATTCTGAATAGAATATTCAAGAGCAGCACCATCGTAGCGATAATTGAACCATGAGGAGACTAGGATATTGAGTGACTGTCTGAAGAGCTTCTTGACTCAGGAAAGGATGTACCTGGCATACCAAATGAAGCTAAGCAATGGCCTTCTTGGCCAGAGCTGCTGCCTGCTCATCAAATCAGAAGCTATGGATACAAGGAAAAAATCGGACGATGAACTACCCTTGAAGGGAAAAGTACAACCTCATTGTAGGTTGTAGAGCCAAGGTGGCGCAGTGGTTAAATGCAGCACTGCAGGCTACTGCTAGATCAGCAGGTCAGCGGTTCAAATCTCACCGGCTCAGGGTTGACTCAGCCTTCCATCCTTCCGAGGTGGGTAAAATGAGGACCCAGATTGTTGGGGGCAATATGCTGACTCTCTGTAAACCGCTTAGAGAGGCCTGAAAGGCCTATGAAGCGGTATATAAGTCTACTGCTATATTGCTATTGCTATTGTTGGGGGCAATATGCTGACGCTCTGTAAACCGCTTAGAGAGGGCTGAAAGCCCTATGAAGCGGTATATAAGTCTACTGCTACTGCTATATTGAAGTTTAAAGATGGATTTCCCGCAAATGTAGATGAACTCATTATCCACAGCCAGTTGACCTTGGTTGGGTTCATCCAGAGACAGGTTTTAAAAATGAACAGATCTTGAGGGGAAAAGAATGTTTGGTCCCTTTTCAGTAGATGGTGTCAATCAGTTGGAAAGCACCTGGTTAAAAAGAATGCAAACAAGTAACAAATCTATGAACATGAATGAAAAAAAACCTTTTCTTGGATAAAGCTTGGCTTACATCCAATATGCTTACAGCTAAGTCTCCATAAGTGCAGATAATGAGTCCCATGAAATGTTCCCATATTATGCATAAAACATGGTAATTGATTCCAGATTGATTAAAATAGTCAATGAAAAATGTTTCCAGGAGCTTCTTTTTTTTGCATTTGTAGTAGTATTTGTATACGTATAAAGGAATCTACCATTGGTAGATTTTCTTATGGATATTCTTTAAAAAATGAAAAAACGGAAATGCCGAATGGCAGTACGTAACACGAAAAAAACAAGTGAAGACTGAAGTAGGAGTACCTATAACCCTAACTGCATTAGGTTTAACCTCATTAACTTCAACTGCACGTGTGCCAACCTTGCGTTAACTAAATTTTGGTTCTTATTAAACGTGACCTGGGATCAATAGAAGATAATGTGACCTTGGATCATGGTACAATTTACAATGAATGGAATATCACATATTTGAATGTGCATTAATCATGATCCAGCTGTATCTCTGTCTTTGTTTCAGAAATGTCTAGAAACTATCTGCTATCCCCTCAGCTCCACCAAATTTTGACTCCTGGGTTATAGGTCCTAGGTGAGAAATGTTTCAAATTCAAGATATTTGTAGTCATATACTATAGATCAGGAGTGTCAAACTCAAGGACTGTGGGGTGGATCCTTGTGAGGCCCATTTTCATCTGGCAGAGTGTTGCAGGATGCTGTGGATACCAAAAATGGGCCGCAGGGGCCCATGTGAGCCCCCCTGCACCATTGTTTGGCCAGCAAAGTGCTGCAGGAGGGCGTTCATCCCATCTCCCTACTCCTCACCCCCCCCGACAGCCTGCAGAGGAGAACTACGATGCTGATCCAGCCCTCAAAGAAATCCAGGAAGGAAAGGAGGGGAGGAAGGAAGTAGAGAATGGAGGGAGGAAGGAATGGAAAGGAGTGGAGGGTGGAAAAGAGAGAAAGAGAAGGAGAGATAGTAGGAGAGGAAGAAGAAATGTGGAGGAGAGGTAGGGGAAGAAGAAAGAGGTAAGGAGAGGTGGTGGAAGGGAGAGAAAGAGAAGGAGAGGAGGGAGGAGCAGAGAGAAAGAGAAGGAGAGATAGTAGGAGAGGAAGAAGAAATGTGGAGGAGAGGTAAGGGAAGAAGAAAGAGGTAAGGAGAGGTGGGTGGAAGGGAGAGAAAGAGAAGGAGAGGAGGGAGGAAGAGAGAGAAAGAGAAGGAGAGAGGGTAGGAAGGAGAAGAAAGAGGGTAGGAGTAGGGGAGAGGTAAGGGAAGGAAGAAGGGGAAGGAGAGGAGGAAGGAAGAAGTAGAGAAGGGAGGGAGAAAAGAAAAGAAAGAGAAAATAAGATGGTGTCATAGCAGGTGCGAAGGATGGTAAACAAAGCATTCCAAACTATACCTTAGAACCTTTTAAATGGAATAATAATAATATAAGAATGGCAAAGAAAAAGAATAACTATGTGAATGTATACCTATAACTATATGTAAGACAATAAATGACAGTAAAAATATAAAGCACAATATAGGTAAATAATATTTGGTCATAAGTAGCTAAGTATAAATAAATAAAGAATTGTACATAAAAATGGATAACGAATAAGGAGATTATGAACGCAAGATAGAAATGTATAGAAGGGAAAACACTAACTGCAAAGAAACCGATTCTGAACTGCTGTATGATATACGATGGAACTTATTGTTCCTATGTTGTTTTTAAGTCATGTGTTGTTTCTGTTGATGTGCTTATGTGTTTAAAATAAAAATTAATACAACCAGAAAAAAGAAATCCAGTTTGACACCCCTGCTGTAGATACTTCTCTAGTTTGATGTAAAGCAGCTGTAACACATATTATTTATTATTCAGAGGAAACATCAATACTCTGAATAAATCTATGCAAGCATTGTTACAATTTTCTATAACCCCTTTGAATAGGATCAAGTGAATTTAATGATGGGAAAACAAAAATAAAATGGTTTGACCTAGCTGTGTTTTGATAAGTGTTGACAAACTGGTACATTGACAATTGCAGTAAGGGTAAGGGTTTTGCTTTCAATAAAGTAGTATGTTCTAAAAATTGCTGTTTGTTTCGTATTTTTAGTTCATAGATTTTGGGGAAATATTTTTTCTAAACACAATGATATCTCAGCAGTCATTGTTAATTGGTTAAGGGAGGTACAACAACTATTAAAAATGAGTATCAAACAAACCGCGTGACTAACACGTGGCCTTTTGTTTAAGCTGGAAAAGATAGTGAATCAGGAGGTAGCCAACACCAAAAAGTAGCAAACAAATGACAACTATCAGGACATTTTTTTTGCATCAAAATGCATCGAGTACCAAATTCAATGGGTTTCAAAGCGGCTGTGTACTGAGGTACCATTGTAAATATTTTTTATAGCTGAAACCATACATTTTAAAATGATTTTGCTGCATTTTAATAGATAACTGCCTTGTTGCTTTTAAAAATATTATTCCAAACTACAGCAACCCATTCCATATAACATAGATTAGAGCACCATAAAACACCAGTATTAACATGGTCTTCAGACTAATTTATAATCTTTAGAAATCTGTGTTTATTAATGACAATTGGAATGTCCAATCTAAGGAAATGCAGAACAATTTTTGGCCTTAATGAAGGTGACGATAATTAGATTTATATCCTAAGATAGATATAGATTGATAGATGATAGGTGGATGGATAATTGATAGGTAATAGATGATAGAGGATAGAGTATATATGGGTAGATAGATGCATCTATATATTTATATGGTCAATTCAAGTGACAAACATACCTTCTAAGTTAGCAGCGATGACAGGCCCTAGATCACCTCCGATGAGGAACAGCTTCCTCCCCCCCCCCCCCGGTCCATAGGTGTGGCGAGCAGAGCAGAGGGAGGCATAGAGGCATTCTGTGAAATTGCTCACGAAGAAGCAGCACTGCTCATACTCAGAGTGTAGAATGATTTAGATGCTGGGAGAAATGGTTTGTCAGGAACACATGTTTGCTTTGACATGCACTTCCTGGGTTTTGTGGGCCCTGCTTCATGAAACTTTATTTATTTATTTCATCAAGCATGTGTTAGACTATATATGCCCAAATGTGTTAGAATATATGCCCAAATATGGGAGGGAGCATACTGCTTTCCTTTTGCCTTTCAACTCCACCCTAGGAGCCTTCCAGGCAGGAAACCATTTTTGTGTTGCATTTGGGCTGATAAATAAATAAAGGGAGACTAGTATAGATCTATTTCAAGCTATTTAGCTTGAAATAGCTAGCCATGAGCTAGCCATATCCTTACTGGGATGTGAACCTGGGCTACTTTTTACATGTTAGGCAGTTGTATTAGCCACTAAGCCACAGGCTCTACTCCCTTATCAGCTGACCCAAGGAAATAAGTAAGTTTTATTTACCAGATTTCAAGTCACAGTGGCTTGGTGTCTGCTCTCAGTATTAACTAGGAGGAGGCCAGAGAACTAGGGGCCTCTTTTGCATAAGGAATTTTTCACCTTTTAAGAGTTAAGCAAGGGTTAACAAGCAAAGAATTCCTTATGCAAATGAGGTACATATTCTCTCGCCTCCTGTAGAGGGCATTTTTAGAGGCTTTTTAGAGTTCTCTGGGAGCAACTAGCTCAGTCTGACAGAGCTCTGGCTTTTCAAGAGGGGAGGGCAGGGCAGGGAGAAGCAGAATTGAAATCGTCTCTGAAACAGCTGGAAAAGGTGCGTGTGGGGAGGGGGGAGGAATTCAAAAAGTTTGATTGGAAGGCAGCAGGGGAAGGGGGGGGTATGGCAGAGGAGTTGCTTTCAAGCCTTTGGAAAATATATCCAATCCAACTTCTGTGTTTGTGTTTGAGAGTGAGTGAATGAGAGAGGGATCGAAGTTCTCTGTGTGTGTGTGTCTGTTTGAGAGAGGGGGCAGGGAAGGAGAGAGGGAGGAAGGAGGGGGAGGGAGAAGAAAAAGAATGGGAAAACTTATTTTGCAAGGGGGAAAAATGCTGTCGCTTTAAATCGAAACTGAGCATGCCTGGCTGTGGAATTCTGGGAGTTGAAGTCCACAAGTCTAAAAAGTGCCTCACCAGGCATAAAGCTGACCGCATGTCACTGTGATAAAGATAGTGTTAATATTCATAGTTAATACTTCTTGTCTGGTTAATCTCAAAGGGTGAACAGGAAGAGTAACCTGTTTTTAGGACAAAGTTAATACAAATGCTAAACAGCTGCAATATATTCATATTGATTTCTATTGGAGGTCATTTAATTTAGTGAAAAGTCCAAGGAACCTCAGAGCAATTGTGCAGAAGTTTAGCCAGACTACATTTCCATACACCAAGCTCTGCCCACTGCAATGCTGTTGATGACTAGCCCTTAAATGATTGGACTGCTGGAACCCTTTCTCTTTCACACATTATCTTCTGTAAAATTCATCTCAATGTTCTGAAAACATCCTGCTTTGTCTTCCAAATAAAAGATTCCATGAGTGCACTTCATAGGTAATTCTGACACTGATGTATGAAGTGGTTCCCCCTTTTTTAATGTCAAAAGAATGCTGGGTGCTTAGATGTGATTGTGTCAAGGGAAAAGGTTGCAGTGAACAAAGAGTAGAGCTGTGCCAGCTAACATTTTCCAAACAACACATTATTGACTTTTTCTTTGAATCATTTATGACAGCATTTCTATTCCATCTTTTGCAAGAAGAAAAATGCCATCTGTAGAAATTGTCCTTTGAGTAGCAAACCTTTATCCTCACACTATTTTCTTTCATGTAGAATTTCTTCAGGATTAGCTGCAAAAAGTAATACATGAAATCAAAAGTTGGAAAGGATTAGAAGAATGATTCTTTTGTGCCTAAGAATCCTCTTAGTTCACGGACACATCTCAATAATCCCACACCAGATCTCAAACTTATGAATGGACATGAATGCAAAACAATTAAGCAATTTTAAGTCTCATTAAGTTCAAGAGAGTGGTTCTTAACTCTTCCATTGAATTAAATGGAACCTGAAACATTATGCCTAATTTTGCTTCAGATGAACTCAGTTATGTTATCTGCACCTTGAGAGCGCAAGAGATGGCATGATCACCATTGTTATGTATAAAATACCTTCAGGTTATCTGAACATTTCCTGCCTAGACATGTTCTATGCTAGAAGTGAATTTATGTTATCTACACACAGAGGAAAGTTGTTATGTTGGAAATGTCATGTCATGTCTTTTCTATGATTAAGAACTTGAATTGTAATAGTGGGTGCGACAGATAAAAATAACTACACAGATTAAAGAAACACTATATGATTATATAAAATTATTATATAAAAATGGTGATAGCAGGGGTGAAGATTAAAATATAGTTAATAATAATCCCTCTATCAGGCACTACCTTGATATGCTTGTGAGGCTCACATGCTCTGAAGAAGATGAAAGCAATCCTAAGGGGTCCAACCAAGCTGGACAGATCTCATCAGAGGAACCAAAGGAAGAATGTTTCCCTCCTAAACAATATGTACTTAATTTATAGAAACTCAAATCAGATAAGTGGTTGCCCAGGTCTGTTAGAACTACACTTGGTATTGAAGTTCCTGGATAACTGGTGACAAATGGGCTAAAGAACTCAGAACGATTGGCTGAGCAGCCAGGACCAGCAGTTGCAGAATTACTAGTAATAGCAATAGCACTTAGATTTATATACCGCTTCACAGTGCTTTTACAGCAGTTTACAGAGTCAGCATATTGCCCCCAACAGTCTGGGCTCTCATTTTATTGACCCGGGAAGGATGAAGGCTAAGTCAACCTTGAGCCTGGTGAGATTTTGATCTGCCAAATTGCAGTCAGCAGAAGCATCCTGCAATACTGCATTCTAATTACTGCAGCTCTTACTAGGACAAAAAGTATTTACTTTTTGCAAATATATAAAGATTGAAAACAAATAATTATCTGTTATTACAAATCAAGTCCAATGAGAAGAGGATATGTATACCATTTCAGAGAGAAGTGAGAGAACTTGCAGAATCATTATTTCTGCACGTTGTTTCCAGAATCCGAAACAATGAACAGAGGCTAGCAGATCAATGTTTATTTATAATGTTTATAATATGAAATAAAATATTCACAAAAGCAGATGTGGAAGAACTGTAAAGGTCTCAAAGAAATTGAAGCCTTGCCAAATATAGTTCAGACTGTAGAGGCAAACCAGGAGGAATCAGTGGAAGAGGAAGTGAGCATTGATACTGAATCATTTTCATCCCCAAACCAGACATCCTATCCTTTGCCTTTTCCTCAGAAAGAACAAGCCTTCAACTAAAGAAGAATTGAAATAAAGAATAACTGAGCATTTAGAATAGCACAAAAACATAAGAATAAGGTTGCCTGCAATGAAGCTTGTTCCAAAGAAATAGCTATCATACATCCTAAAAGATGACAAAACTGTAATATCATATTTAAGCAAGGAATATTGCAAGTACAAGAGACAGTTGAAGAAGAAAAATGGGCATTGACAAAATATTTGAAGGAAAGTAAAGAAAATGCATTGAAGCTAGTATACCATGATAGTTTACTGAGTATTGGAGAGACCAAACTGGCCTTCAAGAAAGATAATATGAAGAATAAAAGAGATAAGGCCAGGCAAACTATTACATGGTAAGTACATAAAAAAAACCTAGCAGACAAATCAGATAATAGTAAGACCTGACAATGGCTAAGAGAAGGAAAACTGAAGAAAGAAACAGAGGGGTTAATTCTAGCTGAAAAAGACTAAGCAAAACAAATGCATACAAAATCAGAATTGAGAAGACAGCAACCAACAATGCTGCCCTTGTAAAGAAGCTGAAGAAACAATGGACTACGTACAGTAGTTAGCTGCTTGCAAGATCATATAGACTGAATACAGACAATGGCCTTACAAAATTGTCATCTGTCAATTGCAAAAGGCCATTCTCTGGGATCCACACCAGTGAATGGGATTCAAACATTTTTACTACTGGCTCTGTGGGGTGTAGCAGGGGAATGATACTGTAAAATCTTCACACCCATCCCACTCCAGGGAAGGTTACTGCAAAATCCCCATTTCCTCCTGATCAGCTGGGACTCGGGAGGCAGCGAATAGATGGGCGCAGGGCCAGTAAGAGGTGGTATTTACCAGTTCTCTGAACTACTCAAAATTTCCACTAACGGTTCTCCAGAACTGGTCAGAACCTGCTGAATACCACCTCTGATCCACACATATACTATACCATTACAATGCAGCATCTTGATTATTGGGAAGAACTTGATGCATATGAAGGTCAACCTTAGCTAAAGAGGTGGCAGCTGTTGTGAACAGACAATAATACAAATATTGCAACAACCCCTTGAGGAATTTATATTTGATGTTATATTAATTGATTTATGAGGATGTTAGAAGATGGCAAAACACCATACTATTACCATTAAAATTATATGGAAGTGGTTACCAACATTAAAATAAATTCAGAATAACTTTATTTTATTACTGTTATTACTATTTCTAATCTGATAAATAATCTGAGTCCCCTGGATGGATTATGAAGTTATTTAAAGAGTAAAAATACAAAAATAAGCTGCATAGGAAATCAATAATAAAAACATATAAAACATCAAAATGGTTTCTTGGATTAATTAGTTCTGCCTTTTAAATACAGCTGAGCTTTCTTGCATTGAGCAAAAAATGTCCATTAACACATAAAATACAAATTACTATAAGTGGCAATCAATTAGTGCAGCAGTTTACTCTAGTTGAAGCAAGCATTAAAATAGCTGAAACTGAAGGCAACAACAGAAGTGAAAAATACGTCAGTACTATAAAATGTGTACAGTTTGTGTGTAGAAGAAAAAAAATGGCTAGTGCTTTAAAAACACTAACTTCCATATGTTCATTTCCTTGAATTAAATGGGTGCAATTATTGTAATATTTTTTTTCCTATTACTATTTTGTTTGTGTGTTAGACAAGAGGCACTGGAGGAGATTGTGTCTTTTCCACTGATCAAACAAAGACTAGAGTGAGCAGCAGATTTAATGAAACTTCAGCAAAGAGTAATTCCAGAGAGTCTGCAAAAATTGCATGATATACAGGCAGCCCAAGTCAATTGAGTGATAGTACTAAATCACAGGCATGCTTAATCAGTTGATAATAACCTAAAATTCAAAAGTTGAAGAAAAAGTAGAGAGCATGTCAGCTGTTTCTGTTAAAGATTATTTTCCGAGTCTTTTAATTTTGTAATTAATTAAAATAAATAATTTTGAATTTAAATTTAATTTAAATGGAATATTACAATGGATTTCTGTTTGCCTCTTTTCAACCTCTGTTCCATGGGTCCTCAAACTATGGCACGTGGGCTGCTTGTAGCCCTCTGAAACCATTCATCCGGCTCCTGCAGGACCACAAGGCTGCCCCGCCCACCTCGCCCCACCCACCCTTTGGCCGAGGGCAGGATGGAACTGAAAGGTAAGGCCAACAATTTTGGCCTGCAGAGATGTTCTGGAGGTGGGGGAGGTGAACAACAGGGTGCACAGACACCCCAGGAGGCCAAAAATGGATGAAAAAGGCGCATTTTTAGCCCAAACCCGAGCCATTTTTGCCATATTTTGGCTTGTAGAATGCTTCTGGAGGTAGTGAGGGTGGAAAACAGGGTGCACAGATGCCCCAGGAGGCCAAACAACTGGTGAAAATGGGCCATTGCCCATTTCCCTGCTTCCAGAAGATAAAGAGAGAGAGAGAGAGAGAGAGAGAGAGAGAGAGAGAGAGAGAGAGAGAGAGAGAGAGAGAGAGAGAGAGAGAGAGAGAGAGATAGCAGGGACGTGCAGTCACTAGAGGCAAGGGAGGCAGGGCCTCACCAGTCTCCTCAGAGAAAGGAAAGGATTTTAAATAATTTTCTTAAAATAATTAAAGCCAGGGTAGTTGCTACCAGATTTCAAGTCACGGTGGCTTGGTGTCTGCTCTCAGTATTAACTAGGAGCAGGCCAGAGAACTAGGGGCCTCTTTTGCATAAGGAATTTTTCGCCTTTTAAGAGTTAAGCAAGGGTTAACAAGCAAAGAATTCCTTATGCAAATGAGGCACGTATTATCTTGCCTCCTATAGAGGGCATTTTTAGAGGCTTTTTAGAGTTCTCTGGGAGCAACTAGCTCAGTCTGACTCAGAGCTCTGGCTTTTCAAGAGGGGAGGGCAGGGCAGGGCAGGGAGAAGCAGAGTTGAAATCGTCTCTAAAACAGCTGGAAAAGGTGCATGTGGGGAGGGGGAGGAATTCAAAAGGTTTGATCGGAAGGCAGCAGGGGAAGGGGGGAGGTATGGCAGAGGAGCTGCTTTCAAGCTTTTGGAAAATATATCCAATCCAACTTCTGTGTTTGTGTTTGAGAGTGAGTGAATGAGAGAGGGATCTAAGTTCTCTGTGTGCGTGTGTCTGTTTGAGAGAGGGGGCATGGAGGGAGAGAGGGAGGAAGGAGAGGGAAGGAGAAGAAAAAGAATGGGAAAACTTATTTTGCAAGGGGGAAAAATGCTGTCGCTTTAAATCGGAACTGAGCATGCCTGGCTGTGGAATTCTGGGAGTTGAAGTCCACAAGTCTAAAAAGTGCCTCACTATATATATATATATATATATATATATATATATATATATATATATATATATATATATATATATATATATATATATATATATATATATATATATATATATATATATATATATATATATATATATATATATAAGATTTTTTTATTTTTTATTTTTACAACCCCTGGTAAGCCCCAATTATGGGAGGAAGCTAACTGCTTCCATCATCTGTCCTTCGGCTCGTCACAAGAGTCCATCATGACAGAAACCCAATATTTTTACTGTTGCCTTTGTTATATTTGTGTTTTTTTATTTGTGCTGATAAATAAATAAAGGGAGACTAGTATAGATCTATTTCAAGCTATTTAGCTCTCATCAGCTAGCCATACCCTTACTGGGATTTAAACCTGGGCTATATTGCACACTAGGCATACTAGGCAGAGATCTTAGCCATTAGGCCACAGGCTCTCATCCGTTTATCAGCGAAGCCAGGGTGAAAGGTATCTATTAGATTTTTATTTTTATTTTTATTTTTATTTTATATATATATATATATATATATATATATAGATAGATAGATAGATAGATAGATAGATAGATAGATAGATAGATAGATAGATAGATAGATAGATAGATAGATATAGATATAGATATAGATATAGATATAGATATAGATATAGATATAGATATAGATATAGATATAGATATAGATATAGATGATATAGATATAGATATAGATATAGATATAGATATAGATATAGATATAGATATAGATATAGATATAGATATAGATATAGATATAGATATAGATATAGATATAGATATAGATATAGATATAGATATAGATAGAGAGAGAAACAGAAAGAGAGAGAGAGAGAAAGAGAGAGGGAGAAAGATAAAAAAGAGAGACAGAAACAAAGAGAGAAAGAAATAGAGAGAGGGGGGGAGGGAGATATATATATATATTTCTCAAGCTCTTGGGGCTGAGAAGAATTGCTGCAAAACTGCATTTCCTGAAGTGGACCACTAGACTCCTAAACAACTGAAAAAATGATCTAGTAAAAAGAAAAGGCAATCAAAAGAGCAACATGCAAACAAAAGCAAATAAAATACCTCCAGGAGCAAAACAAATTAAAGTTTAATTTGTGTGCATTGTTGAATGGACTAGCCACACCTATCCAGTCACATGACCACATAGCCATAACCATCCAGCCAGTCCAGTCTGAGGGATCATGAATTGGCCCCCCCTGTTTAAAAAGTTTGAGGACTCCTGCTCTGTATATTTAAACCATGCACCAGATTTTAAACATTTGCTCTCACAAATTCTACATACTTTATACTTTGTTAAAGTTTCCTTTCTTGCAGTTCCATGAATTTAGCTTGTATTATCCAGAACAGATATATAAAATATGAAAACAAATGTTCATCCACATGCTTTTCTACTCCAGTCTGGATTTGACTGCAGTATCTCCTTACAGACTCAGCTATTCACAGTTGCTTATACTCTCTCTCTCTCTGTGTGTGTGTGTTTATACATTTAAGGTATTACTTGATCACAATACAGACGTTCTCTGAGCACAGAGGTTTGGCTCTATGAAGCAACATGTAAGACAAGTAAATAAATATTGCTTGAGGTTAATGATAACAATATTATGGAAACAATTATGATCCATGAGTCACAGCATGATATTCCAGATGGCATCTACAAAATCCCTATAAATATATCTTTTAAAATGCTGCAAATCTCATAAGTTTGGCAAAAACCTTTCAATCAACAGACATTTTAAATGAGGATCCTTAGTGCTTTCTGAGTTTGGTTGTTGTTGTGTAGATATTTTATTATTACCTATTGTTATCTATTTTGGGTAATGAAATGTCCTCAAGAAAACAACCAAACTCAGAGAACACCAAGGAGCTCTCATTTCAATCCTGAACTACAAATATTCTTCTTTATTAGATATTTTAAAATTTTACTTAAATCATTTTCCCCCAAGATTGCACAATAACCCTAAAAACATTGCCAATATTTTTCCTAGTAGGTAAGTAAACACACAAATGTTACTAAATAATACAATATTTAGTGAAAATCAAATGGAAGAACTAATAATAGTAGAAGAAATGGTAAAAAGGGTTAAAAGATGACATGTCCTGGAAATGATCAGTTACATGGTTTTAGATTCAAATATCTGACTAGTTTAAATCTAATTAAAGCTAAATAACTTAATGAAGTATTTCATAAAGGAGACATCAGTGACTGGGTAATAACTGGCAAAACTTACTTGATTCAAAAAGACCTAGTGAAAGGGATGATACCTGGAAACTACACACCAATATCATGCATTGTCAACTTCAATTTATCGAATTTATATTTACCAACAAATTAACACAAATTAACACAAAAATAGTTTGTCATGAAAGCGACTGTCTGGGAAGGCTCCTGGATTGGGGCTGAAAAGTAAAAGTGGAGCCAGCATGCTCTGTCCCATATTTGGGTAGACAAGGTTGTCCTGATAAAAAACAATTTATCAAGTTATAAATTTCCGATTGATAAAGTACTTCTGGAGAATTGCAAAAGCTGAGAAAGGAATTTACATATGATCAGGATTGATTGTAAAAGGGCATTTGATCCATTACTACAAAGAACTGATAGGAACTCAAAATAGACAAAGTACAGATAAATGAAGAACAGTGGTGGTATTTGCCGGTTCTTACCGGTTCAGATGGACCGGTAGTGGGAGCTGCTGGAGGCTCCGCCCACCTGTCTCGATGTAATCCTTGACCTTCTGTGAGAGCATGCTCACATTTGCAAACCGGTAGCGAAGGTAAATGAATCCCACCACTGACAAAGAAGCTAAAGTACGTATTCTGGGACTTTAGATTCAATTAAAGAAATACCTGCCACATAGCACCCCAGACATAACAATTGTTAAGAAAAAAGACAATGTCTGGTTAGTGGATGATAGTAGAGGCTGCAAAATAGATGAAAAACAAGTGGAGGGAATCACAAATTACAAAGACTTGCAAACTGTAACATAATGACAGTGCAAAAGAAAGCAAAAAATAATATCAACAGCAATAGGTCTCTTTGGTATATTCTCAAAATATCTGGAACACCACTTGAACTCCATTGACATTGACAAAATAACTATCAGTCAATGGCAAAATGCAGCTTTACTTGGAATAGCTTATATCCTACAATGGTACCTTTAACTTTGCTGAACAACATCTGCCTATTCTGGGTCCCTTGGGAAGGACTTGATAGGTGGACCAAAATGCCAAAACCAGACTAAACATCTGACTGACTGTGCAACCAAACATATTACTGGGTTG
This sequence comes from Thamnophis sirtalis, assembly GCF_051295495.1. Lineage (NCBI taxonomy): Eukaryota > Metazoa > Chordata > Lepidosauria > Squamata > Natricidae > Thamnophis > Thamnophis sirtalis. The sequence continues at coordinate 53,601,354 of NW_028261385.1, forward strand.
GGATAACCATTTATTTCTTGTGTATAAAAGCACAAAGCCCACCTGGAGTTCCCAGTTGAAACTGATTTCTGAAGCTACAATTACAATGTGTTTCTTCTGCTTTTTCAGCCTTCTGCGTTGAAGATTGCAGCTGATCAAGTCAGTTTGTTGTTCTCAGGTGGGAAGCATTTTGTACATAGAAAATGTAAAGTCTTCAAGAATCAGTAGGGAAGTGAGAAAGGATCAGAAGGATGCTTTGCCCCTTTGTGACAGAAATAATGCCTCATCTTTATTTCATATGGTAACTCCCCAGTGCCTCAATAAATTATTAAAATCTTTTCAGAGTTTGCAAGTACCAGAAATGCAATGTGTCATAAAAGCTTAGAAGAGCAAAGTATTTTGAACAACAACAATGTTCTGATTGCCACTGGATGGAGAAAGATGTTCCTGCATTACAGGGTATCAGAGTGAATGTATTCATTATTGATGCAATGATATCGGGTTAGTTTCCTGGGCTTGGTGGCTATTATGGTAAACAAACTGAAGAACACAAACAGTTTATGCATTTTATAATATTCTGTAGAAAACTCTATTCACAAGAGTTTTGTGAGAAAGTGTCTCAGATGAAATCTTTTAACATTGTATTTTCTGTTTGACAGCCGTAATGTTGGTCTGGACCACTATTTATACATATTTTAATATCAGCCAATAGAAGGTTGAACAGCACACAAAGTAGATGGAGTTGATTCAAAAGCTACCCTTGATTTAATTCATGTGTCATTACGATTAATTATAGTCTAATTATACATTACATGTATTCAGTTTCCACTTATACCACATTAAAAATGATAATTCAGTGGCAACTTGGAAAAAGATACTTGGAAAAACACCCAGGACTTGGTTGGCTGCACATAGCCCTGGGCCTTTAGATTTTTTACCTTTACACTAAGCCAAATGTGGTTAAGTTCACTGGGTGACATTGCAGTTTATGGAGCAAGGTTAATGCTTAGGATAGTGTTTTTTTAAACCAGGTGAAATAGAGCTATTTGTATAGGTCAGGGGTGTCAAACTTGTGGCCCGCAGGGCTGATGCATCGCGTGCTGATCATACCCATGCCTGGTTTAGCAAAGGGGGAAAAAGTCATGATATGTCAGGTGATGATGCCATGATGATGCAAGTTTGACACCTCTGGTATAGGAGGTTCTTGCTTGACTACCATTCAAATGTGCAATGGCATAGAATGAGTGGAACTTACAACTGATTCCTGAAGATCTGGCCATTGCAGCAATCACATGTTTATCCTTTGTAACTTTTGCCAGCTTTCTATACATAATGTCAATGAGGAAGCCAGGAAAAAGTTGCAAATGGAGACCATGTAATACCCTCACTTAATGATGGCGTTGGAGTCACCTGATAATAGCAACTGAGAAGTGCTGGATCTGCCATTGCTAAGTGACATGGCTTAGTGGTGGGTTGCCAATTTTTTTACTACTGCTTTGGGTGTGCTCATGCATTATACTTCTGTGCATGTTCAGAAGTGTCTGGGTGAGTGGGCGGAGCCTCCCATTGCCAGTATTACTGGTTCGCCTGATCTGGGCCGAACCAGGAGCAACCAGGGACGTGCAGTCATGGGAGGCAGGGGAGGCAGAGCCTCACCACTGTCATCATGAAAAGAAAAAAAAGTGTAAAAGGAAAAAGGCAAGAGCTGAGGTCAGGCTGAGCTAGTTGCTGCCAGAGTCACAGTGAATTAGGCAATGACGTGCCTATTCTAGTCTGACTTTAGGTGTTTTATGATCACTTCAGCAGAGTTAAGCAAGGGTTAAAAGCCGAAAAATTCCTGACGTAGGTGAGGCACGTCGTTCTTCTGCCTCCTCCTGTAGAGGGCACTTTTTTAGAGGCTTTTTTAAACAGTTAAGCAGAGTCATCCACGGTGTCTCTGGCACCAACTAGCTCAGCCTGACCTCAGCTCTTGCCTTTTTCCTTTTACATTTTTTTTCTTTTCATGATGACAGGCAAGAGCAGAGTTGAAATGCTCTCTGAAACAGCTGGAAAAGGTATGTGTGGGTCGGAGGGAGGGGGAGGAATTCAAACTTCATCCTCAAGTGTAGATCTCTCCCTAAGTGTAGTTTGATTGCAGGCAGAGCCACATTGCCTTTTCAAACACACACACACACACACACATACACACACACAGCTCTGGATAAAACTATATAAGCCCAGCTTCATTGATTACAAGTTTGAAAAGGTAACATGGCTCCACCTGCAATCAAAGGCTCAGATTGGCTCCCCTCCGGCTTCTCTGCCTCTTCTCTCACCCCAGCCTACAAGCAGGAGGTGAGTGGGTGGGTCGGCTTTATTGCATTTCAGGCATTTCCCACCCAGAAAGCAGGCTGCATTTGCTAATGGTGGAGGTGTTTGGGGAAGGCAGCAGGGGAATGGGAGAGGGTATGGCAGAGGAGCTGCTTTCAAGACATTGGAAAATATAACCAATCCAACTTCTGTATTTGTGTTTGTTTGAGAGTGAGTGAGTGAGAGAGGGAAGGGGGTAGGAGAGATAGTCCAATCCAAATTCTCTCTGTGTGTGTGTCTGTTTGAGAGATGGGGGACGGAGGTAGAAAGGGAAGAAGAAGGGGGAGGAAGAAGAAAAAGAATGAAGGAAACTTTTTCGCAAAGGAGAAAAACAAATGCTGTCGCTTTAAATTGGAACAGCATGCATGGCTGTGGAATTGTGGGAGTTGAAGTCCACAAGTCTAAAAAAATTTGAAACCCACCACTGTATCAGTGCCTCACCAGCCATAAACCTCACCACACGTCACTGGGAGCAACCCATCTCTGACATGGCCAAATAACAAATGCTTTACAACTGCATTGCTTAGCAACAGAAATTCCATTCCTAATTACCATTGTTAACATAGAACTACATGGAATTGTTTATGAATTGAGATCCAATTTGAGATTGCCACCACTGAGAAGCATAGGTAAAACCATTTGGGAATTTTTGTGTGTGTTAACATTATTTGAGACTAGTAAAATTGGTAATTGGATCAAACAGTTTAAGAACCATTGGTTTAGGATATTGTGTAAACACAACCATCTATGGCAAGTCAAGAATCTGTGGTTAAGTGCATTCTGCCTTAGTACAGTATGTCTCTGTCAGTATCTCAGCAATATTTCTCTTTCTTGCCTAGGATTTGTTAGTATATTAAGATAGTCTTGTTTTCTTCAGAGCTTCCATGACATACTACAGAAAAAGTAGTACTTGATACAGCTTGTAATCACTGACTTGATATAGCTTGTAATCCCCCCTCTTTGATATGAAGACTGAATGGTTTTTAAAACACATTTTGTCAGACTCCAAAAAATATTATGACTTAACATACAATATGGAACTATGTTGGAAGCCACTGATATGCTGATTTGCTTCAGTTACTAAAAGATCATTTTAATTTGGACAAAAGTATAGGTAGCATTTCTCAGAACTCATTCATTGATAATCTAAGATTAAAATGAAATTAGTTCTTCATTGACCTAACAGCTGTACATTTAGGTCAATGAGTTCTCTTCTTGAGAACAATATATACAGTATACTACTACTACTACTACTACTACTACTACTACTACTACTACTACTACTACTACACCACATACACACATGCGCACGTGCACACACATGCACACACACACACACATATCCATGAGGTCCCGTCCCTTCTTATCTGATTGTTCCCTAGGCAGCCTTTCTTTCCCACATTTCCCAAAGTTATTCCCACATACCAAAACAGATGGGGACAGCTCCTAACTGACCTTGGGGAACTTGAAAAGCTAAGCAGGATTGGACTTTGTTAGTCAGTTATTCCAAAAGGTTATATAGCTACCTAACTTAAAACAACTCTGGGAGGTTTACAACCAACAACAAAGTATAAAAACAGTAAAAAAAACCAATATAAAAATAACAGAAAAACCTAGTGGAATAGACCCACCTCCTGCCTTCACTCACTTTCTCAACCCACCTTAGCCTTACCCTATCCCAAAATTGGGGAAAGAACCAGGTTTTAAGTACTCTCCAGAAGGATAGAATGGTTGGGGGCTTTCAGATCTTGGTTGGAGAGACAGTATTCCATAGAGCAAGGTATACAATGGAATAAGATTGCATCTGAGCCTCACAAGATAGCAATAAGTACTTGGATGGGAAATCATCAGAAAAAGCTAAATCTATCAACTTGAGAGAAATTGAAAAAGTCCTCTCAGAAGAAAGGTAACAGCAAACTACTTTTGTTATGCTCTCAGAGAGGAATATGTGGATTTGTCCATCTAGCCATCAGAAATATTTTTTTAATATATCTGATCAGCAATTACAAGCATCTGGAAAATAGTACAGGAAGATACAAGAATGGTTGTGAGGTGCATTTAGTTAGTACAAGATATAGCTCATAAGAAGATGATTCAGATGTAGCCTACTGAGAATTCTGCAAGATTATTGTGGAAATGTATTTGGTCCTGACCTTTTTTTTCTAGTACTACTTTTATTTCCAAAGGAAAGAATATTTCTTAATGATGTAATAAAACACCCATGAGGGAAGATGATGTTATAAGAACTTCCTTTGCAAACACTAATTAAACTTAAACAATAAGAGTCTAGTCAGCTGTAGGTAGAGCCTTATATTCTTGAAATCAATTAATTTAAAATTTGGCAGAAGTGTGAAGGGTATAAATAAAGTAACCAAACACTGAATAAACTCAGAGTTTAGAAGACCATTTGCTAAGGCTTGTGATGGAACAAATTACAGTTGTAGAATAACTGCAAACACAATAAGAGTAAAGAAAAGTGGGGAAAAAAGAATATTAGCACCTGAGTACAATGTGTCATTTTGGGGGAACAGTAAACTCTGAAAAAATTATGCAGATGCAATGGTCTCTTGCCAAAAAAGAAGTCTATGAAGTCTATGATGAATTTGAAAGCAAAAGTGTTGATGACATAAATATCTAACAAAGACTTGGCTTTTGTTGGTCTATAGATCCCTCGGTTTGCTCTCCTAATATATTCAGGCTCTGGAGATATATATATATATCTCCAGAGCCTGAATATATGTATGTATGTATGTATATGTATATGTATATGTATATGTATATGTATATGTATATGTATATGTATATGTATATGTATATGTATATGTATATGTATATGTATATGTATATGTATATGTATATGTATATGTATATGTATATGTATATGTATATGTATATGTATATGTATATGTATATGTATATCAGGGGTGGGTTCCTCCCGGTTCGCACCGGTTCTTGCGATCCGGTTCGTCAGTGAACCCGGAAGTAATTAACTTCCGGGTTCCTAGCCCCTGTCGCTGGGTGCCTGCAGGGTTTTTCTTTTTAAAAAACGCCTCTCCGGAGAGGAAGCCCTGTCAAAGCGCACTTTTCCTGCCTCGGCGGCTGCAGGGACCACCCCACCGCTTTCTCTTCCTCCTCCTCCTCCTCCCATTCTGCCCTGAGCAGCAGCAACGGCAGCCGAGCTGGGAAAGGGGCGCTTTAGCAGGGCTGTGGAAGCCCTGTCAAAGCGCACCTTTCCTGCCTCGGCGGCTGCAGGGACCACCCCACCACTTTCTCTTCCTCCTCCTCCTCCTCCTCCCCTTCTGCCCTGAGCAGCAGCAGCGGCAGCTGAGCTGGGAAAGGGGCGCTATAGCAGGGCTGTGGGAGCCCTGTCAAAGCGCACCTTTCCTGCCTCGGCGGCTGCAGGGACCACCCCACCACTTTCTCTTCCTCCTCCTCCTCCTCCCCTTCTGCCCTGAGCAGCAGCAATGGCAGCCGAGCTGGGAAAGGGGCGCTTTAGCAGGGCTGTGGGAGCCCTGTCAAAGCGCACCTTTCCCGCGTCGGCGGCTGCAGGGGCCACCCCACCGCTTTCTCTTCCTCCTCCTCCTCCTCCCCTTCTGCTATGAGCAGCAGCAACGGCAGCCGAGCTGGGAAAGGGGCGCTTTAGCAGGGCTGTGGGAGCCCTGTCAAAGCGCACCTTTCCTGCCTCGGCGGCTGCAGGGACTGCCCCGCTGCTTTCTCTTCCTCCTCCTCCTCCTCCTCCCCTTCTGCCCTGAGCAGCAGCAACGGCAGCCGAGCTGGGAAAGGGGCGCTTTAGCAGGGCTGTGGGAGCCCTGTCAAAGCGCACCTTTCCCGCGTCGGCGGCTGCAGGGACCGCCCCGTCGCTTTATCTTCTTCCTCCTCCTCCTCCCCTTCTGCCCGCAGCAGCAGCAACGGCAGCCGAGCCAGGAAAGGAGCGCTTTTGCAGGGCTTCCGCCGCGCCCCCAAGGACCGCTGACCTCGCGCCTCCATTTCTTCTTCTTCCCCAGCCTTCCCAGTTAGCTTGCTTGAAGCTCCGAGGAGGCAGGAGGAGGGTCGCAGGAGTGGAAGTGGGGGGAGGTCTTCCCGGCCGGGAAGAGCTGAGAGGCTGCCGGCCCCTTTCGCAGGAAAGTTAACTTTTCTTGGCGAAATCCTGCCCCCCCTCCCCTGCGTGGGTGTGTGGTTGGCTGTCCTCTTCCCGTAAGCCGCCCGGAGTTACCTGTGTGTGAGGTGGGCTGCCCTATGCATTTGCGTGTGTGCGCTGGAAAGAGAGTGAAAAAGAGAGGGAGAAATAATTATATCAATTAGATAGATCAGTCTTTCTCCATCTTGGAGACTTGAAAGTGTGTGGACTTCAACTCCCAGAAAGGGAGTTGGGAGAAAGGGAGAAAGGAGGAGAGAATGAAAGGAAGATGGGGGAAAGAAGAAAGAGGTAAGGAGAGGAGGATGGAAAGGAGAGAAAGAGGGGGAGAGAGGGTAGAAAGGGGAAGAGGAAGAGCAGGAGTAGGAGAAAGGGAAGGGAAGAAGGAAGGGGAAGGAGAGGAAGAAGGAGGAAAGTAGAGAAGGGAGGGAGGGTGAAAAGAAAGAGGTAAGGAGAGGAGGATGGAAAGGAGAGAAAGAGGAGCAGAGAGGGTAGGAAGGGGATGAGGAAGAGCAGGAGTAGGAGAAAGGTACAGGAAGAAGGAAGGGAAAGGAGAGCAGGAAGGAAGAAAGTAGAGAAGGGAGGAAGGGAGAAAAGAAAGGGAAAATAAGATGGTGTTATAACAGGAGGAAGGGATGGTAAACAAAGCAACCCAAACTGTATATTATAACCTATTAAATGAAATAATAAATGTATAAGAATGATAAATGTTAAAACACTTGTAACCAAACGACATGCTATATGTGATGATGGGTTTTTTTCTTTTTGTTTTGTTTTGTTTTTATTGTTGTGGGTATGTGTCGTCTATGTAACAAAAAAAAATAAAAAAATAATTTTTATAAAAAGGTGGAGAAACACTGAGATAGATGATAATGAGGGAGGGAGAGGGAGAGAGAGAGAGAGACCATAACTAGATAGACAGATAGGCAGGCAGATAGACGGATGGATAGAGAGAAAGAGAGAGAGATAGGTAGGCAAGCAGATAGATGGATGGAGAAAGAGAGGGGGAAAGAGGGAGAGGGATACCATAACTAAATAGGCAGGCAGATAGACAGACAGATGGATGGATGGATAGAGAGAGAGAGGATGTATATAATTAAGGTGACCAGACGTCCCTAGCGAGGTCGCGGGCTGGCAGTAACTGCTGCGGCCTAGCTCCCCCCTCCCGGTCAATGGTGTCCCTCTTTACCAATCTGAAAATCTGGTCACCTTACTTGTTTAGGTAATTCTGAGGTGGTTGATGGTTCTGTGAGTGCCTGTCCTTTATAATTTTCCACATTGCCTTGATGGTTTTTATTCCAGTGACTTTGTCTTTCCTGTTCTTAGGCTTAGGAAAAAAAAAACTGGTTTCATTGGCAGTCTTTCTTTTGGGGGGGGGGGGGATTTTTATTTTTTTGGTGTTTTCCTAGCACTGTCATAGTTTGTGGGTGTGGGTGGGTGTGTAATGTCCCACAGTTATCTATGCATTAATAATGATCTAGTAATATTAATAATATCTAGTGATTAGTAATATCTAGTAATAACATCGTCTTGGCCACTCCCACCAGGTCACATGGGTGGCAGGCCACTCCCATCCAGTCACATGGGCGGCAAGCCACTCCCATCCAGTCACATGGGCGGCAAGCCACTCCCATCCAGTCACATGGGCGGCAAGCCACTCCCACAAAGGAGGCCACGCCCACAGAGGTGGTTCGAACAATTTTTGAAACCCACCCCTGATGTATATGTATATGTATATGTATATGTATATGTATATGTATATGTATATGTATATGTATATGTATATGTATATGTATATGTATATGTATATGTATATGTATATGTATATGTATATGTATATGTATATGTATATGTATATGTATATGTATATGTATATGTATATGTATATGTATATGTATATGTATATGTGTATATATATGTCTAGAATTACCTGGATTACAGAGATTATTGTTTGCTAGATGATTCTGGACTCTAGCCTTGATATAACTAGCTCCATAACCTGTTTGTTTTAGATCAGGGTTGTCCAATCTTGGCAACTTTAAGACTTGTAAACTCCCAAAATTCCCCAGCAAGCATGTCTTGTGGAGACATGATCATGATTTGTGACCTTATCTGCAGGTTTCCCAGAAGCAAAGTCAATGGGAAAGCCAGCAAAATATCATGCACTTTTTTTCTTGAGGACCCCCTGGGTAGCAGGGCCCTCATATTCTATAGTACATGCATGCACTTACGCCTGTCCATAACACCATCTCACCCATACACCCACTCATAGTTCTTGCTTGCCATCCTGCTTGTGAGACACCTAAGAAGGAAAGGGTTGAGATTGTAACCCTGCTGACTTTCTAATGACTTTGTTTGTTGGAAACCAGCAGGAAGTTGGAAGTCATGCTCACATGAGGTCCTTGCTTAATGACCTGTTGTGACTCAGCAGAAACCTGTGAGTTGTTGCAGGATAATGAGCAGCTGTTGCTCGTTAGGGTCTTCTCCTAAAGATAAAAGACTGATGGTGCCACGCCTTAGTTGCAGAAGTCAACGTCGTTCGTTTATTCGTGAGTTCAGTTCCATGATACAAAGAGGCACTTGGATAAGTGATTTGCTTTCTGTAAACCTGGTTTGCTGTAAGAGTTTTGTTTTTGCATTTGCTGTGTAACTTTTTGCCAGAGACTTTATCTATGTTTATTTTGGGCTCGCAGCCAGCTTGAGCCGGGACTGATAAAGATATTTCCTTTGAAGTTCTGTCTGGCTGTCGTTTGTAATGAGCGAAGAGGAGGGTCAGAACAATGACCTGTGGGATTCTCACTTACCAACAGCAATGTGGACTATTGGATTACTGCCGAACTGGGCCGAACTGGTAGTGCTTTGCTAGCCTGGGTTGTTGGAACCGGAAGCGACACAGGCCTTCCACACCCCTGAACTGGTTCCCCGGGCAGTGTCACCATCTTGTTTTTTAGTTCTGCACCAGCAGAGAATAATGGTAATTGCATTATGGGCAAACGTATTTATGCATGTAGAGTGCATGTCTGGTGCATGCGCGAGCAAAGTGAGAGCACACATGCAAAATTGCACATGCACCAAACCAGCAGTAATGCAGGCAGCAACCCACCCCTGGATTGCTGTCATTAAAGGGCACAGTCATGTAACATCTTGCTTTATGATTGTATCACTTACTAATGGAAATTCTGGTCCCAATTACCATTGTAACTCTAAATAACCTGTGAATAGGGAATGTAACTATAGTTTTGGAATAAAGCATAAGAACAATAACAATATCAGTTTGATTACATACATTGAACAAAAATCATGCAGAATTAAAGCTCTAATCTCATACTAATAATTTTTCTATCCCTCCTTTATTATTTTTATAAATAAACCAAGGCAGAAAATATATTCAATATACTTTTCGTCCTCCTTTTTTTACCTGCAACAACAATAACCCAGTGGAGTGAGTTGAGTTGACAAAACATGACTGGCCCAAAGCTATCCAGCTTGCTTTCATGCCTATGGTGGAATTAGAATTCACACTCTCCTGAATTCTAGTCTGATGCTTTAACTACTTTTTAGAACATTTTTTTTTCAGTCTGGTACTCCTGAATTCCTTCTTTCCCTGAAATTTCCTGTATTCTGTTACCATAGCCAATTAGCTGAAAATAAGGTCTTATGAACTGCGTGAAACTTTTATTCAATCAGAATGGCCTAGGATTCCTATGTAAATATTTAATTTTCTATTATTATTTTTTGCCTAATGAAATTTTTAAATCAATACTCTGACTTCTGGAACCATTATGTACTTTAGTCAGAGTGCCCCTGTGGTTGTAGGTTTTTTTTTAAAAATTTGTTAATATTTACACATATATCTTCTGGACCATATTTTCTATATGCCATATATTCTAGTCACACAACAAAACTAGACTGTAGCCTGGCAACCTGATTCTATTTGTTTGTAGTTAAACATACTGTTTATAACTCAATAGCCAATTTGGCTGGATTTGTTCATGCACTGAGGTATAGACTAATGTTGTACATAGAAGAGTATAGTACTATTATAGTACTATACTATTCTATAGTATAGAAAAATAGTTAGGGTATGATTGGAACAGCTCAAGCTGTTGAAAACTTTAGTATGTGTTGAACTGAGGACAGTTTATCAATGTTGGAGATGCAAAAGTTTTAATTATATATATAATATTTAAGATTTTGTTTACAAGTTACAAGCATGCTTGTTAATGTGTGCTGTACTGCATACCCTTAGAATAATGGATGATCTAACAGATTTGTTCTGACATAATGAAATATTGCAAATATGTTTTTTTACCCATTGTATGCCATCCCTTTCTTAGTGACATAACTGTATGAGTCTGTCTGTCTGTCTGTCTTTCTGTCTGTCTATTTATCTATCACCTGGAAGGATGTTCCACTCAATAGGGCAAGGCAAATTTTCATTGAATTACAGCTTCGTTTGTCACTTTATTTGGATTTTGTTGTATTCTTCTTTGCTTTGGAAATCACAATTGTGATGTACATTGTACTGTAATGGGTTACTCAAAAGTTACAAGTTACTGTCCCAGTTGGAAAAAGGTAGGGTTTGCATTCCTGTACTGTAATACTTTCCTGAAAGTCAGTCCTAGTGAAATTAGTGACCCATAAGTATGCATTGAACTGAAGTAACCATCTAACAATAAATATAATTCACATATCCCTTTATTTTTTGTCTTAATTGTTCATGGGTATTTCATATGATGTATCTTCGGTGGCTGGATTCATGTATCACCATGATGCCCATAGTAATATGTTTTGTTTGGTTTCAGTATGCAATCACTGCATTCGTAAAGGATAGGGAATGGTAGAAAATATTGTGTAATTATGGTTTGTTCAATCAGGCAGGATGGAAAAACATGCCCTGATTATCTTTCCTTCCTTCCTTTATTTCTCATACAATTCTACAGCTAAAACAGTAACAATCACTTGGTTGTTTCATCATTAATAATCCTGGGTGGCTAGTTTGTGCTTCCCACTACCATTATTTCTTCCTTATATATAAAATGTTTACTGTGAAATAAAATAATAATAATGGTGTGGCACTGTTGTAGTTTCTGTGAATGTGACTGTTGCAAATTTAATGCGATCTTGAGGGATTTGCTGTAAATCTTTTCCATTTTTTATGTGGATGGTATTTGGTAAGCTGGATCAATTCGCTTCTTTATGTTACACTAAGGTGACCAGATTTTCAGATTGAAAAAGAGGGACGCCCTTGACCGGGGGGGGGGGGGGGGGCTTGATTAAAAAAAATTTTTTTGTCAAAAGGTCACCCCAGGACACTGAAACCAGCATAAATACGAATCTGTTGCCAAACAAAATTTTGATCACGTGACCATGAGGATGCTGCAACGGTCGCTAAGTGTGAAAAATGGTCGCAATGGTCGCTAAGTGTGAAAAATGGTCATCAGTCACTTTTTTCAATGCCATTGTAACTTTGGTCACTATACCACCTTTCTTGCCACAGTTCTTAAGTGAATGACTGCTGTGTAACTTGCATGTGTGAGGATGACATACAAAACTTCTTGTACCTTTGCAAACTATTCTAACTGCTGAATCATACCCAAAAATTAGGTAATAGCAATACATTTTGATCCTATGTCCAGCAGGTTCTGATTGAGTAAAAAATACACACTCTTTCAAAACTACAATAAACACATCAATCTATAAATAAGATGTGAAACCATGTGGAGACAATATGTGTTGATTAGCATATAAATCCCCTCCTCCTTAAATTAATACATGGATGTGGAATATAGTATGGTATAGATGTCACAAATCATGGTGGGGAAACTTTTTCTTATGGAATGCCACTGAAAAACAGGAAAGACAATAACAAAAGATATATGATATAATGGATATGAGGTGATCCATGTAAGTGGATGAGTTTGCAACATTTGTATCTTTCTATAATTAATTACCCGTAAATACATTTTTAATTTAACACTGATTTAATTTCACTGGTTCTGGATTGATATAATTCCAAGCAACATGCTTCTTGGCTTAAACCAAATGATAACTGCAATTGTTTTTAACAAAGCTTGGAGAACAGCTGATATAATTTTCTTTTCAAGAAGCAAGTTACTGTCTTTTCCCTTATTACGTAAAGATATGAGGTGGTTTGATTGGAATATTAAACTATGGAGGTGGTCTTTTTTGTACTATATTTCATCTTTTTGTACTATATTCTCCTTGTCCATGGCTATTATGATTAATACCATCACTACCATTTGTGCCGAGTATCTGAACAATATTTTCAAAATTAAATCACCCTGTGTTTCAGCAGTTTAGAAAAGGAGGAAGAAAAACTTGAAGCAGGGCCCAGAGAGTACTACCTCAATTTGAGGAATACATTTTCCAGGAAAGAAGTCTATGTGCCAAATATTGCAAATTAAAAAAAGGTCATGTGACCATCTTCAATGAAGTACTGAGTATGTATACTTTATTTTCATAATTACTTCTTTTTCAATCATAGGAGTGAGGGCTATGATAATTTCCCATTCCCAAAACAAGGTTTATAATGGCAAAGAAAAGAGCAAATGCCTCTTTTATATAATACTGTTTCCAGGAGAAATCAATCAAACAACTAAGCAACAAATTTTAACAAGTAAAAGTTTACTTTGCCAAATAAGATATGTTCCAAGTGGATTGCCAATATCAACTGTTTCTAGCAGCAAGTTTTGTTTTCCAATGAAGGATGGCCAGTTCTGTCCCTTCCATTGTTTGGGAAAAGATTGCTTACTACCTACATTCAGATGTATTCTAAAATTATACCACAGCAAGTTAAAATGCCCATAAAATGACTGCAAGCTTTAAAGAATGTCTTGCTGTGTAGAATATCCTGGCATAATCTTAGCTATGGCAATATTTAAATTACATGAGTGTAAAGAGATTACAAGTGGTCCTTAACTTACAATAGTTCATTTAGTGACTGTTCAAAGTTACAATGGCACTGAAAATGACTTATGACTATTTTTCACACTTATGACCTTTGTAGCATCCCCATGATTATGTGATCAAAATTCAGATGCTTGGCAACTGGTTCATACTTATGAGTGTTAGAAGTTGTTGTGGCTTGTATGTCTAATAAATGGCATTTACAATAACTGTAAAGTAGAATATCCAGTTTACTGATCTTATAAATCAACATTAATGTTTTAATGCAAGCGAAAGCCTAGGAATCTGAATCAGAAAGTGATTAAATGCAAAAATCCAAGGCTTTGAAACTTGGAAAGCACATGGCACAGAATGGTACAGAAACAAGCTGCAACTAGTTCACAGAATCACAACTGTGAGTGCATCCTTTAGTTAGAACAGAAGCACATAAAACCACTTGTATATTTTCAGACCAAAAATGAAGATTGATCAGATTTTTTGCATCCTCAGTTCTATGTAATTTTCCTTCAGAAATCAGTACTGTTTTCTACCCTATTGTTACAAGTACATCCCTATTTAAATGAAACTGAAAAAGTTCCAGGACAGCAGAAATAATGTACAAGAAAATGGATTTTATTTATTAAAGGAAACCATGTGTTTACAATGTGAATCTCAAGTGAGAGCCATTTTAAAAAAAGACAGTACAGCTGATACCTACAGATATTGAAATGGAGAACAGAAAATTCCACTAATTTAGAATCATAATTAAAATAATCCATGGAGTACTATGAATTATATGCATATTCTATGTTCCATGTTCTATCTCTCTCTCACACACACACACACATCCCGCCCTCCCAACTTCCAAGTAGAAAAAGAAATCTTACAGAATTATTCAAAAAATAATTTTAAAGAGAAAACACGTCTTCATGAGGTCTCCATTCAAAACACACACACACACACACACCACACACACACAGCCAGCCAGCTCCTTGTTAAAGGAAATTCTTTGCATTTGCATTCTTTGAAAGTATTCAGATGCAGTCAAACTTTAAAAGTATTTAAATTAAAGTAAGAAGAAACTTCCCACAACGACAACAATTAACCAGAGCAACAGGAAGTTGTGAGTGCTCCGATACAAGTAGAAAAAGAAATCTTACAGAATTATTCAAAAAATAATTTTAAAGAGAAAACACGTCTTCATGAGGTCTCCATTCAACACACACACACACACACACACCACACACACACACAGCCAGCCAGCTCCTTGTTAAAGGAAATTCTTTGCATTTGCATTCTTTGAAAGTATTCAGATGCAGTCAAACTTTAAAAGTATTTAAATTAAAGTAAGAAGAAACTTCCCACAACGACAACAATTAACCAGAGCAACAGGAAGTTGTGAGTGCTCCGATACAAGTAGAAAAAGAAATCTTACAGAATTATTCAAAAAATAATTTTAAAGAGAAAACACGTCTTCATGAGGTCTCCATTCAAAACACACACACACACACACACCACACACACACAGCCAGCCAGCTCCTTGTTAAAGGAAATTCTTTGCATTTGCATTCTTTGAAAGTATTCAGATGCAGTCAAACTTTAAAAGTATTTAAATTAAAGTAAGAAGAAACTTCCCACAACGACAACAATTAACCAGAGCAACAGGAAGTTGTGAGTGCTCCGATACAAGTAGAAAAAGAAATCTTACAGAATTATTCAAAAAATAATTTTAAAGAGAAAACACGTCTTCATGAGGTCTCCATTCAAAACACACACACACACCACACACACAGCCAGCCAGCTCCTTGTTAAAGGAAATTCTTTGCATTTGCATTCTTTGAAAGTATTCAGATGCAGTCAAACTTTAAAAGTATTTAAATTAAAGTAAGAAGAAACTTCCCACAGCGACAACAATTAACCAGAGCAACAGGAAGTTGTGAGTGCTCCGATACAAGTAGAAAAAGAAATCTTACAGAATTATTCAAAAAATAATTTTAAAGAGAAAACACGTCTTCATGAGGTCTCCATTCAAAACACACACACACACACACACCACACACACACAGCCAGCCAGCTCCTTGTTAAAGGAAATTCTTTGCATTTGCATTCTTTGAAAGTATTCAGATGCAGTCAAACTTTAAAAGTATTTAAATTAAAGTAAGAAGAAACTTCCCACAACGACAACAATTAACCAGAGCAACAGGAAGTTGTGAGTGCTCCGATACAAGTAGAAAAAGAAATCTTACAGAATTATTCAAAAAATAATTTTAAAGAGAAAACACGTCTTCATCTCATCCGGAGATTCCTTCCCCCCCCCCCCCCTTCTCACCTCCTCAAGAAAGAGAGCAAACCAAGCAGCCGGGAAATAGATCACTCAGCTGATTTGTCAGTCGCCCCGCGCTCATCAAAACAAGCATGTAGGGCAGGAAGGGAAGGCTTCTGGCTGCTCCTGGGCAGCGATCCCACTGCCATCCCCCCCCCCCCCCGCTTCTCACCGCCTCAAGAAAGAGAGCAAACCAAGCAGCCGGGAAATAGATCACTCAGCTGATTTGTCAGTCGCCCCGCGCTCATCAAAACAAGCATGTAGGGCAGGAAGGGAAGGCTTCTGGCTGCTCCTGGGCAGCGATCCCACTGCCATTCCCCCCCCCCCCCCGCTTCTCACCGCCTCAAGAAAGAGAGCAAACCAAGCAGCCGGGAAATAGATCACTCAGCTGATTTGTCAGTCGCCCCGCGCTCATCAAAACAAGCATGTAGGGCAGGAAGGGAAGGCTTCTGGCTGCTCCTGGGCAGCGATCTCACTGCCATCCCCCCCCCCGCTTCTCACCGCCTCAAGAAAGAGAGCAAACCAAGCAGCCGGGAAATAGATCACTCAGCTGATTTGTCAGTCGCCCCGCGCTCATCAAAACAAGCATGTAGGGCAGGAAGGGAAGGCTTCTGGCTGCTCCTGGGCAGCGATCCCACTGCCATTCCCCCCCCCCCCCGCTTCTCACCGCCTCAAGAAAGAGAGCAAACCAAGCAGCCGGGAAATAGATCACTCAGCTGATTTGTCAGTCGCCCCGCGCTCATCAAAACAAGCATGTAGGGCAGGAAGGGAAGGCTTCTGGCTGCTCCTGGGCAGCGATCTCACTGCCATCCCCCCCCCCGCTTCTCACCGCCTCAAGAAAGAGAGCAAACCAAGCAGCCGGGAAATAGATCACTCAGCTGATTTGTCAGTCGCCCCGCGCTCATCAAAACAAGCATGTAGGGCAGGAAGGGAAGGCTTCTGGCTGCTCCTGGGCAGCGATCCCACTGCCATTCCCCCCCCCCCCCCCGCTTCTCACCGCCTCAAGAAAGAGAGCAAACCAAGCAGCCGGGAAATAGATCACTCAGCTGATTTGTCAGTCGCCCCGCGCTCATCAAAACAAGCATGTAGGGCAGGAAGGGAAGGCTTCTGGCTGCTCCTGGGCAGCGATCCCACTGCCATTCCCCCCCCCCCCGCTTCTCACCGCCTCAAGAAAGAGAGCAAACCAAGCAGCCGGGAAATAGATCACTCAGCTGATTCGTCAGTCGCCCCGCGCTCATCAAAACAAGCATGTAGGGCAGGAAGGGAAGGCTTCTGGCTGCTCCTGGGCAGCGATCTCACTGCCATCCCCCCCCCCCCCCGCTTCTCACCGCCTCAAGAAAGAGAGCAAACCAAGCAGCCGGGAAATAGATCACTCAGCTGATTCGTCAGTCGCCCCGCGCTCATCAAAACAAGCGTGTAGGGCAGGAAGGGAAGGCTTCTGGCGGCTCCCGGGCAGCGATCCCACTGCCATCTTCTTTGGATGCCCAAAGCCTTCCAGCCCACTCAGGGCGAGTCAGCTGCGGTGCAGCCGGTGGTGGGCAGGAAGGTTTTCGGGCAGCTCCTGGGCGGCAGGTGTCTGGGTGGGAAGAGCCGGAGGGGGTGGCGGTGGCATTTTCGCTGCAGAGAAGAGGCGCACGATCACGAATGGACTCCGCGGCAGGAGGAGAGGGTGGGGGGGCAGCGGCAGCCGCCCGCAGAGAACCTCCACGCTGCCGCTGCTCCCACCCTCTCCTCCTGCTGCAGCGAGTGGAAAATTCTCTGATTAGAATTAGATTACTCACCAGTCAGCGCAGCTGCAACCTCTTTCGTCTTTTGGCGAAAGGAAATTGAGACTCGCGCAGGCGTGCTGAAAATTTCCCATCCCAGCCAGCTCACTGATTGGCTGGAGTCCAGGCCAATCCAATCAGTGAGCGGCAGACTGGGCTGGCTTAAATTTGTAAATTTAAATTTGTAAAAGCACGCTTTTTTTGGCGCTCGCAGCTCCCGCCCATCAGCTGCTAGCTTGCTGGGCTGGCTCATCTGGTAGAGAACAGAATGATGAGCCAGCCCAGCAAGCTAGCAGCTGATGGGCGGGAGCTGCGAGCGCCAAAAAAAGCGTGCTTTTTAAAAAAGCGTGCGGGACGCGGGAAAACGCATTAGAAAGCGGGGGTGTCCCGCCAAAAGCGGGACGTCTGGTCACCTTATGTTACACACATGTAGACATATATACACAAATATATTTTCTCAAAAAAGGTAGCCTAAAACTCAAGTGCTCTAGTCATTGACAGGTTGTTGATTTGGAATATATACAGCAAAGAAAAATGATTCCCCTCAGATAGGATTCTGTGGAAATTCTGTGAGCAGTGTTATTCTAGAGGTCAAATGAGAGCTTTGTAGGTGTCCCATTTGGCTTTTTTGAAATCTGAGAAGAAAGAAGCTACAAGGAAGTTGATGAGAGAAAGATAATCATTTTAAAGCATTCTTATTGTTGTGACTCCATTGTGTCCAAATCTGCAAGGATGGAAGAGCCACTATTATATTTTTCATATTCTCCAAATTGTTTTAGGGTCTGATATTGTGTGATGCACATACACACACTTACCAGTATACCATGTCCCCATACACGCTGCGATACAGCCATTCTTCATATCTATCTGGAAACTGGGAGGAAATTTTGACAATATGAAAACTTTGCATTTACTATGCATTGGCAACACACTGGGCAAGGTTGGTGCTTCTAGACTTTACAATGTAAAGTTATTTTGGATCCGCTATAGAAGAATATCTGCCATCTTGCCTTCCATTGTCATCTAGTAACAAGAACCAATATGAACTTCAAATCCCAATTTCTCCCTTAAATGTGTGGTGAGTCAGGGTTTGGTATCATGACCTTCTCCAAGTGATCTAGACTTCCTGTGTGGAAACCTGAATATTGACTCATCCCCCATCATTCTTACTGCATGAATTTTAGGAAATTTCTGTATTTAATACACTTAGTTCCACATATGCATGTCTAGACTCTCACTGCCTCCAAACTGACTGGGCAGCCAAATCTTAAGAAATGCAGCTGATGGAATAGTGGAATTATCAGGCTCATGTTTATCAAATAAAAGTTAGATATATTTTAGTATGATTCTTCATTACAGATCGCTCTCTATCGAATCCTTGCATTCAGTACAGGTAGTTCTCAAGTTACAGTTGAGAAGTTCATTTAGTGACTGTTCAAAGTTACAACAGTTTTGAAAAAAAGTAACGTGACTTTTTTTCCACACTTAAGACTTTTTCAGCATCCCCATAGTCACATGATCAGAATTCAGGCACATGCCAACTAACTCATATTTACTATGGTTGCAGTGTCCCAGGGTCATGTGTTTCCCTTTTGCAGCCTTCTGAAAAGCAAAGTCAACAGGAAACCAGATTCACTTAATAACTGTGTTACTAACTTAACTACAGTGATTCCCTTAACAACTGTGGCAAGAAAGGTTGTAAAATGGGCCAAAACTCACTTAACAAATGTCTCACTTAGCAACAGAAAATTTGGGCTCAAATTTTGGGAAAAAATATTTCTGTCTGTCTTATTTTTATTTTTATTTATTTATGATAGACATAATCATTGGGGTGTGTGGACTAGGTGACCTATAAGGTCCCTTCCAACTCTGTTAATCTGTTAAGCAAAATCTTGGTAGATGTTCAGCTTGGATTTACACTAGATCAGTTTTCTCATGTATACCAAGAGAAAGGTTGTGCCAGTGAGCTGTCATATTCCCTGGCAATTACAGAAAAATGTACAAAATGTATAAGCTTCCAACCACTGAGAAATAAAGAGTCCACTGTAATAAAATGGTTAAAGCCTAGCAGATCGCCAGCTTCCAAATATTTGTCCTCTTGTGCATTTGAATTCACATGGGAAGTAATCTGCCAAGGATTTATACTATATTGTACATTTGGTCAGTTCCAGCTATTACAGTCAGTAATAAGAGATGAGGAAAGTTTTAATCCCAAATATCTACCATATTCTACTCTGACTTGGAAGTTCAGAGACATGGGTGAGTAGGGCCATATTATTTCCAAGAACAATAGGAGAACATTAACCTCATGATGGCTAGCTATGCTTACAATGCCTTCAGCTGGGTGGAAGTATACAGATGATAGCTGCAGTACTAGAAAGAAAATATAGGAACATTCTAAGGCGGATTTGTCTTCTTTCTAGCCTCAGTCAACATGGATGTCTGCTTCATTTCCATGACCTGCAATGGTTGTCACTTGGCTTCTAGGTGCAATTCAAGGTACTTGCTAGTACCTATAACACTTCAAGGCATGGGGCCTAATTATTTTACATAGTTTCCACCCAGCCTGCATGATTATGCAGAGTGGACATACTATGAATCCCTTTGATTAAATGACATCAGCTATTGGAATTCAGGAGATGTACATTTTCTTTTGCAGTGCCTGCCAAATGTCCCCAGAGATTTATATGACTCCCACCCCTGATGATATTCAAAAGGTTTTTGAAAATTTAACTGCCTTCATAAGCCCTGAGGTAAAATAGATGCTGATCCCCTTGTAATCATGACATTCCTATAAAGCTTTCACGTGCATGCTTACACAAAAAAGCCCACATTTTTAACTCAGTAAACTCTTCTTTTTTCTAGTGCTCCTAGTTTTTACTGTGTAGTTTTTATTTTTCTTATGAGTGCTTCATGGTTTCTGACAGTTCAATTTTAGCTGGATATAATTAATTGTGCTTAACAAATACATCTATTTCTACTGTAATACATTTGAGCCAAAGAAGTTTTTGCACATCCCCAAATCCTTGGAAAATCAGGAGTGGCTAGATTTTATCTCTCTCCCTTCAAAGTTTTGCTTTGAAATGAACAGTGCGAAACCTTTATTGAATAACGCTGGCTAAATATACTTGTCAGCTTGAACTTTTCTGCAAATTATGATGGTCCTTAATATCAGATCAGCATCAGTACACCACATTATTTTTGTAAATGCAGTGACATTTGGCTGAGATGTGAAGAATGGAGGTGGGGATTTGTAGCGACGAACAAAGAAGTGACGGGCTTAATGCCTATCTTACTGCTTCCTGGACTTTGATTCCTGTGTCTACCAACATAAAATCGATGTAATAATTGGCTTTATGGCTAAGTTATGCCTGTAAGATGGTCGAATGCCATACCTGGTCAAAGAATTCCTCTTCCAAAGAGGCAGAAATTTGACAAGGTCAAGGAAGAACTAACAGACTTTTTGAAGTAACCAAGCAGTGTTTGATTTGTCAATGTAATTTTGTGGAGTCACCCACTGGCGTGGGTGAAGATCATTCTGCAAATTTCTAAATAGAGACAGTTTTGCCTTATTTTGCCATGTTACCTGTGGTCTATTTCTATGTATAATTCCTGTTGAATTAGTGTGCCTAATGTAGATAGTTTTTTTTATCTTGCTCTTGGCTTGTTCCTAAGTACTCAGTTGTGTCTTTAGGTGGTAAATTAGGAGAATTAATTCTCATCTAGAAGACTGGAAATCAACTGATTCAGAAACAATCCAGAAGCAGCATCAAGCCTCCAGATAGCCTGATGCATTCCTCAGAAAGAGTTTGGCAGCACTTTTGCTGACTAACACATTATATTAAAAGATATAAGCTTACATGAGCTTACATGAAAGCTTGTGCCTTTTAATATAATTTATTAGTCAGAAAATGTGCTACGAGACACCTTCACATTTTTGCTACCATCAACTAACATGGCTATCCACATTACAATTTATGTTCCTATTAGCTAGGAAGTACATATAAAGTAAAGGAATATACCATACTTTATTCTTGAACAGTAAAGCACTTAAACTTTCATCTCTTGGAAAGTAAAAACAAACAATCTGATCATGCAAAATGAATCGTGCATTTTAAGTTTAATTGACTGAGATAATTATGATGGATGAATGGAATAGTTAATTGAAGGAATATTAATTAATGTTTTTAACCAGAATCTGGATGGAAATTGTGGAAATAATTGAAAGTGACCCTCAGAGTGAACCTGACTTGCTTCTGAATAAGTACTTCCTCAAGTTTTTGAAATAAACTCTGTGTTGATGTAAAATGTATTATTTAAAGGGCTTGTGGAGAGGGTCTTAAAGAAAAGCCTATTAACTATTCTTTTTGCATACTATTTTAGAACTGCTGGTTATTGAAGATTAATTATAACAGAAAAGGAGGTATTGCTTTAAAATGATCTGGAGCATTCCAGAGGGAAAATTAATTCCATTTTGGTCACCTGAAATATTAATTCTAAGAAATATTCTTAAGTATAAAAATATATAATGCCCTGATGACTACCAGATTGTACAACTGCAATATGCTCTATATGCGGCTTGCCCATCCTGGTACTAGAACAAGATAGGGTACAAATGAGAACATGATAACAAAATGCCATTTTTTAAAAAAATGGCCTTGTAATTATCAAACTTTTCCAAATTATGAGAAGTTTGAAAGGGAGGGAGGGAGACAGAGATAGAGAGAAAGAGAGAGATGAACAAAATCCATTGTTTCTATACACACATGTACACACACAAACACCACCCCACCATTAAGGAGTTGGAAAAATGGACTAAGAATAAAAGAGAGCTAACTTCATTTGTCAAATGAATTCTACATTCCATAAATGTACATTCCTAATTACTATAGACCACTTAAACCTAATTTTTAGGGATTGCCAGAACATAACTACTGGATTAAAGATTCCTTATGTTTCTTATTTCTATTATTGAGAATTCTATCAAGATTTTAGTGACCTGGATATAACTCTATTAAGTGGTGTCTCTCCAAACCTTTTATTAAATATTTAAATGACACCAAGGTTGATGTTTTTTCAAGACCATGAGAAAACAGTTCTTTCATGCAAGACTTTGTTGATTACAGAACTTAATGTTAACGCCAGGCAGCATAAAACACTGGCTGTCTACTGCAATGAGATTGTATGGTACCACTCTGTCAGTAATGAAAACTGACTGGTCTATTGGATGACCGGGTTGAAAATATTGTGGAAGCAAGCCCACAGAATATGTTATGTTCATATTCAATGACCTTGTCAACAGAAAGAATTTCTTGACTTTAAAAATAAAATGTTTTGCATGCTAATATTTTTTTTCTTCAGGAAACAAACAAGTTTATATTCCTAGGTGTGGATAGTGTATGAGGAACTTCACCATTACTTATACACTGTGATATTTTGTGACTAAGATGTCCTAAATAACTCTGCTT
Organism: Thamnophis sirtalis; assembly: GCF_051295495.1. NCBI lineage: Eukaryota > Metazoa > Chordata > Lepidosauria > Squamata > Natricidae > Thamnophis > Thamnophis sirtalis. Next base: position 53,624,283 of record NW_028261385.1, read on the forward strand.
CTAAATTCCTCGTCTCCATGTTTTCAAACAGTGTTGCTCCCAAATTTAAAAGAGCCTGGGGTAATACGGCAAACTTTGTGTTCACTTCCCCCTCCCCTTAACTAGGCAGCAATAGAGAAAAAGTGGCTGCTTCCTTATTTTTTTCCTTTGGGCCTGCTGTAGAGGGAAACTACAGACACATCTGGCATAAAGTATTGATTTTCTTCTTAGCAACGGCTCTACCACTGATCCTCCATGTTCTTAGGAGTGTCCTGTCTAACTCCCTAATTTTAAAACTGAACAACAAAATCAACAATGCTGGAAAAGTTTTCAAGTAGCTACCGTATGACACTATCATCTTTCTTTCACTCTCCCATTCAACATCCTTGTTGAGAAGTCCTCTAAAGACACCATTGAAATTTCTTGTATTCCAAGCAGATTAGGCACATATTCAAGATGATAGATCACAAAGTCTTTACTGCATTTATTAACAGTTTTGTGTCTTTTTTCCATTATCTGGAAATACATTTTTTTGCCATCGTTTCTTCATTCATCCTTTCTAAATGCATAGTTTTAATGGCATGCATTTTCCATGTTGTGCCAAAGCAGTCCAATTAAAGCACGTTCTTTGAACTGTATTGTGATTTAAATCAATATTTTTAAATCCAGTTCTTTCAGAGATAAATTAATAAATCTGTCCCAGAAGCAAAGTATTTCAAATAACAGCATTTCTCTCTGTTTCTGGATTTCAGCAGCCAACTAAATCTATAGTTACAGTATAGTTAAAGGAGATATGCTTAGAAAGAAGACTCAGTGCTGGAAAAAATATATCAAAAATTGTTTTCGTATATGATGACTGCAATGAGACTACTGTATTATAAGATGCAAAGATTCAACTTTACCCAAAATGGAGGAATGGATAGTGAAAATTATGGAAATTGATGAGATGTCCAGATTGATTGCTTTAATTAGAGATAGGACATTGTTTAAATTTAATGATGATTGGAAAGCCTTTACTGACTTTTTATGGGAAACAGGAAAACAAACAGATTTTATGATATATGGCTTTAAGATTAGTATAAAACTAATAGATTATAAAAAATGTAGACAATAAAATAAGCTGTAAGATTACTGTAACCATAAAGTAAGAGGTGATTTTATATTTATATTTACAACTGTTGTAAAATAAAATTGGAAGTAATTTCTTTATATTTCTTTTTTTCTTTGAATTTTGCATCTGGGCGAGATCATTCGGCGGCACGGGATAAAATACCACCAGTATGCGGACGATACTCAGTTGTATCTGTCCGCCCCGTGCCAACTCAATGAAGCGGTGGACGTGATGAACCAGGGACTTGAAGCTGTTAGGGACTGGATGAGGGCTAACAAACTTGTGCTCAACCCAGATAAGACCGAGTGGCTGTTGTGTTTCCCTCCCACCGATCCGGCAAGTATTCCACCTCTCAGGCTGGGGGGTCAAACATTATACCCCTCAGACAGGGTCCGCAACTTGGGAGTCCTCCTGGACCCACAGCTGACTTTCGAACACCATTTGTCAGCTGTGACCAGGGGGGCATTTGCCCAGGTTCGCCTGGTGCACCAGTTGCGCCCCTACCTGAACCGGGAGGCTCTCACAACAGTCACTCGTGCCCTTGTGACCTCTAGGCTGGAGTACTGCAATGTGCTCTACATGGGGCTGCCCTTGAAGAGTATTCGGCGACTTCAGCTAGTCCAGAATGCGGCCGCATGAGCGATTCTGGGTGCACCTCGCTTCACCCACATAACACCTATCCTCTGTGAGCTGCACTGGCTACCTGTCGATCTCCGGGTGCGCTTCAAGGTGCTACTTGTCACCCATAAAGCCCTACATGGTAGTGGATCTGGGTACTTGAGAGACCGCCTACTGCCAATTACCTCCACGCGACCTATTAGATCTCATCGATTAGGCCTCCTCCGAGTTCCATCTGCCGGTCAATGCCGACTGGCAACTACCCGGAGGAGAGCCTTCTCGGTGGTAGCTCCGACCCTATGGAACGATCTCCCCATGGAGATTCGTACCCTCACCACCCTCCAGACCTTCCGCACAGCCCTCAGAATCTGGCTATCCCGTCAGGCCTGGGGCTAAGACTGTAACCCGCCCGAATGGTATGAATGTTGTGTTTTTTTAATTATGTATTGTCTTATATGTTAAAAAGTTTGTCTCCCCCTCCCCCTTGGATTGTGAGCCGCCCTGAGTCCCCCCAGGGAAAAGGGCGGCATATAAATAAACTTCTATCTATCTATCTATCTATCTATCTATCTATCTATCTATCTATCTTTCACTTTGCCACATTACGAAACATTAAATTTACAAAGCTTCTACTGTTATTCCAAAAAAACCCATAACACACCTGTAATTTTTAATTATTAATTTATGCCATATTTTAATTTTATGTATTAATTAAAATATTCTTTTCTCCCCAATAAAATTCACATCATTTGGCCAATGTTAAAGGAAACTGAATAATATTTCCCTATTTATTTTCTTTGCATAAATGTTTTTGGAAAGTAACTGTATGCAAACATCGTGCTGCAAACTAAATGTAAAGTTCCCTGTTTTTATTTGCTTTTTTCTTTTAAATGCCATTTATTTATTTATAAATAAAGCCGGATTAATATTGCCTGATCCTACATTTATTCCTAGAAATCTATATCATTATCTGAATAGAGCAAGTTTTTTTTTCAACCTTGTTTCTCCAAGGATGAAATATAAATGGAGGTGGTCATAGGAATATCCATTGGGGGAGGGTGTTGGAGGAGGGAAGGGAATAATAAAATCAAGATAGAAGGCAGAACTAATGATTTAAAGCACCACCTTAACTACATAGTTATCTTTATTTCCTCTATAGTCTCCTCTGCCCTGCAGTACCGATTTAATCCTAAAAGTCTTGATAATATGAAGCTAAATTGCTGGCAACAGTTGACATAAATTATTACCTTATGAGGTTGTGCTTTTAACTGCTGCCATAGATCAACAAAAATGCAGCAGAGGACTTTACAATTCCCAACAGATTTCTAGCAGTTGCTACCATATGTGATTCCTACTTGAGAAGCCATCTTGTTCACAATTGCATTGCAATGTTATGATCTTGATTCTGGTAAATCAGTCAGTGAGTTTCAATTATTTCAGCATATGAGCAGCACAATAAATTGAATTCTTTCTCCAAAAGGCACATGACTCAGAGAATCCTTTTGATTCTACATTTTATGCCGCACTCTGTAATTATCCTTGTTCCAGATGTTCAACTATTTGAAGGCATGTTTTACAGTCATTTATGTTTATTATCGGAAAATACCAGTGGTTTATGTTCCAGTAACTGCTTACAGAATCTCTTTCTTTTCTTGAACTTATAATTGGCCTAAGTAGAGATAAGGGTTTTTTTTTTCAAGATGAAAGGATGTGTAAGTCTCCCATACTACTTTTACAGGCTCATATTTGGAATAAACAATAATTCTGTCCTAATCTTATATATAATTTGACATTGTTATAAAAAATCCCGCATGGGGTTTTCTTTCAAGCAAATGTCCATTCAATCTCTTTTTTCGCTACATCTTTATGATGCTGTCTTCATCATGACAGAAGACCACATCTTCATAATTTCGTTGAGTTGTATATTCTGCAGTATGCATTAAATCTGAACTTTTTAAGGGCTTATTCAACAGACTTGATGGGATCAGTTATTTGATGGGACCAGTTCTAAAGTACTCTGTTAATTGTTAATTTATTGATAGTTTTTTTTTTAGCGGAGAAAATATATTTATATACTATATTTGGTTCAACATTATAACTATCTGTATTACACTTTACATATCTTCATATTGTAAACCAATCGTATTTTCTATTGTCAGATACATTTTTGGAAAGGAGTTCATGTGTAGATTGTGTTACACATAAGACCATGCCACACCCTGAAAAAAGATACTTCTCAATTTTGTTCATCCAATGTGTTTTTTAAAAATATTTTCAAGCAGAGTACTTGAACAGAACTTTTTGAATCATCTTTTATCACAAAGATTCTCCAAAAATAACAAGATATGAATAATTATTTTAGTTGCTAATAGCAAGAACATAGTACAATCTACTTAGATTTGAACTCCATTATATTTATTGATGCTAACTCCTTTTATAGAATTACTTCTTTGTTTTTTAAGTCTATTGTTTTGAAATTTGAATAATATACAATTGAAACTTTATCCAGTTTATCTATATATATTCATTTTTCATTGCTTGGTGAATCTATAAAAGCAGAGGTAGAGTATTTTTTGGAATTGTCCCAATGTTGTATTTTGTACAAGTTGTTACATTAAAATCTGGCCAATTTATAAATCAAGTGTATGGTAATACAAATAGGTGATGTGATTATAATGGCAAAGACCTATAATACTAGATCAGTTTTAACACTAAAAAACATGTACTTTTTGAAGGAGGCATTCAGTAAAAAAACCATTAAGTTGATAAGTAACATTAGGCCCATGAGTATTTTAAAATGCTAATTCAAGAGTTTTTCTACATTACTAATGATGGATGTTAGATATTATTTATTTGTTTCATGACCTTAGTAGGTGTGATTAAGCATAGGCATTTAAACAGATTTTTTTTCACCTCAAACATGTTGTTGTAGGCAAGAACAGCAAAGCTATTTGTAAATGGGAATCAGCATACAGTCTTTTTAAATGGCATGTATTAGTGCAATATTACAGAATTCCATGAAATCATATATAGGTTAATACATTTGTAACTTTGTAGTTTTAGTGTAAATTATATAATATTATCTATCTATCTATCTATCTATCTATCTATCTATCTATCTATCTATCTATCTATCTATCTATCTATCTATCTATCTATCTATCCTCTTAATATATCTCTAATCTAGCTGGCAGCCCCAAGTACAATGATAGATGAACTGCCTGCAGAAAGATATACGAGCCCTACGTATTTGCCCCACTGATGCTACGGACCAGACAAAGCAGTGGGCAAAATGCAAAACTGTGGAGCATGTGATATGATGGGAATAACACAAAGAACAACAAAAAGGTATCTCTGGTCTTTATATAGTTTTATATAATATTTAACTTACTGGTCTCTAGGCAGAATACAATAAATTAAAAAGAATAGAAGTATAAATCCAAACAAATTAAATTAATGATACTATTTACAAATGATATTACAATACAAATTACATGACTATATTACATACATATTTGTGAAGTAGTTCAGCATCATGCAGGAATGTAACACTAAGTTGTTACTTTCTGCCTACATATGGAACTTCTCTCTAAAGTGCTATCTGAAGAGTGAATGCCAATAATATCTATGAAAGTTATAGAAAATTGATACTATTGATGCTTACCCAGTACTTTCCAAAAAGACAGAGAATCTGCAATGAATCTGCTATCCTCCATAACATTTTACTGGCTCTACATGTATCCGTGGAAGCACCATGCAACCAAATAAAATTGTTTATAGTGTTTATAGTGTTTTCTAGTCATTTAGATTCATATAAGAAAAGGAAGACCTGCAGGTAGGCTGGTAGTAGCAGATGCCATGCTGACAGAAGTAGAGTAAAACATCAGAAAGGACAGTTGTACAAAATAAACAAATGGGGTACCAATCAATCAATCAATCAATCAAACACATAAATAAATAAGAGGCTGAGTAATGGTAGATATTGCAGACAGCTAAACATGGACTGAGCAGTTGATACTAATAAGGATTTATTGGATGCTGGGTGAGACTAGAAGTCTTTTGGGGGGAAGAGGGGGAGGATAAAAATCACTAAGCAGAAAAGCACCATTTTGGTTATAGAAAATTGACAGAAGAAAAGAAGATTAAAGGCTTACTTGTAAGCTTTGCAGATTCTGAAGGATGGTAAACTGCCATCCAACCTGTAAATCATGTCCTTAAATCTAGCTGAATAAAATATAAGATTAAAAATAATTTAATGAATAATTCTAATAATTAGCATCATACATTGTCCTCAGACTAAAAGCGGAGGGTAGATGGGGATGAGAAAGCAGTATTGGAATGATGTGGCCCTGCCAATTTCAATCAGACCCCGAAACCTATTTATATATCCGATCACATACATTTGCTTTAAGAAAAAGGACTGGAATGGAAAAGATGGGACATTATGGCTACAATAAGACCAAACACTGGTTAAATTAAAAATTATATGAATAACTCTCCGCATTCACTCTAAAAAGGCATGTATATTCCTTTGTTTGCCAAATCCTTAATGAAGAATGGGAACTTCAGTGATATTTGAAAAGAATATTAAATCTTTTAATCTGAGAATTAAAAACAAGAACTGTCTTATCTCACCTGGTGTGTCTGCAAATTAAATAATATGGTTCTAAGGGCTGATACCTGAAGAAGTAAATAAGCTTCTTTCTTATGGGGAACCCAGTCCTATAAGTGTTGCTAGGTAGGGTATTCAGTCAAACTCCTGTCTTGTAAGTCTTTGTCCCCATTGCACAATATTGAAATTCTGGAGATCTTGAGGCAAATACTGTTGTCCCACTACATTTGTCATTCCAATGAAAAGTAAATTGAATGGCTGAGGAGGTCATTGACAAAATAAGAAGGGGTCCAAGAAATGGTTTCCATAGAAACTAAATTCCATGAGGAAGATTGAAAAAGATTAGCATGTTTAGTCTAGAAGCACATAGATATAATAAATAAAATGCAGAAATGAGACACATGGAGTTCTGGTGGAAAAAATCCAAAGTGATGAATGAAAATTACAGGGCAATGGGTTTCAATTAAAGTACAGTCCCAATGTACTGTAACAATTATTTGACAGTAAAGTGTCTAAATGTTGCTTTGATTTGGGGTTAATTTCGGTTTGCATTTGTACCTGCAGATTCATTTTTACCAAGAAGACCTATTAAATACTTTTCTAAAATTAATAAGTGCAATTAAATTTATGAACTTTCTTTTGTTTCAGATATTTATGTAATAGGAATGCCTAAATCGGGCTGCAAAAACTAAATTTACCATTAGAGGGCATCAAAGAACCAGAATTTTCTATACTTATTTGTTGCCACCTTGTAGCTTCCTGGATTTTTGCAGCTCAAATGTGATGATCCTAATATATGCAAAGGATGAGTAAGGTGTCGAACACCTCCTTTGGATATGGGTTTGGATTGGCTTCTCTAATTTAGATGATCTATTCATAATTTTACAGTTCTATGAGATGGAATGTGCAGACAGGAGTTTGGGCAGCATTGAGCTTTCCCAGAGAGGAGTCGGTAAATTCAATCAGAGAGAGGCCCAAATTAAAAGGCTGTGCAATCCAGAATTGGATGGGGGAGGGGGAAGAGGTCCAGAATAGCTACACCCTAGAATTTGTCAGGATACTGCATATCTAGTAGATTAGAAAGTTATAGCTTTAGTTTGGCAAGATTTTGTCCATTAGGTATAAGAAAATATAGGTAGTCCTTGATTTATGACCACAATTCAGCTCAAAAACTCACTTAACTACTGTCTGTTGCTTAGCAACAAACAGTTGTTAAGTGAGCTTCCCCCCATTTTACAACTTTTCTTGCCACAGTTGTTGTGAATAGCTGATGTTTTTAAGTTAGTAACACTGTTGTTAACTGAATCTGGAGTCTCCACTGACTTTGCTTGTCAGAAGATCAATGATCACATGACCCTGGGACACGGCAAGTGTCATAAATATGAGTCAGTTGCCAAGCACCTGAATTTTGATCGTGTGACCATGGGGACGCAGCAATGGTTGTAAGTGAGAAAAACAGTCATATGTCACTTTTTTTTACTGCTATTATAACTTCAAATGGTCACTAATTGTTGTAAGTCAAGGACTAAAGGATTGTACTCAATTGGATTTTGCTGAGTGGTCCTTGGCTTGGGCCTGACATTCTTTGACAATTGATAGCGCAATGCAGATAGATGTGATAGCTTCAGAGCTCTTTTATTCTAATGCCCAAAGGGTAGAAATTGTATATCAAATAGATGCAATTTGAAAACGCTACCAAAATGATTAATAATTCTGTGCTAACCCTTTTAGTTCACTGTCTGACATACCACTGTTATCTCACTTATCTCACACATGTCTTGTCTGTAAATTAGATTATACAAAACAGAAAGATTAATAACCGTTGTGCTTTAGAGATGATTTATTTGGGTCAGATGATAACTTGCACATGTTTCTTACTGAATCACAAATAAGCCAGCAGCTGGCCTGCTCAGGTGTTCATGCTATATAGGTAAAAACAATGAGTTTTCATTTGAAGAGTCAATTGACTTAACATTCTAGGAGCCAGGATATTGATTTAACTTAAGGGGATATTGGTGGGGAAAAATAAAGCCATAGTAGGCAGAACAATAAGACAACACTAGTATAGTTAACTGGAATGTTCTCAATTCTTCCTCCCCACTTCAGATTATTTTCAGTGAGTTTTTCATGTTACCATTGAGAACCATGTTTTATGATGTATTATGTATGGCTATAACTTTATACTGGAAGAAAACCAATTTCAAACAATGGCATCTATGATTCACTTTCCCAAACTGGCTGAGAAAAGGGATAGAAGAGGGCACAACTACCAATATATAACTACCCATTGAGGCAAGCAAGACCTTAAAACAGAATTTCTCAGAATCCAGGACTGGAGCCCATCCAGGACTGGGCTCTGAGAGGGTTTGCCT